>NC_092739.1:27021283-27349339 GCF_047496795.1 Chiloscyllium punctatum | reverse complement strand
ACAGGTAGGTTTTAAGTCATTATGAAGGAAAGGTGGTAAGGATGCAGAGAGTTGGAGGGAGGCTATTCCAGAACTTGAGACCAAGACAACTGAAAGCACAGCCATCAATGGTAAAATATCTAAAATCAGGGATGCACCAGAGACCAGAATTAGAGGAGTACAGATATACTGAAAGATTGTGAGTCTGGAGGAACTTAGTGAAGTAGGGAGGGGTGAGACCATAGAGGGATTTGAGAACAAGGATGCAAACTTTCAAATTAAGACATTTCTTGTTGGGAACCAGTGTAAGTCAATGACTGCAGAGCTGAAAAAGAAATGGGACTTGCAGTGATTTAAGCAGAATTCTTATGAAGGGAAGAATGTGGGAGATAAGCCTGAATTTCATAGAACAGTCAGACCTGAAGTTGCCAAGGCATGAATGAATGTTTCAGCAGCAGATTATCTAAGAAGTTGGGTAATGTCATGGAGGTGGAAATAACTAATACTATTAATGGCATGAATCTGCAACTAAATGTCACAAACAAATGTGCCAGCATGATTTTGGAATGTTACCAGGCATAGGGTTGTAGATAGTAGCCAGGGAACAGACTTTGAAGCTTCAGCCTTCTCAATTTTATAGAAAATTTCAACTAAACCAATTCTTTCTTTCAGATAAGCAGTTTTATAATTTAGCAACAAAAGGACGACAGAAGAAGTGGTAGTGTGGTAGAGCTAAGAGTTATCAGCATGCACATGAAAACTAATACTGTCTTCATGTGATATAGTCTGGGACAGTAGGTAGATGAGAAGTAAGAGCTAAGCGTTGATCTCTGAAGGACACCAAAGGTAACAAGGAAGGAGAAAGAAGAGAAATATTGCAACGGATACTCTGTTTATGATTAGGTAGCTAGAGTATCTGCTGCAATATTTCTGTTTATGATTAGAAAGATAAGAATGAGATTGGGTGAGAACAGTCTCACGCAACTGGACAACAGTGGAGAGATGTCAGAAGAGGATGGATTGGTCAACTGTTAAATGGGGCAGACCAGTTGAGAAAGACAGGGAGGGAAAGTTAAGCTTATCACAGTGAAATAGGATGCCTTTAGGGATTCTGATGGAAGCTGTTTCAGTATAGTGTTAGAGTACGAAACATGATTCAGACATAGTATTCCGTAACCTATAAGAATGCATTTGAGAGGTGATAATACTTTCAAGTGAACAGAAGTCTGGTCATGGAATGGTAACCTGCCTTCCAACGGTCCGCACACAGTGGTTGAGGTGCTGATACCATTCACTACATTGACTTCCAGTTCTGGGAGTAGCTGCCACACACGGGTACCTCAGAGGTCCATGCAAAAGAAAGAAACATTAGCGGAAATGTTGCCTGCAAAGACATTAGAGTCAAAATTTGGTCTTTTGAGAAGGTGGTGATGATAGGAGATTTAAAATGAAAGAGAGGATGAAACCCGAGGAGGGAAAAATAGATTACAACATCAGCTATCATGGGCTCAGGAAGGGAAGCTGAGTGATCAGCAGTTTGATGAGAATAGGATGGGGGAAACAGGCAGTGAGTTTCATTGACAACGTAAACTAAGGCAGGACTTGTGAGGAGAGGTAGGAGAACAATTATAAAAATAGCGAATTCTGGGTCAGAGCATGAGTAAATTTCAAAGGAAGTTTGTCCTAGTGGGCTACTAGGCGGAGGAAATGGCAGGATAAATTGTAATCTTCTGGTAAGTGGCATTGCTATGGATTTGGCAAGTCCTGTGATGTTAGATGTAGCCAGGTGGAGAGGCTTGGTAAAAAATCTAGGTATTATTTGTTCTTAACTACTTTTCTGAAAAGGCCATGAAGCTGATGCATTCATCCTCAATATGGATGGCAAGTGTCTTCTTCATAATTGAATGAACATTTTGGAGGAAGATGTGTAAAGGACTGGTGAGAGCTAATCCACAGCGTTAGAAATGAGAGAACTTAGTTCGACAGGAAGGTTAGTCCCCAGCAGATGCTATGACCAAATAGGACTTTTGCTCAGAACGTGTGCCTTGATGAACCCTTTGGAATATGCCAAAGTCAGAGATGGAAGCTGTAGGGTTATATAACAGATAATTCATAGAATCCCCACAGTATGGAAACAGGCCAATTGGGCCAACAATTCCCCACCAACCCTCCGAAGAGTATCCCACCCAGACCCATTCCCCATGAATGATGCACCTAACCTACACATTCCTGAACATTATGGACAATTTTGCATGGCCAATTCACCCAACCTGCACACCTTTGGATTGTGGGAGGAAACTGGAGCACCTAGAGGGGACCCATGCAGACACAGGGAGAATGTGCAAGCTCCGCACATACAGTCACCCAAGGCTGGAATTGAACCTGGGTCCCTGGCTCTGTGAAGCAGTAGTACTAACCACTGAGCCACCGTGTGCCATCAATGATGATAGCGGGAGAGGAAAATTGGTTGAGGAGTTCTAAAGGGTTGGGGAAGGAAATTAAGAGGGTGGAGAACCAGAGTACAGGAGAAGTGAAAGAAAGTGAATAACAGGAGAGAGTCTAGGGAGATGAAAGAGGAAATAAATTGAAAAAAAAGATTAAGAGTGGAAATAGATTGATGGGATCAGGTCTTGAGTGGTACAAAAGACTTAATTCTGTATTATAAACAGTAGATAGGAACATAATGTAAATGAGAGCAATGAAATAGGTGTTAGTAATAGGAAGGTGCCCAGAGTTAAAGTCGGAGGGCTCATGGTGAAATCATGATGGCTTGGGTAGATTAGAAACAGTATGGAACATTAACAAGCTGATATCTGAGGCTGGAGACAGTTGAGGTGAGTGAAGTCCAGAAGACATTTGAGGCGAAGAGTATTGGAGGACTCACTAATGGTGGTACTTCGAATAAATAAAAGTACAGGAGTCACACAGAGTCAGAAGAGAGAAAAAGTGGTGCCAAAATTGGAGGACATCATAAAATCCAAAAGCAGCAGAGATATGCTTTCCAGCACAGTGGGATATGTACTTGGCCATGAACAGATTGCAGCTGAAAACCAGTGGCCAGTCAAAGACTGAAGTCAGTCCATCAAAACAGTGGCGGGGGAAGGGGCGCCAACTGAAAAATACTTTAAATATTGGAAAGAACAGGCAATCCAAGACAGAAATCAGGTCTCACCAGTCGAGTCCAGAGGAGAAAACTTTGATTTTGGAAGGAGCTCAGGAATTTGAAGCCAAGTTTGTATGATATATAGATTTATCCAATTTTTTATACAGTCAGAATTTAAAAAACAGTGAAATTCAGACCAAAACAGACTTGTTTCTATATTCCCATGAATGCATGTTTAGTTTTATTTATTTTAAACCTTAAGTCCAATTTGAACTTGAAAAACAGATTTGAATTATGGGTCCCTCACTAGAGCATAAATATTGGAAACGGGCTTGTTTTGTATGAACTTTATGCAACAACATAATTTATAGTGAAGGTATGCTGATCCTGATTAAATACCAATTAAAATGAAATGGCCTTGATTAAACTGCCTCCCTCCGTGTTTTCACATGCTGAACCAGTCTCTGTGAACCCACAGCATCTGCTCCACATAGAGCTGAGCCTCAAACTCAGATTGTTTCTATGACCGAAGCATCACGCTGTTTTCTCTGCAACTTTGCACAGCTCTATTCCATTTGGGTGGTAGTTGGGCAGAGCAAATTGCCCTACCTTTATAATATGCATATAACTCAATTGGATAAGGTCGAGTGAAAATTGGAGATCTTGCAATGTACGGTTGATCCATTCAACCATATTATCAATGACAGGGCGAACGTGAGGACTGCAGATGCTGGAGGTTAGAGTCGAGAGTGTGGTATTGGAAAAGCACAGCAGGTCAGGCAGCATCCGAGAAGCAGGATAGTCAACATTTCAGGCAAAATCCTGATGAAGGGCTTTTGCCTGAAACGTCGACTCTCCTGCTCCTTGTATGCTGCCTGACCTGCTGTGCTTTTCCAGCACTACACTCTCGACGCATATTAACAATGACGCAGAGTACATGATAACTTGGCCCAAGTGTTAAAATCTCAATCATGGCTCAGTTGGTCTTAAGGGAGCAATGCACTGTCTGAGGTGGCGTGTGTTGGAAGAGACAATAACCTGGCACTCGGTCCACCAGGTGGATATGAGAACATCTCTCACACAAACCTCAGCTCTTGATTTTATTAATTAAGCAACTGCTCTGACTTCCATGTCATGGAATTGTGCAACAAGAGAGGCAGATGTGTCTCTTGCTGCTATGACTTGACAATGGTTCATGCCATCGGCACCATGTTTAAACCCAGGCTGCACTAAAAACCCGGAAATGCCTTTCACACTATTGCACTTGACCATCATTGATCAGGACATGTCCCAGAAAGGGAAGCTAGGAACCCAATGCAAAGCATTGTCTTCCAGTGTCAGATATGATAAGTGATTCACAAAATGGCAAACCCAAATGTAACATTTTAGTTAACATCTGATTAGATGCACTTATCTGACACAACAAGGAAGTGATTACTGCCATCTATATAATTGTCATGATTGCTTCAGGCAATAATTTTTAATGCTCATTCTTGCAAAAAATGAGGAATGTTAATGAATTGCAAGTTGAAGTCAGATAGTAGGCTCTCCTGAATCAGTCACTGGATGATTCATGCAGATGTCTGGAAGGACCATAGATGCAAGCAATTCTACTCTGGCTCAAACAGAAGAACTAATTTACTCCACATATTCTAAATGTTGTGGCAGTAATTTGTATCACTATTGTCCAGTTAATTTTGCTTCAAAGATAGCAATGTTTTGATTTCATGTCCTTGTGAGTGATTTAGGAGCACTTCCCGGGGGGCAAAACAACCACCCCTCCATCCTTAAGGTTCCCTTTTGTATTGCTATCCTTGTGGTCCCTGTGACCTTTTAGCATTCTCCTTTTCCATTCAGCTTCCTTTATGTAACTATTTGCCCCTGCACGTATGGATTTCCACATTGCCAAGCTCTTGTTGACCATGCACTGTCCTCAAATAGAGACTGGAGTGATTGCAAGTTGTGAACTCTACCATCTTGAAGCTCCCTGTTCTCTTTAATACTCTATGAAATCCCATTATACACATTCTCTCAGTGACCCCGTCCAATGAATCCCCCTGTCCAAAATTGAGCTCTCCCCGGACTTCATAGTTTGGCCCCAAATAACATCACCCCCCCTTCCCAAACCCTCCGAACATTAAGGCTGAAACCCTAACCTGGCTGTAGTTCTCAGTGAAGTAGGTAAAAGAGTGGGAAGTGCCATTGTGAGTTGCAAAGGCAAGGAAGGAAATAAGATAATTGCTGTCTGTTAGTGAGATTCTGAATGCATTGGTTCTACCTTTAAGGGCTAAATCAGATTTTTAAATTGAACTTTCAGCTTCTGATCTTCTCATTTTTGCTATGGATGCCTGGTTTGCGATGCACAGTGATGCCAATAGCGTGGGTTCAATTCCTACACCAGCTGAGGTCACCATGAAGAACTCCCCTCTCAACCTCTCCCCTCACTTGAGGCATGATGACCCTCAAGTTAAAGCACCAGCAGTCGTATTTGTCTAATAAGAGAGCAGCTTGAAGATCTAATAGGCTTGAGTAACTTTTTTTCCCCACATTTCTTTCCATTGCTGATGCTGCACAAGGAAATGGAAAACACCCAGCTAAAGTAATCATAGTACTTAGAGTGTGTCCGTACATATAAATATTTATTACCATGGCACTCTTTACTGTTGTAAATCCAACCATAAAGGAAATACATTGTTTATGAGACAGTGTTTTCTGAATTGTTTTCCATTATGATGCCATATAACACTTGACCACTGGTGACAACGAAAACAACATAGCAACATAATTCTAAATTTGCATTTTATACAGCAACACATAATGGATCATATCCATATGAAAAACTGAGCATTTAAGGTACATTCTGAAAATGTTACTATTGTATGTACTCAGTAGTTCATAGCCTCATCTGAGACACTCCAGCTCATGGACGTTTATTTATGGGAGCAGTGAATATTATTGACATTTGTATTTTCATTCAGTATTACTGAGCTATAGCAACATCACATAAAGCTTCCCTAAAAATAATTTTGACATCAGTGATTTTAATGCAAGATGAATCAAATAAGATTTTGTTTGCTAAGGATTTTAAATAGCAGAAAATACCATTCACTGTCCCAAAGGCGATAGTTTCACTGTCAATTTTACACAAACTATAACCTTAAAGTAAAATGGATTCAATTCACTGAGTAACTTTCCTGGATTTTGAGCATGCTCCATACACACTGGGATGGTCTATACAAGGAAACTGCTTCTGAGCAAGCATAGAACGTAATAGAACATAGAACATAGAACAATACAGCGCAGTACAGGCCCTTCGGCCCTCGATGTTGCGCCGATCAAAGCCCACCTAACCTACACTAACCCACTATCCTCCATATACCTATCCAATGCCCGCTTAAATACCCATAAAGAGGGAGAGTCCACTACTGCTACTGGCAGGGCATTCCATGATCTTACGACTCGCTGAGTGAAGAACCTACCCCTAACATCAGTCCTATATCTACCCCCCCTTAATTTAAAGCTATGCCCCCTTGTAATAGCTGACTCCATACGTGGAAAAAGGTTCTCACTGTCAACCCTATCTAACCCCCTAATCATCTTGTACACCTCTATCAAATCACCCCTAAACCTTCTTTTCTCCAAAGAAAACAACCCCAAGTGCCTCAGCCTTTCCTCATAGGATCTTCCTACCATACCAGGCAACATCCTGGTAAACCTCCTCTGCACCCGTTCCAGTGCCTCCACATCCTTCCTATAGTATGGCGACCAAAACTGCACACAATATTCCAGAAGCGGCCGCACCAGAGTCTTATACAACTGCAGCATGACCTCAGGACTCCGGAACTCAATTCCTCTACCAATAAAAGCCAGTACGCCATATGCCTTCTTCACTGCACTATTTACCTGGGTGGCAACTTTCAGAGATCTGTGTACATGGACACCAAGATCCCTCTGCTCTTCCACACTACCAAGTAGTCTACCATTAGCCCAGTAATCCATCTTTTTATTACTCTTACCAAAGTGAATCACTTCACACTTAGCTACATTGAACTCCATTTGCCACCTTTCTGCCCAGCTCTGCAGCTTCTCTATATCCCGCTGTAACCTGCCATATCCTTCCTCACTGTCTACAACTCCTCCGACTTTCGTATCATCCGCAAACTTGCTCACCCAACCTTCTAACCCTTCCTCCAGGTCATTTATAAAAATGACAAACAGCAATGGTCCCAAAACAGATCCTTGCGGAACACCACTAGTGACGGCACTCCAAGATGAATCTTTGCCATCAACTACTACCCTCTGTCTTCTTCCAGAGAGCCAATTCCTAATCCAAACCTCCAACTCACCCTCAATGCCATATCTCTGTATTTTCTGCAGTAGCCTACCATGGGGGACCTTATCAAACGCCTTACTAAAATCCATATATACTACATCTACCGCTTTCCCCTCATCTACCTCCTTCGTCACCTTCTCAAAGAATTCAATAAGGTTTGTGAGGCACGACCTGCCCTTCACAAAACCATGCTGACTATCCTTGATCACATCATTCTTATCCAGATGTGCATAAATCCTATCCCTTATAATTCTCTCTAAGACTTTGCCCACAACAGAAGTGAGACTCACTGGCCTATAGTTACTAGGATTATCCCTACTCCCCTTCTTGAACAAGGGAACCACGTTTGCTAGCCTCCAGTCCTCTGGCACTACTCCTGTAGACAAAGAGGACACAAAAATCAAGGCCAATGGCTCTGCAATCTCCTCCCTTGCTTCCCAGAGAATCCTAGGATAAATGCAATCAGGCCCAGGGGACTTATCTATTTTCACCCTTGCCAGAATTTCCAACACCTCTTCTCTACATATCTCAAAGCCATCCATTCTACTTATTCGTGCCTCAGTATTCATATCGACAACAATGTCCTGTTCCTGAGTGAATACTGACGAAAAGTATTCATTCAGCGCCTCCCCAATCTCTTCAGCCTCCACACGCAACTTCCCATTACTATCCTTGATTGGACCTATTCCTTCCCTAGTCATTCTTTTATTCCTAACATACCTATAGAAAGCCTTAGGGTTTTCCCTAATCCTACCAACTAAGGACCTTTCATGTCCCCTCCTTGCTGCTCTTAGCTCTCTCTTCAGGTCCTTCCGGGCTACCTTATAACTCTCAATCGCCCCTATTGAACCTTCACGCCTCATCTTTACAAAGGCCGCCCTCTTCCATTTAACAAGGGATTCCAACTCCTTATTAAACCACGGCTCCTTCACACGACCCTTTCCTCCCTGCCTGATAGGTACGTACTTATCAAGGACACTCAATAGTTGCTCCTTGAACAAGTTCCACATATCAATTACGCTCTTGCCTTGGAATCTACTTTTCCAATCCACACATCCTAAGTCATGCCTCAACGCATCATAATTTCCCTGCCCCCAGCTATAACTCTTGCCCTGTAGTACACACTTATCCCTCTCCATCACTAGAGTAAAAATCACCGAATTGTGGTCACTGTCCCCAAAGTGCTCACCTACCTCTAGTTCTAATACCTGGCCTGGTTCGTTACCCAGAACCAAATCCAGTATGGCCTCACCTCTTGTTGGCTTATCTACATATTGTGTCAGGAAACTCTCCTGCACACATTGCACAAACACTGACCCATCTAACGAACTTGAGCTATAGCTTTCCCAATCAATATCAGGAAAGTTAAAGTCTCCCATAACAATCACCCTATTACTGTCACTCTTCTCCTGAATCAGTAATGTGTGACATTTACTGTACACTCTGATATCAGCCAAGTTCTCTACATTTTCCACTGACAGAAGGCTCAGAGAAGCCGCACTCTCCAGCACCACATGTCCACACACATTTTAAGCAGCTTCTCTACTCCTACCAGAAACACACACACAAAATGCAACCAGCCTTAATCTGTCCTCAACTACTTCCCAGATGTTCACTAGCCCCTCATAACCCCATCCCACACACACTAATCAGCTGCGCTCACATACACAGGCTTATACACAATTATCTTCGTGCATCCATTACATCTCCTCGCATTTTTTCCCCAACACACATGGACATTGTAATTACCCCCCTCACTCCCTTCTGCCCCCATTTTCCCACCACTGTGTTCTCCTGCATACAGGTCAGACAGACAACCACAACCCTGTGTGCAGTCGATTTTAGATGTTCATGTGATTAAAGTCCTGAGGTCAAGAGATAAACTGGGGAAACGCAGAACCAGAGAACTAGGTGTTAGTGAAGGGTGCAATCACAGGTAGGATTATGACCCAATTTGGGAAATATATGCATTTTCACATCTCTATAGTGTACAAAGAGATAGCATTATCATTTAGCATAGTGCTTTGATGCTTAGTTACAGTCATGCACTTTGCCATTAAACTCAGCAAATACAACAAGCAAAACAGTTCTGAAACACAGGTAACAATTTTAAAACAGGATATTGATCTAACAATAAAGGAATATAGCAATAACTAATAGAATCAATAGAGCGTTGGTTGACCCTGAGGGAAAACAATATTCAAAAGTTTCATGGGGAACAAATTAATCTGTGAAATTCACTACACCAAAGTACAGTGGATGCTGGGACAGGGAGTAAACTTAAGGAGGAGTTAGACAGATTTTTGATTGGTAATGGGTCGATGGGATATGGAGAGAAGGCAAGAGAATGGGGGTGAGCCATGGTCAAGCGGTGGAGCAGACTTGATGGGCTGAATGGCCTGATTCAGCTCCTACATCTTATGAACTTATGAACTATCCATAAATGGCATATCGTGCTCACATTAATATGCTAGCTATATCCCTTCAGTCTTGTTGAATTCAAGCCAAAAATGCAAATTTGAAAATGTAACAAAGGTTCGAAGCTCCTATATTTCCAGCAGTGCATCCACTGGAGTTGTGAAATTTTCCCCAGTCTGCTAATTAGGCACACTAATCAGAACCCCATCATCAAATGTTTTCCCTATGAACTCTTTACTGGTAGTAATAAATAGATCTTGCCAAAGGTCAGATTCAATTGAAGTGACAAGAAACAACACTTTCACAAACAGAGTGGCTTACCTCCAAGGTTTATGCCACAAGAGAGAGCCTGCCACTTATTACAAGTGCTATAACTGAGGCTAAGATATTCAAATACTAAGAGACTTTTGGGGTTAATTTTCTATTTTGCAGTTCTTTGTTGGATTAGAAATCAATGAAATGAAATCCAGGCAGCTTCTTCATTCAAAGCAAATAATTGTAGCTGTGTATAGATCACTAGCACCAATTTTCCATTCAATTTGTACTCAAGTCATGTGGATTTATGATGGTCAATCAGCTGGGAAGATACCTGTAAATGGATTACTTCTTAAAATACTCAATTGGAAGTGACAAGTATGAGTGAATGTATTCCAAGTGCTACTAATAAAGTATGATAATATATTTTGCAATATCAGTGTCATGCAGCTTTGAAAATGTTGGAAGGCTGGTTTGTTTTCCCTTTCATCCATAGAGTGCTGGTCTCTCTTCTAAAAGTATAGATGTATTTTTCATATTAATTATTATGGGACAAAGACTGAACTGCAGCAATTATTGTTATATAGGTTTAGAATTAATTTTAACTGAATGCCAACAGAAATGGGGGCTTAAATTCTAAAGCCCTGCAAATTTCATGTGGGGCCTATAAGGTCCAACTGACTGAGATGCTGATAGCATGCCAACATTGTATTGCTTGCTCATTTCAACAATTTCAGCCTCCAGCTAGCACTAATCGTGTTGTTAGCTGGTTAGAGGCTTCAGCATGCAGCCAATGATATGAATGGCTAACATCATTTGTGGGCGGCACAGTGGCACAGTGGTTAGCACTGCTGCCCCACAGCGCCAGAGACCTGGGTTCAATTCCTGCCTCAGGCGACTGACTATGTGGAGTTTGCACGTTCTCCCCGTGTCTGCGTGGGTTTCCTCCGGGTGCTCCGGTTTCCTCCCACAGTCACGGGTCAGGTGAATTGGCCATGCTAAATTGCCCGTAGTGTTAGGTAAGGGGTAAATGAAGGGGTATGGGTGGGTTGCGCTTCGGACTTGTTGGGCCGAAGGGCCTGTTTCCATACTGTAAGTAATCTAATCTAATCATTAAAGCTAGATCTATCCTACATAAAGCTAACGTCTTTAAGGAAATTTGTATTGTGTCTGGAACAAGTGCTAACAGTCTTGCAAAAACTAGCACTGAGCTTGAAAACATCGACGAATGACACAACATGGAGACCAGATGACCTCCAGATGCTTATATGGAAGACAGTTACAAATATATGAAACATGTAAAAATTCAATCACATTGCTGCTACCTTGGTGTGTATCTGCTCTAAGGACATTAAATAATCCTATCACAATATGAAGTCAGTGTAACTTGCTCTTGGTTTGGTTCTATTTCTAAAATGTTCTAAGAACTCATCATCATTGTCAAACCAATTTTTCCAATTTACACACCTTATCATTTTTGCTGTCTCTTTATCACAGGCACACAACATTTCTACATGTATGCTTCATCCTACATTGCTGTTTCTATGGGGAGGAATGCTGTAGACCACTCCCACCAGTGACTTTCTTACTATTCGTTATCTCCACTCAAACAACTTTGACATCCTGGTCTCTGAATCAAGGTGCTATCTAACTGTTGTACCAGTGTAATCTTTGGCTACCTGTGTTACTCCTCCACCATTACCTAGCACCCAGTACTTCCTGAATGTTAGGTACCTCTTAAAACTCAGGATCCATACCTTTTGTCCTACAGCCACGTCTCTATAATAGCTTTCAGATTGTATTTATTTACTTGGAAGTGTGTTATAAATTAATTTGCTTTGCTTTGAATGCAATGCATCTCTAGTTTTGGCTTTTTTGTCATTGAAACAATCAGTCTTTACAGTTCGCATAATCTTAGGTTTATTCTGTTTCTTTCTGCCATTCTTCTGCTTTCATTTCTCATGTTACTATTTTGCTGTCTTCCTTTGACTCTACCCCTTGATTTGCTACATCTACCCAAGCTTGATGCACCACTACTCTTATTTAATTTAAAGTCCTCTCTTCTTCCTAAACGAAGAACTGAAATGATATATTGAACAAACCTTGAATGTGACTTAAAAGACTTAAAATAAATTCTGGGATTTGCATATTAATGAACCTGCAACCCATTCTAAAAGATGAAACACTTCCCAACAATCTAGGTTTGTTCAATATGTCATTTCAGTTGCATGTCACTGTAATCTTTTGCTATAAATTCTATGTCTTATGGTCTTGCTCCACAACGACCTGACGAATGAGCAGCGCCTCAAAGGTTGGTGCTTCTAAACAAACCTTTTGGACTATACCCTTGGTGTTGTGTGATTTTTAACAATGGAGCAGAGCAGTGAAGCTCCCACACATCTCCAAAGGCAACCACAGAATGCCATTGTTCTCTGGTTGAAGATATTCACCCTGTTCTGATAAGGCCTATCCCACATGCCTCTAATCCTGTTTGTTTTAAAACTTCATTCAGAGTACATGAGAAACACAAACTGACTTTAAGCTATTTGAATTATTTCATTCCATATAGTAGGAGAAAGTGAGGACTGCAGATGCTGGAGATCAGAGCTGAAAATGTGTTGCTGGAAAAGCGCAGCAGGTCAGGCAGCATCCAAGGAGCAGGAGAATCGACATTTCGGGCATGAGCCCTTCTTCAGGAATGAGGAAAGTGTGCCAAGCAGGCTAAGATAAAAGGGAGGGAGGAGGGACTTGGGGAAGGGGCGTTGGAAATGTGATAGGTGGAAGGAGGTTAAGTTGAGGGTGGTAGGCTGGAGTGGGGGTGAGGGCGGAGAGGTCAGGAAGAAGATTTCAGGTTAGGAAGGTGGTTCTGAGTTCGAGGGTTGGGACTGAGAGAAGGTGGGGGGAGGGGAAATGAGGAAACTGGAGAAATCTGAGTTCATCCCTTGTGGTTGGAGGGTTCTGTTCATCCCTTGTGGTTGAAGGGTTCTGTTCATCCCTTGTGGTTGGCGGGTTCTGTTCATCCCTTGTGGTTGGAGGGTTCAGGCTCATGATAGTGAGTCAGCCAACAAAGGAAGCTGTGATCAAAGATTCAATGCAAATTATTCCTGATTCAGGATACAGATTCAGGATACAGAAAGAATTTATTGGACACCAAAGTTAATGCCATTCCCTTCCTATTATAATTTCTGAAATGTGGCACTTCTGGCTGTAGCAAAATAGAAGCAAACTTTGCTACAGTTCATATGGATAAACCAGAGATGAAACTAGGATCAAGTAACTGAGGCAATTGGATAGAGTCCCTTCAATCTCAAAGCTATCAGCCATATTCTCTTCCTGAGATAGGAGGATAAAAACATTGAACTATGCAGTGGATAGAGAGAAGATTTAGCTGGTGCCCTTTTCACATCAGCAACGCATGCAAACAATTTAGTACAGCAAAAATCAGCCTGTATTTAATCACAGAGCAGTGCTAGCAATATTGTAGAAAGGTGGTGCAAGGAATAGTGAGAGGTGATAATAGGCGGAGAGGACTCATGAATAATGGATTACAAAAGTCCCACCCTTGCTCATATGAGCAGATAAAATAGGATCAGAAGTAAACCATCCAGCCCCTTAAGCCTGTTCCACTATTCAATAAGATCATGGCCAATCCATACGTTTCAAATTCCACATTCCCATCCACATGCATAACCTTTAATTCCCCTGCCTAGTATGAATATATTCACCTTGCCTTAAGTATATCCAATATATCCACCTGTCGCCAACATCTTCTGAGGCAGAGTTTCAAAATTGCACTGCATTCTCTGAGAAAATAATTCACCAGATCTCAGTCCTAAAAAAGGCAAACTCTAATTTTAAAACTGTATTCCATAGAGCCACATTGAGTCATAGAGTCATACAGATGTACAGCACAGAAACAGACCTTTCTGTCCAACTTATCCATGCCAACCAGATATCCTAGCCGAAGATATTGTTTCCGTTTCGACTTGTTCTTAGGCAAATTATATGTATCTAATATTTTAGAACTACCAGTGACTTTGCAGTGACTTTCAAATATCTATCATCTTAATATTTCAATCTTCATCAGCCACTGTGGCTGCTTGTCTGGATTTTGAAATCTTCTGGTTCACCATATTTGTCCTCTTCGAGGCAGGGAGTGAATTTTTTAATTCTTGAAGAATTTAAAAATTGAAGAATTACTTCACTGAGACATCTATTTTAAAAGCATGTACTCAGTAGTCAAAGTTGTTTTCAAATCTCAAACTCTAAGTATGTCTGCTCAGGCTGATCCACAAATTTCCAAATTTCTGTGTGCAAGTTTCAGGTGCCAGTCAATAAGCACTGAGGATCATCATTTTCCCCGTCTCATATTATGCAGAAATCTCCCCTCAAAGATTAGCAATGATGGAATCCAAATATCATTGGCTACGCCAGCATTACTCAAAGGGGCAAGAAGAACCACTTTGCTGGAGTCACATATAGAATAGAACAGTAAGAATGGCAAATGTCCTTCTGAAAAGGACATTAGTGAACCAGAGATGTTTTTATAACAATTGGCAACCTAATGTGGTCATCATTAGAGAAGGTTTCTAATTCAATTTTTAAAAAATTAAGATCAGTTTTCGCCATCCATCTTGGTGGAATTCAAATCTGTTTCCCCACAACAAAGCTTGGGTTTCTGGATTGCTAATCCAATGAGATTACCACCATGTCATTAGCTCCCTCTGAGATTCGCTGGTTAGTTTGTGCTGCCTGTTTAGCAGCCACCTTTCTATGACACATCATTTATTTTGCATCTTTTTCAAGCAAAGGGAAAAAGATCTCTATATCTTTTTCTTCAAATGTTGGGATTGCTTCGACAAATTAAAGCAACTCCGTGCTTGGACTTGAGTTGAAGGAAATCCTTTTCTCATCAGTTTCTGTACTGAGTTCAAATTAATCCTCCCTTCTTAGGTCAAACTTCTTTAATTGAAATTCACCTTCTCTCTCCTGCATCTCTTTTTCCCTTTGAAATGTTTCTTCTCACTCCCTTTCTCTCTCTTTCTCTCCCCCTGTCTGTCTTTATTTTCTTCTCTTTTGAATCCACATTCTTGTTTCTTTTCACCCCTTTGATACTCTAGATGTGGTCTTTTCTGTTTTAATGAATTGTCAGCGGTACTTTGTGCCTCATAGTTCCACACTTAGCTCTGTCTCTACTTTTTGTTTATTTGTCCCGAAATCATAACCACCTTTCCAAAGGGAAATAAATAAATCATATGTACATGTATTTGGAGAGGCAATGACTGATTCAGGATAGTCAACATGGATTTGTGTGTGAGAAATCATGTCTCACAAACTTGATTGAGTTTTTTGTAGAAGTAACAAAGAAGATTGATGAGGGCAGAGCAGTAGATTTGATCTATATGGACTTCAGGAAGGTGTTCGACAAGGTTCCCCATGGGAGACTGATTAGCAAGGTTAGATCTCATGGAATACAAGGAGAACTAGCCATTTGGATGCAGAACTGGCTAAAAGGTAGAAGACCTTTTAGGGTTGTTTTTCAGACTGGAGGTCTGTGACCAGTGGAGTGCCACCAGGATCGGTGCTGGGCCCTCTACTTTTTGTCATTTACATAAATGATTTGGATGCGAGCATAAGAGGTACAGTTAGTAAGTTTGCAGATGACACCAAAATTGGAGGTGTAGTGGACAACGAAGAGGGTTATCTCAGATTACAACAGGATCTGGACCAGATGGGCCCATTGGCTGAGAATGGCAGATGGCATTTAATTCAGATAAATGCAAGGTGCTGCATTTTGGGAAAGCAAATCTTAACAAGACTTATACGCTTAATGGTAAAGTCCTAGGGAGTGTTGCTGAACAAAGAGACCTTGGAGTGCAGGTTCATAGCTCTGTGAAATTGGAGTTGCAGGTAGATAGGATAGTGAAGAAGGCGTTTGTAATGCTTTCCTTTATTGGTCAGAGTATTGAGTACAGGAGTTGGGAGGTCATGTTGCGGCTGTACAAGACATTGGTTAGGCCACTGTTGGAATATTGTGTGCAATTCTGGTCTCCTTCCTATCGGAAAGATGTTGTGAAACTTGAAAGGGTTCAGGAAAGATTTACAAGGATGTTGCCAGGGTTGGAGGATCTGAGCTACAGGGAGAGGCTGAACAGGCTGGGGCTGTTTTCCCTGGAGTGTCGGAGGCTGAGGGGTGACCTTATAGAGTTTTACAAAATTATGAGGGGTCTGGATAGGATAAATAGACAAAGTCTTTTCCCTGGGGTTGGGGAGTCCAGAACTAGAGGGCATAGGTTTAGGGTGAGAGGCGAAAGATATGAAAGAGACCTAAGGGGCAACATTTTCATGCAGAGGGTGGTACGTGCATGGAATGAGCTGCCAGAGGATGTGGTGGAGGCTGGTACAATTGCAACATTTAAGTGGCATTTGGATGGGTATATGAATAGGAAGGGTTTGGAGGGATATGGGCCGGGTGCTGGCAGGTGGGACTAGATTGGGTTGGGATATCTGGTTGGCATGGACGGGTTGGACCGTAGGGTCTGTTTCCATGCTGTACATCTCTATGACTCTATGACTCTATAATAATAAATATCTAAAATAAATTCATTGAAAGAGATCTGCTCTGACATGGTCTTCTCAACTCACTCCGGATTACAGACAGCAGCAATTGTATTTAAATAGCTAGCTATCCTCAGGAACCATGCACATGATGTCCACAAATCCACAAAAATCAGAAATAACACTTGCAAGAGTAGGTCTCCTGATTATTGCAAATTTTTAACTTCTTTTGGCGTAACAAAGAGTTGTCTTAATGCAGTGAAAATCTGGACCAGTGAATAGATTTTGCATTACCAAGGTATCCTTTGAAGGGATGTGGTAACCATCTGGATAAATTCCTTGGACAACTTGGGAGATGCAGTCAGGTACCATCATGAAGGACAGGTACCCATAAGGAAGATTGATAGCCTTGGTGTCATTTACTTTCCGGGATGATGTTCATATTCCCATTGGATTACAAAAAGTAACCAAGAATGTGCCTGAAAAGTTTATAAATCCCCACTGGATCCATCAAACCTGTCAGCGAACTGTCAGGTTTATGTTAATAGACAGTCAAACAGCTTTGAATATAAATGTTGATTTCACAAGAAATTATTTGCAGGAATTCCAATACATTGATTGTTTTTGGCAGGCTTAACTTTATTTTCTGTCAGCATAACTCTTACAAGTTGGTTTCTGTATCTTCAATGTGATTTGGCATGAAGTAAGAAAAGCAACGGGTGTTGGATGGGGAATATGAATTGCATGAGTTGGCACAAAGTTGGCATTTATAAGGGGCTATGAGGTGGGCCAAAGGCAGAGGGTGACATTGTGTATGAGGTCTATGGGAATGGGCAGATTGAGTGTAAGGTATCTGAAGGGTCACAGGGCTAGCATGGAAGAGTTTGGGTGTGGAGGGACGTCTTTATTAATTAAACTGCTGTGGAGTGCCAGTACACTGAGCCAAGCCTTGCGCCCAGCATATACATAGCTTTTATTACAGGGTACTCAGTTCAACTTCCAAAGGACACTGTCACCCCAGAACCTTCCGAGGAAATTTATTCTAAGTTGGGTTTGCAGAGCAGGAAAATATCTCATCCCTGCACTCCTGTCCCATGAGTGAAAATTGGGGCCCAACTGCCTCAAAATGCTTGCATTTCTTTGAAAATTAAATGGAGGTTAGATTAAATGAGTTCCAAACCTGTCATGGTCTTGATATAAAACTATTTCTATTTCCTATTATGAATAAGAACGTACCTAATATGTTGAGTCAACATCCAACTAAACATAATGGAGTCAAAGTTCAGAAACTGTCCCATTGTACAAAACATCCCCTTGAGAGCTTTAATTATAAAAACATCAATCATACCAATCATTGAATTTCCTAGTATTTAAGTCTTCAACATTTATCCTTTTTTTGTCACATACAATATTTTCAAAATGTAATATATCATTTTGTCAACTATTTTGATCTTCTACATTGCTAAAATGTTTTTTTTTGCAAATAAGATGCAGATTTGACACCAGATAATGCAAGTAGTGCTTATATTATCATTGTCTAGTACAATTTATGGGTACTTGCAAGACAAAAGCTATATTTAAATAAACTACAAAACGTTGGCCATTCAGAATTGATTGGTGGAACTCCTGATTTGAATACTAAGGAAGCTGGCAAACCTACTATTCTTGATGTTTATGCACAAGCTCATAGCTGAAATACAATTTTTATTAGTGGGCACCTTACAAGCTAAGGAATTAACCTTTAACTCCTATCAAAATCGCTAATGCATATGCCTTGATTGGCAAATTCAAGGCAATTCAAAATATTTGCAACACCCCCCAACACTTGTGTTGAAAGAGGTGCTTGTGGGGAGGGTGGCAGTACTCAGTTCAGGTATGTCCTTTCCATTCTATTACAAAATAAAATTGTAGAATGGAAGAATACAACTAACAGAGACAACTCAGAAAACTTTACCTTCAGGACTGCATAAGAGAAATTTATTGCATTCTGCCCATAATATAACATCTGTTTACTTAAATGTTCAATAAATCATTTGGAACAAGAACCTAAATTCCCAATATTAATGAAGAATGAGCTTTCTCGCTAGGAGCACATTCTTCCAAAATTGTCCATATGGTGTCTGATGGAAGGTTTTACAATATATCTATGAGATCAAAACACGAACCAGACATTGGCATGTGAAATGAAAGGCTGGAAGATGTGCAGGTTACAATTTAGTCTATTTCCTCAGGTCAGGTCTCTCAATTTACTTGTCTGTTTTATTTGATCATCTACATTGCTAAGTGTTCTTTTCATGTTTAATCAGTTATCTATTCGAACTCGCTTCCACTCTTCTTCAGCACCTGTTCTCACTCCAAAATATCATATACCAACAAAATTTAACATTCACCTTTCATTTTTTTGCATCCAGCATGATTACAGGTATCTCTCTCATATTCAGTACTCTTTGCGCCACTACACTTGCCCTTCCCATGTTCCAATGAAGACATACATCACCTAATCCTGCTCTCAACCATTGTCTGCATTTCAGAGTAGCCCTGGCCCAGTTTCGTCCTTCAGATTTTAAGGACCATACATCTCAATAGCTCACGGATTACAAAGTGCCTCCATGTCCTTCTTCCTCTTCACTTTCCTTTAATATTATCTAGGAATTTGGAGATAGTGAGGACTGCAGATGCTGGAGATTCAGAGTGGATAAAGAGTGGAGCAGGAAAAAGCACAGCAGGTCAAGCAGCAGCAGAGGAGTAGGGGAATCAGCGGCTGAGATTGTGACCTTTCATCAGGACTGTGAATTATATGTTAAGGCCATATGGTTATAAGCTCCTGAGGCAGAAGATGAGGTGTTCTTCCTCCAGTTTGCATGTGGCCTTGCCCAGAAGGTGGAGGAGGCCTAGGATGGAGATGTCACCAGGGGAGTGGGAGGGGAAGTTGAAATGGCTGGCAACTCGCAGGTGGAGTTGATTGGAGCGTAAGGACCATAAATGTTCCTTGAACCTGTTCCTGAGTTTGCACTCAGTCTCTCCGATGTAGAAGAGACTACATTAGGAGCAACGGATGCAATAAGTCAGCTTAGAGGAAATGCGCTTAAATCTCTGTCAGATTTGAAATGATTCTTTGGCAGTTTGGATGGAGGTGAGGTGGAAGGTGTAGGGGCAGCTTTTGCATCTCCTGCAGTTGCAGGGAAAGGTGGCAGGTGTGGAGGAAGAATTGGTGGGAGGTGTGGGCCTAAAAGGGAGTAGTGGAGGGAACGGTCCCTATGGAAAGCAGATAGGGGTGGAAAGGGAAATGTTTCAGTGGTGAGGTCAGAGTGACAGAAGAGGCAGAGGATGATGTGTTGGATTTGGAGATTAGTGGGGTGGAATGTGAAGACCAGGGGGAGTTTGTCCTTGTTGTGGTTGGGGTGGGGCAGGGTTGGGGTTCGAGGGTAGAGGTATGGGTGATGGTGGAGATGCCGTTGAGGTCATTGTTGATCTCAGAGGAGGGGAAATTATGGTCCTTGAAGTAGGAGGACATCAGGGATTGGTGAGGAGGTAGTTGGGAAGGATGTGTAATCAAGGTAGCCATGAGAGCCAATGGGTTTGTAATAGATTTTGGTGTTGAGTTGGTTGTCCAAGATGGAGATGGAGAGATCCAGCAAGCAGAACGAGGTGTCAGAGATGGTCCAAGCCAATTTGATTTCAGGGTGGAATGTGTGGGTGAAGTTGATGAACTGTTCAAGCTCCTCATGGGAGGGCATAGGTTTAGGGTGAGAGGGGAAAGATATAAAAGAGACCTAAGGGGCAACATTTTCACACAGAGGGTGGTACGTGTATGGGATGAGCTGCCAGAGGATGTAGTGGAGGCTGGTACAATTGCAACATTTAAGTGGCATTTGGATGGGTATATGAATAGGAAGGGTTTGGAGGGATATAGGTCAGGTGCTGGCAGGTGGGACTAGATTGGGTTGGGATATCTGGTCGGCATGGATGGGTTGGACCGAAGGGTCTGTTTCCATGCTGTACATCTCTAGGACTCTTTGACTCTAAGTGTTGAGCACCTTCACGTTTTCATTTTTTACATATTAATTTGTGGGATGTGGACATCACTGGCTGGTCAGCATTTATTACCCGTCCCTGGTTTCCCTTGAGCTGCCTTCTTGAACCTCTGTAGTCCACTTGTGAAGGGTTGTCCCACAATGCCCTTAGAACGGAATTCAAGTTTTTTGACCCAGCAGCAGTGAAAGAATGGTGATATATTTCCAAGTCAGGATGGTGAGTGGCTTGGGGGTGATCTTGAAGGTGGTGGTGTTCCCATATATCTGCTGCCCTTGTCCTTCTAGATGGAAATGGCCATGCGTTTGGAAGGTGCTGTCTGAGGATCTTTGGTGAGAGCGTCAATGGTTGAGGGAATGGATACTTGTGAATGTAGTGCCAATCAAGGGGGCTGCTTTGTCCTGGATGGTGTCAAGTATTGTTGGAGCTGCACCCATCCAGGGAAGTGGGGAGTATTCCATCACACTCCACTTGTCAGCTCAAGCCTGGATAATTGTCCAGATCTTGTTGCAATTGAACCTGGACTGTTTCAGTATCTGAGAAGTCACTAATGCTACTGATCATTTGTGCAATTAGCAGTGAACATCCCCATTTCTGACTTTATGATGGAGTAAAGATCATTGATGAATCAGCTGAAGATGGTTGAGACACTACCCTGAGGAACCTCTGCAGAGATGTTCTGGAACTGAGATGACTGGCCTCCAACAACCAAAACCATCTTCCTGTGTATCAGGAATGACTTCAAACACCAGAGAGTTTGTTCCCTGATACCCATTGAGTCCAAATGTGTTCGGGCTCCTTGACGCCATACTTGGTCAAATGCCAGGTTATAGTCCAACAGGTTTAATTAGAAGCACACTAGCTTTCGGACCGACGCTCCTTCATCAGGTGATACTATCACCTGATGAAGGAGCGTTGCTCCGAAAGCTAGTGTGCTTCCAATTAAACCTGTTGGACTATAACCTGGTGTTGTGTGATTTTTAACTTTGTATACCCCAGTCCAACATTGGCACCTCCAAATCTTGGTCAAATGCAGCCTTGATGTCAAGGGCTGTCACTACCACCTCATCTCTGGAATTCAGCTCCTTTGTCCCTGTTTGAACCAAGGCTGTAATGAGGTCAGGAGCTGAGCAGCCCTGGCAGAACCCAATCTCGGCGCTGGTGAGCTGGTGCTGCTTGATAGCACTGTTGATGACACCTTCCATCACTTTGTTGATGATCAAGAATAGACTGATGAGGCTGTAATTTCCTGGGTTGGATATGTCCTGCTTTTTATCTACAAGACATACCTGGGCAATTTTCCACATTGTCAGTTAGATGTCAGTGTTGTAACTGTACTTGTTCAGCTTGGCTAGAGCAACAGCAAGTTCAGGAGCACAAGTCTTCAGTACTATTGACGGAATGTTGTCAGGGGCTGTAGCCTTTCCAGTATCCAGTGTCTCCCAACTGTTTCTTGATATCGTGTGAAGTGAATTGAATTGGTTGAAGACTAGTATCTGTAATGCTGAGGACCACTGGAGGAGGCCAAGATGGATCATCCACTTAGCACTTGCGGCTGAAGATTTCTGCGACTGCTGACATGTTGGGCTCTTCCATCATTGAGGATGGGGATATTTCTGAAGCCTCCTCCTCTAGTGAGTTGTTTAATCATTCACCACCATTCATGATTGGATGTGGCAGTTCTGCAGTGCTTAGATCTGATCTATTGCTTCTGGGATCGCTTAGCTCTGCTTATCACTTATGCTATTGGGCATGCACATAGTCCTGTTTGATGGCTTCACCAGATTGACACAGTCAAAACGTGTAGCGCTGGAAAAGCACAGCAGGTCAGGTAGCATCCAAGGAGCAGGAGAGTCAACATTTTGGCATAAGCCCTTCATCAGGATTATGGGGGTGGGGGTGGGAGTGGCAAGGGGGATGAGATAAATGAGAGGGGTGTGGGGCTATGGTGAATTTAACTAGGAAGGTGATAGGTAGATGAAGGTGAGGGGGGGCATGATGGTGATAGGTCAGAGAGAAGGGTGGAGGGGATAGGTGGGAAGGAAAATTGACAAATAGGACAGTTCAAGAGGGAGGTGCTGAGTTGGAGGGTTGGATCTGGGATAAGGTGTTGGGAGGGGAGATGAAGAAACTGGTGAAATCAACATTGATTCCATATGGTTGGAGGGTCCCAAGGTGGAAGATGAGGTGTTCTTTCTCCAGGCATCAGGTGCTAGGATTTGGTGGTGGAGGAGGCTGACTTGCTTGTCTTTGGTAGAATGGGAGGGGGAGTCAACTGATGCTGGTAGAAGTAAAGGAGATCAGACTTTAAAGATTGTAATCATACCTGATACGAAGAAAGAAAGTTGGGGGCTACCACTACGGGAATTTTCAATAATAATTTCCTTCTATTTTATTTCATTAAAAATATACCTTCACCATAACTTCAGGAGTGCATCTTCTTGCTATCAATGCTATAATATTCAGTTACAGTTACATTGTTGTCATTATGACCAGTACATGACAACCACATTATGCCCTGGTCAAGAGGTTTGATTTTGTACAAGCTAAGAGCTAGGCAATCACCACCAACAAGAAAAGAGGCAAAACCATCTCTCCTTAACCTTCAGGAACATGTCACACACAGAATTCTCTAGATCAACATCCTGGGCACCATTAACTGGCAGTGAATGTTTTCACAGCATAGGTTAGATTAGATTCCTTACAGTATGGAAACAGGCCCTTCAGCCCAACCAGTCCACACCAACCCTCCGAAGAGTAAACCACCCATTCCCCTACCATATATTTATCCTGGACTATTGCACCTGACCCTATGGGCAATTTAGTATGGTCAATTCACCTGACCATTCACCAATCTTTGGACTGTGGGAGGAAACAGGAGCACCCAGAGAAAATCCATGCAGACACAGGGAATGAGTCACCGTGCCACCATTTTGGTTACCAGGAGCTTGTTTCTGGTGGGTTGTTAAAATTCCATGGAGGGCCTTATCATCATTTTTTTTCTCAGCAGAACCTATCCCCAATTTTACAACAGACGGACAAAGTGTAGGCCAGCTCTTCCACCTAACTGAGGTCTTAAATGAACAATTAATGATCACTTCAGGGTAATTTCATGCCCTACCTCAACTTTGAGGCTGGTGGGAGAAAACCCAATCAGTCACCCTCCTCAGAGGTGACTGGGTAGCAGACAATTTTTTCCTCAACAGTCTTCTTTAACCATCAGGGATCTACCTTCAGAACACCACCACCGTAAGACGCCCCCCTTCTTGCCCACAGCTTCTCGATCAAGATTCCAAGCCCTCTGTTCGCACCTCCCCATCCCACTTCTCCACCTTGCCATAATGGCATCCTTCTTAGCCAGGGCCTGGAAACTGGAAAGTTTGAATCTGCGGATGGCTTGTCAATCCACTCTGCTCACTGTTGCCACTGATGTCGCTATGACTACAGCATCGGTCTTAAGGGGCAGAGGTTCTGTCTCCAGTCAACTAACTGGTGGGTCAGCCATTATTGGCTAAGGTACTTTCTTTATGATTCTTCAATTGACAGGGTATCTGTAGGTACCTGTAAGTTCTGTGCCAGGTGTTTACCTTGACAACTACATCTGTAATATTGTTTAAAAAAATTTCTGATAAGTTGCTTTGCTCCTGATTCCTCACTTCTCTCCCTGTATTATGCACTGCAACATTCAAATAGTTTTTCATCACCCAGGAAAAGCAATATGATTGATTGTATCCCCGAACTCATTACCTAACCTCTCTTCCACATTGGCTGTTGCTGCATTAGCTACAGCAAGTTTACTTTAATAACATTTCCCAGCCCAACATCCTCTTCCATCCTGAAGTACAAAAGCAGCAAAATTATCAAAATATCATCACTTCTGACTTCACTCAAAAGGTACACATTACTTTGACAGATGCATATCATTCCTTCATTGTTACTGTGTTTATATCTTGAACATCCCTGCCTATAAACATCATTAGAGAATCATTCTCACTAAGGCCTGAATATTCACTCCTGAGTCAAGAACACAATATTGAAAATTCAGACTTGGCACGTGTCCAGGAAAGTTACATTTTTGTTCCAGCTACAGTGGATGTTAACAGGAATTGGGTCTGACAGAAGCAGTTCAGAAAGAGTTCAGAAATAGGTAGAGTCAAATCTGTAGGAAAGGTCAACACAAGGGTTCAGGATTTTGTCACAACCAATAAAAGAAAATGAAAAACAGGCCTCTGGCTCACACTGAGACACTCTTAACTTTTCCTTGACTCCTATGCTCCATTCATGGCAAATCAGGGCACTTCACACATTCAAGCAACATATCCTAGAGCCAAGCTACGATCTAAGACCTGGTAATGTGCAGTGAGACAGCATTTATCAACCATGTCATGGTAAAGGAGGTGCTAAGTGACAGTAATTTCAACATGATCGAATATGATGCTTGGATTGAAAGAAAGAAATATTGGTCCATGACCAGTTTCAAACACAAATGAAAGTAATTAAGATGGTGTCCAAGCAGGTCTGACTAAACATGGTGAAAAGATCTGTCAGGGGATGTGCAGGGATATATTTTTCAGGAGACACTTAATAACTTCAGCAAAGATTTATCCCAGTGAGAAAACAAGATGTTTTGGCAAGGAAATGTCATCTATGGCCAAAGGAGGAAGTTAAGGGTAGAACTTAATTGAAAGGAACTCTGTACAAATCAGCAAAGAACATCAAATAAGATAAGCAGTAAGTAGAATATAAGAGATGCAGGAGGATCTTGTGAGTGAAATTGAAAGTAGTTTAAAGAAAATAAGCCTTCATTTTTATACAGAGATGACCAGGGTTTTTTTTCTTCAAGGGTCATGACAGTGTAGAATTCTCTTCACTAGACTGTGGTGGATCTGAGTTTTTAAATTTAAATTTATTCACGGTTGTTTGATCTATTACAATAAAGGGAGTCAAGATTTATTACAGGGAGTAGAGTTGGGACCAGCTCCAGATTAGACATGACTTTACAGAATGAAGGAGGAGATGCAAAAGAATCATATACCTGACTCCAGCTCCAGAGCCAGATATCCCTATTCTACAGTATGATAAAGTTGCTTTGCATTTAATATTGTTCAGAGGACTTACATTTTAAAGGATTGTGGGAAAATGATTTTTTTCAAATTGCTTGTACTTCCCTGGAGTTTTTTTTTGTAAAGGAATTCGTTAAGAGTTCACTGTAGATTTCTTTTTATAGCAAGGCTTCCTGTAATCTTATGACTGGTGATATCTGCTTGCTTTGCTGCAGACACTGCGAGGGCTGTTTAGAATGGTGACTGGCTTAATCTGGTGCAGTTGGAGGGAGGCCAGCCAAAAAACTAGGACAGGTTTGAAATAACTTATAGAGTCCAGTTTCCCATTACCAAGTTACCCTTTATTTAACATTTGGAGAGTCCTTGACATTGATCCAGCTCTCTCAGAGCCAGCTCTCAAAGTGAGCAGAACCTTGGACACTCCTGTTTATGTCTATCAGCCAGAGGTCCCTCATTAGACCAGATTAGTAGCTCCAATCAGGGAACTCGAATTCTATTAGATCCACCTAGTTGACCTTGTTACAATCACTACATACCTCCTTTACTGAGACAAAGACGTAGACTGGTTCTATTTTTTTCTAGCTCCTGCTGAGGCATTTTTGCACCAGGTCAGGTTCCTCCAACTCTGTCTCTAATATGGGTGGCATGTAACGCACAGGAGCTTGCCTGTTGTGTCCTTGGCATCTTGGAAGAAATTTGTTCTTCAGATAGCAAAGGTGTTGAGGTGGTGACATTCACCGTATCCATCTTAGATTCTAGATTATCTTCACAGCTTGATGGAAATGGAGAACCCATGGGTTCTGGAACAGTTGGAAAGGTAGTTGAGGAGCTGGGTAAGTTTTACTCCCACATCATTTGCAGCTTTCATATGGTCCATGTGCTTGGTCAGAACTGTCATGTCTATCTGAAATGTATACGTCACTAGACATGACCCTGCATTGACCATGCCTCTTACTCATGCAGGATCACTCCCGTGGCTTATACATCAAACTTTATCCCCTAAGTAAACTAAGGAGCAGGAGAATCAACGTTTCAGGCATGAGCCCTTCTTCACAAGGGCTGAAGAAGGGCTGATGCCTGAAACATCGATTCTCCTGCTCCTTGGATGCTGCCAGACCTGCTGCGCTTTGCCAGCAACACATTTTCAGCTCTGATCTCCAGCATCTGCAGTCCTCATTTTCTCCCCTAAGTAAACTGTCACTCTCACTTAATGGAGTCCTGTATATGGCATTGGCATTTCTGATAGCATTTCACCCTCCCCTCAAGGTCTGAGAAGATCAGGTTTAATCTGGTGTAGAGATTTTCTGCCCATTAGTAACTCTGCTGGAGCTATCCCTGTAGTTGCATGAGGAATAGTCCTAGAATAGCAACCAGGACAGTTTGGTATCTCGTGAAACTGTAGGCTATCTCTTTCAGCCTGCCTTCAAAGTTTGGACTGCTCTTACTGCCAGCCCATTGGATGATGGATCACATGGGGCTGTCATTATATGTTGAATACCACTTGACTTTAGGAAATACTCGAATACCCTGCTGATAAACAATGACCCATGATCTGTAATTAACACTTTCGGGAGACCATGTATTTCAAAAGATGCGTGCAATTTTTCAATCATCAACCCTGTGTCTGACGAATGAACTATGCACGTCCAGTATAGAGCAGGTGTCCACATAGACTATGATAGTTGAGCTCATAAAAGGACCTGCATAGTCAAACTGCAACTGAGCTCATGAAGGTGAGGGAACTGCTGGCGATAATTTTTGTCCTTGTTGGCACTCTGACACTGCCCCACCAATGCCGTTATGTCTACATCCAATCCTGGCCAACAGACATAACTTTCCAACAACATCTTCATTTTGGAAAGCCCTGGATGACTCTGGCAAAATTTAGCAATATCAGGTGGCCGCCTTTGCTTGGGGTAATCAGTCTTGCTCCCCATGATAATATGGTATCTGTTGCTGTGATCTGGTCTCTCCAGGTCCAAAAAGGTTTCAATTCTGGTTGTGACCATGTTTGGGTTCCCCATCATCACCCACTGTTTCAGTTTTGCCAGGACTAGATCTTTCTGTATCCAAAATCTGATATTGTCAGCTCTGACTAGATGTGTGTCCAAAACCTTTAAAGCCATTACGGACTCTTCTAGTGGCAATACCACTGGTGGCGTTTTTGCCAGCAGGAGACGGCTCATTGCATCTGCGTTTGCTACTTGGCCTCCTGGATGACATTCCAACTTGTAATTATATTCATTTAGCATTAGAGCCCACTGCTGAATTCAGCTTGAAGTTATGGATTGCACTGCCTTGTACTCCTTAAGTAGACATAGCAGGGATTTGTGTCCATTATTATTACAAGTTTAAGTGCATTAAGGTACTGGTGGAACTTCCTGACTTCAAATATGACTCCCAAACCTTCCTTTTCTATCTGGGCATATTTACACTCTGCACTAGCCTAAGTCCTGAATGCATATGTTGTTGGGTGTTCCTCTCCACCTATGAGCTAATACTACCCTGATGTCATATAGGGAGGCATCACATATCAGTACCAGATCTCGCTTGGGATCATTGTGTGCCAACACCTTAGAGGATGATAGCTGTTTTTTCACTTCCCTGAAAGCTCTGGCTTGGCTACGTGACTATTTTCAAGGTGACCCTTCTTTAAGAGTTGATGCAAAGGTGCCAGGATGGAGGCCAGGTTATGCATAATCTTTCCGTAATAATTCACCAACCCAAGGAAAGACATAAGCTTTGGTACAGATGTGGAAGCCAGGGCACCTTTGATCATCCTCACTTTGTCTTGCAACGGGTGTAACCAAGTCTTGTCAACTCTGTAGCCCGAGTAGGTCACTTGGAATACACATTTCTCCCTCCTAAGGCATTTGACTGCCTGGGAGAAATATCTAAGGACTATGTCCAAGTTTTCTAAGTGCTCCCTATTGGGCTTCCTTGTTCTTAGCATGTCAGTTCGATAAGTAGTAACCTGGGGTAGACCTTGTAAAGTTTCTTCCATCATCGGCCATGGAAAAACTTACACTGGCTGACGATACTTGAAATTGCAGTCTTATTATTAATCCTTACGGGTATTAATTATAGCATACTTCTGCAAATCCTCATCTAACAATTGGAAGTATACACGGCTCATGTCCAACTTCATGAAGGATGCCCCACACCACCTGCCAGCCTTGTGTATTATCTCCAAGTTTGCACTAAGTCTTGACCACATCAAAGGCCCAGTATTGGAGCAGTGAAACGTGTTTCAAACCAAGGAACAATTTCACCATTTTTGATGACATACTAGTGTGTGACAAACGAATGCTCAACCCAGTTTCACATCGAGAGAGCAGCTTACGGAATCTGCATCCAAGACACTTGGGAATCACCAAGTGCCAAGCCAAAGCTTCATTATTAGTACGGAGACCAGGTGTGCAAGGACATTGAAGAGCACATTGCCAACTGTCAGACGCATACCATTTAAAGTTCAGAACAAAAAGAGCCTTTAATATGCTCCAGATTTCCAACCAGAATTCAGGATCACATGGGGATGGATTTATTTGTTTGTTATAGAGGTCTTACCACAACATCATTGATTATTGTGCCTGATGAACTGATGTTAAAAAATTGCAAGACTTAGATGAAACCTTTGAAAAACATGGCATTCCCAATGTGTTTATTTTAGACATAAGGTTATAATTCATAAATGTGTGTTTCAGCCACTTTGTAGCCAGTTCTGGAATTGAGCATGTCATAGATTCCATACAGTACCCACAATCTAACACAGAGACCAAACATGGGCTCAGCATGGAAAAGTCGTTCTTGAAAAAGGATACTGACTTTTCAACTCTTGATTTATAAGTTTAGCCCACTACAATGTGGTCCAGCATTGTAAAAGCTATTGGTAGGCAGGAAATTGAAGACTCAACTTGTCATCCAGCCTCTGAAATTAGTTCCACACTTACACCTTCCTTCCTGATGATAAGCTGAATGATGGTATGGTGGCTCAGTGGGTCAGCACAGCTGCCTCTCAGAGCCAGGGATCTGGATTTGATTCCAGCCTCAGGCAACTGTCTGTGTGATGTTTACATGTTCGCCCCATGTCTCTGTAGGTTTCCATTGGGTGCTGTGGTTTCTTCCCATAGGCCAAATATATGTAAGTTAGGTGGATTGGCCATGCTGTATTGTCAGAAACTTTAAGCCATTGCAAAGTTGCAGAGAAGGACCCCAAGATTGATTTCCAGCTAAAAAATACCTAATCTATCTAGACAGGTTTAAAGAGCTGGTTAACCATACACTATAGCAGAATGAATTTGGTCACAACCTGTAATAAATGAACTAGATTGTGTATACATTGGTTAAATATTTATTTTCATAATGACTGGGAGGGCCAGAGTATCAATGTTATTGATTACATGAGGAAAGAAACAGGTTAGATGATTGACAGTCTATTTTTATTAATGCACAAAGTAGATCTGTGTAACAAGCTGCTGGCTAGTATGGTGAGTGCTAATTTGCTCTAAATGTTGAAGAAAAAAATGCTTCAAGATTTTCCCTTTCATGTTGATGAAGGGTTCACTTCATATAAATTAAGATTACTGCAATCTTCTGGTTAGTTTTGGGGTGGCACGGTAGGTCAATTCCCACCTTGGACCACTGTCTGGTTGGAGTTTGCACATTCTCCCCGTGTCTGTGTGGGCTTCCTCCCACAGTCCAAAGATGTGCAGGTTAGGTGAATTGGCCTTGCTAAATTACCCTTAGTGTTAGGTGCGTTAGTCAGCGGTGAATGTAGGGGAATGGGTCTGGGTGAGTTGCTCTTTGGAGGTTCGGTGTGGACTTTATTGGGCCAAAGAGCCTGTTTCCACACACTGTAATGAATCTAAAGAGGTCAGGGCAGAATTTTCTGTGCTTTGTTCCTTAAGTTGACAAGATATTATTTAGGTTTTTCGTCTCTAATTTACTGGGTGAGGCTTGCCTGCATCTTCTTGTATAAAGCATCATAATTGTCTGGGACAGGTAAAATCATACCGCCTTCATCAACAATCTATGGGCTACTGTTGATCAAACTTTTAACAGAATCGATTGCATATCTACTGTAGCTGAGGGAGTAGGTCGGGGCTGAAATTCTGTGATGAGTGATTCACCTTCCGATGTTTCAAATCACAAGTCAAGAGTCTGAAGGAATACTCTCCACTTACCTGTATGAGTGCAACTCCAAAAACATCAAGAGGCTGAACAGCAGCCAGGACTAAGCTGCCACTTCATTGGATCCCATCCATCACCATAAGTGTTCACTCCTCTCACCATTACCTACGCATTGCACTACAGTGAATCACCAAGGTTTCTTTGGCAATGCTTCCAAGTCAGTGACCTCCATCACTTTGATCGACAAGGTCATGAGAAACATGGGAAGACCACCACCTTTATGTTCCTCTCCAAATCATACAGCACCATGACTGAGAAATAAGTTATTGTGCCTTCATTGTCACTGAGTCGAAATGCTGGAATGACCAAGCTGCCAATTGGAGGACCTGCACCAAGTGGAGTGCAACATTTCAGGAAGAGAGCTCACCAGTGCGTTCTCAAAGACAATTAATGCTCGGCAATAAATGTTGGGCTTGCCATTTGAATCAACAAATAAAGAACAGAATACATGTTTGTCTTTCTTCATCTATTATGATATAATCAAACTTCTTTTCACATGGGAGATCACTGATGTTATTCCACTGTTGTGTTCCAGAAGCACGTAAATCTACTGGTTAAATAGCCAAGTTTGTATTGAAGTATTTGTGATTCTTCTCTTACTGCTGATACTTATTCTACTGCACTGCTCCAAATTCCACCCAAAAGTTGTTGTTTCTCATTGTTTTCTAAAAGAGTAAATTGAAATGGCAGACAGTTGGTTTCGTCAGTCACTGTCAGATTTGTCTGACACTCATAAAGAAGTATTGACATCTGCTCTGAAAACCCACATCCCCCAGGAATAGAAAGGTAACACTCCCTCTTGGTTTCTTTTTGCTGCTCTAAACTATGCTTGAAATAAGTTTCTCCCATAGCCTCCTCCCTGATTGCCAACAAATGTGAGGAGCTCCTGAACTTCTCTGTCAATAAGATTGAGACATTCAATTAATGGCCTCTGCTATTTCTGACCATTTCCTTAGCCAATGCCTGCTAATATTACACCCTGCCCTAGTTGTGTATTCACATCATTTTCTAAGTTCTTTCTCACACCATGGTCCCTCCAGGTCCTGGGACCCATCTGCTGCTCCCTTGACCGTATTCCAATAAAACTTGCTGTTGCTAACTTTCCTTCCAGGTTTTCACGAGTAGATATTGTTAACAGTTTAGATAATGTTTCATCCTTGAAATCTATACATATCACAGATCTCTGCAAACTACTATCCATCTTCAATGCTCCATTTATTTGACCACCATCCTCATCCAAAGACCTTCCAGTGTCACTTAATTGGGTGGGACTACTGTCATCTTGTCCCATTCTCATTTATCCATTTATAGCCAAAGAATCATCTTGATGCCTTCTCTTTCCACTTCTGCATAATTACCTCTGGTGTCCCCCAAGGATTTATCCTTAACCCCTTCCTAATGTTTATCTATATGCTGCCCCTTTGTGAAATCAATCAAAATGAGACTCAATTTCCACATGAGTGCACCATGACACCGAGATCCATCTCACTATCACCAACACACTCTACTTTCCCTGAATTATCCCTCTACTTGTCCAATATCAAATACAGTGGAACAGGAGAGTTGACGTTTCGAGCGTAAGCTCTTCATCAGGAATGATTCCTGATGAAGAGCTGATGCTCGAAATGTCGACTTTCCTGCTTCTTGGATGCTGCCTAACAGGCTGTGCTTTACCAGCACCACACTCTTCGACTCTGATCTCCAGCGTCTGTGGTACTCACTTTCTCCCAATATTAAATACTGCAAGAGCAGAAATTTATTCTGCTGAAACATTAAAAACATTGATACAATGTCTCTTAGTCCAGCACAGAACTCCGTTCAATAAGTCACCAATGCTATTGCTCTTTCTGGTAATTAGAATCCAAACTAGACAGTTTGCCACACTGCTGTCATACTTAATCCTGAAATCAGTTTCTTCCTACATATTCGTGCCACATGAAGCACCTATTTCAAACTCCATCAAATCATCTGACTCAGTCCTTGCCTCACTTAGTCTGCTGCTAATCTAATCTCTCAACTGGACTATTTTGATGTACCCCTGACCAACCTCCCACATTCTACCTTCCCTAAAGACAAGGTCATGATTGATGATCCCAGCTAATAATAAGGGACAAGTCAAATCCCAGAGTAAGACCTTGATCGACCATAAGCTTTGTTTCAGCTATGTTTAACATGGTGTTCAAAGCTGCCAGTATACTTTGAACAAAATAATTTAAAAGTTATTACACAAAAGAAAAGAAACATGAACAACATTATGTTATACATGATTTGAAACAGTTTTATTGCAAATATCAGACACACATATATATAAGTCCATGGGGTGAATTTGCATTTGCCAATTCATATTTGCAGATACATTGTATTTTGATCAAAAAACACACAATCTGTAGGCAGTCAGTCCATGTGACATTTTATAAATTCCTACTTTGGAAATAGAATCAGTCTGACTCAAGGTTGGAATACAGACAGACTCTAACCTTTCATCTTTAATGCATTGTCTGAGCTGAGATGTCACCTATTTTTGTAAAACCTTAAGTTATCTCTGAAATGTGACTTGAAAGAAGTTCTGGGATTTACATATTAATGAAGCAAAACCTGTAACCCATTCTAAGTGATTAAGACAATCTAGGTTTGTCTTAATAGCAAGGAGAAAGTGAGGACTGCAGATGCTGGAGATCAGAGCTGAAAAATGTGTTGCTGGAAAAGCGCAGCAGGTCAGGCAGCATCCAAGGAGCAGGAGAATTGTCTTAATAGCAATCCAGGTTTGTTCAGTACATCGCATCAGTTGTTTGACACTTTAATTTTTTGTAATAAGTTCTGTGTCCTATGATCCTGCCTCACTAACTACCTGATGAAGGAGCAGCACTCCGAATGCTTGTACCTCCAAAAGAACCTGTTGGACAATAACCTGATGTTGTGTGATTTTTAACTTTGTCCACCCCAGTCCAACACTGACACCTCCACATCAGAAATAATGACCCAAACCCTTTCACCCTCAACAACAACCATCTAGACACTCAAAGCTCAGTGAGGGGTCACCCTGTCACATCAAAAAAAAGTTTACTACTCAATTGGCATGCTAGTAATTGTGTTTTTTCTTGCAAATTTCTGCATTCGTTCATTGCTGTTTCCTCAGATTAATATTTCTTCTTAAGATCTTTAAACAAACTATAATCATCACCCAACATGGGTTACTTGAAATCATGCTTCCATAGCTTTATGTCTCTGGAGATTTCTTCCATATAACTAAAAACCTTTCCTCCAACAGATGTCTGCTTTGGAGACTGATATTAACAGCAATTCTGCGACTACAGACTTTTTGCTTTGACTGAAACCTATATAGAACATAGAACATAGAAACATACAGCGCAGTACAGGCCCTTTGGCCCTCGATGTTGCGCCGATCCAAGCCCGCCTAACCTACACTAGCCCACTATCCTCCATATGCCTATCCAATGCCCATTTAAATGCCCTTAAAGAGGGAGAGTCCACCACTGCTACTGGCAGGGCATTCCATGAACTCACGACTTGCTGAGTAAAGAATCTACCCCTAACATCTGTCCTATACCTACCACCCCTTAATTTAAAGCTATGCCCCCTCGTAATAGCTGACTCCATACATGGAAAAAGGTTCTCATGGTCAACCCTATCTAAACCCCTAATCATCTTGTACACCTCTATCAAGTCACCCCTAAACCTTCTTTTCTCCAATGAAAACAGCCCCAAGTGCCTCAGCCTTTCTTCATACAATCTTCCTACCATACCAGGCAACATCCTGGTAAACCTCTTCTGCACCCGTTGCAGTACCTCCCCATCCTTCCAAAACTGCACACAATACTCCAGATGCGGCCACACCAGAGTCTTATACAACTGCAACATGACCTCAGGACTCCGGAATTCAATTCCTCTACCAATAAAAGCCAGTACGCCATATGCCTTCATCACTGCACTATTTACCTGGATGGCAACTTTCAGAGATCTGTGTACATGGACACCAAGATCCCTCTGCTCATCCACACTACCAAGTATCCGACCATTAGCCCAGTACCCCATCTTTTTGTTACTCATACCAAAGTGAATCACTTCACACTTACCCACATTGAACTCCATTTGCCACCTTTCTGCCCAGCTCTGCAGCTTATCTATATCCCACTGTAACCTGACACATCCTTCCTCACTGTCAACAACTCCACCAACTTTCGTATCATCCGCAAACTTGCTCACCCAACCTTCTAGCCCCTCCTCCAGGTCATTTATAAAAATGACAAACAGCAATGGTCCCAAAACAGATCCTTGCAGAACACCACTAGTAACCAAGATGAACCTTTACCATCAACTACTACCCTCTGTCTTCTTCCACCCAGCCAATTCCTAATCCAAACCTCCAACTCACCCTCAATGCCATACCTCCGTATACTGCCTCAATTCTTCTGGGTACTTCTGTCTTTCCTTCTTAGCACACACCGATAATATTGAAATACAAATTAAACTTAAATCTATGCAAGGTTATTCCAATTAAGAACCCCAGTTTCCAAATAAGAATAAAACATGAATGTTCACACAATAAAAACTCTGCTGTCCCATCCTTACTTGCATCAAGTTCCATTTACCCAACATGTGCTGAGAATGCTAACCTATTTTGGTTTCTGGTTAAGTAATTACTTAACTGCAAAATTCTCATCCTTATTTTCAAATCTACCATTGATCGCCATGCCTACACTCTGGAATTTCATCCCAAACCTCACAGCCTGTCAACCACTTTTTTTTTTAACAACTCTCCTTAAAATATGCCTCATCAATGAAGATTTGATGGTCTATCCTGATGAATAGATTTTCCAATGACCGATTAGTCATTTCTGCAGTGTGGATTGGAATTGAGCATTGGGATCTTGAGAATTCCTGATCTAGCTGACTCTGAAGGAAATGCTCGGGAAATTAAAGATTCCACTGGGCAAATCCCCCCTGGCTGGTTATGCCCGAAACATCGACTCTCCTGCTCCTGATGTTGCCTGATCTGCTGTGCTTTTCCAGGACCACACTTTTCCACCCTATGAATGTAGCCATTTAAAGTGGAGAACTTGGAGGATTCTGCTGCAGTTAGGAGTTACCCAGGATAAGTTGTGATTAAAAGCTTAGTGTAATTCTTGGTTATCTCTTAAACTGACACCCCAAATTACCACATAGACCCAACTGCACATTGATTACATTAGCTACAGTATTGAAACAGGCCCTTCGGCCTAACAAGTCCACACCAACCCTCTGAAGAGTAACCACCCAGTCCCCTACCCTATATTTACCCCGACTTGGCAATTTAGCATAGCCCATTCACCTCATCAGCACATCTTTTGGATTGTTGGAAGACGAGAGCACCTGGAGGTAAGCTGTACAGACACAGGTCGAATATACAAACTCCACACAGACAGTTGTTGTGAGGCAGCAGTGCTAACCACTGAGCCACCATGCCACCCCATTGCTCAGACCCATTACACCATCCAAAGTCTGACCCAACAATCCTATCGCTCTGCGGCCATATCTGAAATCTCACCCTCCCTCGTGCACCAGAAATCCACTCCATTTCCATTAGGACCTTATATCCCTCAGTCCCTTCAGGACCAGACAACTCACTACGCAATTGCCACCCTACCCACCTGACACCCTAACCTCACACTTACTTTACATACTTTCCCTTTCACAAGAGCTGGCAAATGGCTACCTATGGTCCTGGACATTTAAATCACAGAATATGATGACTATTGCCATTTATTGCCCATCCTTAATTCTTCATAGCGAGTTGACTTCTGGAACTGTTGCATTCCATGGGGTGTAGTGCTCTTAGAAAGGCTGTTCCAGGATTTTACATTTATTGCTCATCCCTCAATGCTCTTGAGAAAGTGGTACCAAGCTGCCTTCTTGAACAAGCAAAACTATACAGAAGTGAATGTTGAAGCATCAAGCAGACTGCTTTGTCCTGGATGGTATTGAGCTTCTTAAGTGTTGCTGGAGGTGCGCCTATCTAGCCAAATGAAGATTATTCCATCAAACTCCTGACTTGTGTATTCAAGAAGGTGGCCAAGCTTTAGGAAGGCAGGATGTGAATTACTCGCTGCAGTAACCCTAGACACTGACCTGTTCTTGTAGTCACTGTATTTTTCATTCAGTTTCTGGTCAATGATAACCCCCTAGGATGTTGATGGTGACATATTCAGTGATGGTCATGCCTTTGAATGTCAAGAGGAGATGGTTGCATTCTCTCTTGCATGATGTGGTCATCACCTGGCATTTGAGTGGCATGCATGTTATTTCTCCTATAAGCTCAAACCTGAATGTTTTCCAAATCTTGCTGCACATGGACATGGTTTTTCAGTATCTGAGAGTCACAGATGGTGTTAAACATTGTACAATCATCAGTTAACATCAGACAGATGATGGAGGGAAAGTCTTTGATGAAGCAGCTGAAGATGGTCTTGCTTAAGACGCCACCCAAAGGAACGCCCTCAGTGATATCCTGAGACTAAGATGATAGACTGCAAACAACCACAAATTTTGATTAATTCGAGACAAAGATGATAGACCTCAAACAATCACAGACTTTGATTAATTTGAGCCAATAAAGAGTTTTCTTCCTGATTCCCATTGAGTCTAGTTTTCTAGGGCTCTTTGATGCCACACTCAGTCAAATGCGGTCTTGATGTCAAGGGTAATCACTGTGACTGCTCCTCTGGAGTTCAGCCCTTTTGTCCATGTTTAGACCAAGGTTAGAATGAAAGGCTGTAATGGCAGGAGCTGAGTGGACCCAACGGAACCCAAACTGAGCGTCAGTAGGCAGGTTAGTGCTGAGCAGCTGCTGTTTGAATGCGCTGTTTCCTTCCTCCTAAGGTTACCTCAGATTACAATGGGATCTTGATCAAATGGGCCATGGGCTGATGGAGTGGCAGATGGAGACTAATTTAGATAAATGTGAGGTGCTGCATTTTGAAAAAGCAAACCTTAGCAGGACTAATAAACTGGTAAGGTCCAAGGGAGTGTTGCTGAACAAAGAGACCTTTACTGGTCAGAGTATTGAGTATAGGAGTTGGGAGGTCATGTTGTGGCCATACAGGACATTGGTTAGGCAACATTTGGAATATAGTGTGCAATTCTGGTCTCCTTCCTATTGAAAGGATGTTGTGAAACTTGAAAGGGTTCAAAAAAGATTTACAATGATGTGACCAGGGTTGGAGGATTCGAGCTATACAGAGAGGCTGAACAGGCTGGGGCTGTTTTCCCTGGAGTGTCAAAGGCTGAGAGGTTTATAAAATCATGAGGGACATAGATAGGATAAATAGAGAAAGTCTTTTCCCTGGGTTGGGGGAGTCCAGAACTAGAGGGCATAGGTTTAGGGTGAGAGGGGAAGGGGAAGGATAAGGGACCTCAGGGGGCAACGTTTTCACGCAGAGGATGGAATTAGCAGCCAGAGGAAGTAGTAGAGGCTGGTACAATTGCAGTATTTAAAAAGCATCTGGATGAGTACATGAATAGGAAGGGTTTAGTGGGATACAGGCCAAGTATTGGCAAATGGGACTAGACTAGCTTAGGATATCTGTTCAACATGGATGAGTTGAACCGAAGAGTCTGTTTCCGTACTGTACATCTCTGTGACTCTATGACCTCTTTGCGGATGATTAAGGATAGACTAATGGGGCAACAATTGGTCAGTTTGGATTTCTCCTAATTTTTGTGCAAAGGATACACTTGACCAATTTTGTACATTGCTGGGTAAATTCTAGTGTTGTACTGGAATAGCTTGACTCAGGATATGGCTGGTTCTGGAGCACAAAGCTTCAGGAGAATTGTCAGAATCATAAAATCATAGAATCTCTACAGTGAACATCGAGGCCATTCGGTACATCGAGTCTGCACTGAACTGCATCTGACCCTATCACCGTAACTTCACATCTATCATGCACTTAGCTTGCACATCCTGGACACTATGGGCCAGTCCACCTAACCTGCACACTTTTGGACTGTGGGAGGAAACCAGAGCACCTGAAGGGAATGCATGCAGACACGGGAAGAACATGCAATCTCCACACAGATGATCACCTGATTTGGTTGCAGGGCCCTGGCGCTGTGAGGCAGCAGTGTGAATCACTAGAATGTTATCAGAGCCCACTTTGCATCATTGAGTCCTTTCAGTCTTTACTTGATAGCTAAATGAATCAATTGACCGAGCATCAATTCAGTTGCAGTAGGCATTGCTGCAGCACTTTATTTGATTTTCTGATACTGACTGTGTATGTGATCTCAGAAAATCACTCTTAAATCTGCAATTTCTGCATTGTTAAAAGTAATAAAAGTGACTTCTTGACCTTGTACATTCAACAAACTTCAGTTAATTACATGACTGCTGATACAGGAAAAATTTCCAGGATTAAAGTTGAACTAGTCTAAAGTCTTTTGTCACTTTTGTCTTTTGGCAGTGCCAAACTGAAACAATGTAGCACCCTTTTGGTAATTCGTAACAAGTTGTTACACTACATTTCCCCCATACTCCAGATCCCCACACAATCTCAGTCTTCCTTATTTCAAGCCAACAGTTTGAGCTTTGTTTAAAATCTCATTACTCCCTAACAATTAAAAACTATAAATCTCGAAGATTTCAAGCCCTGAAGGCTTTGCACGTTAATCAGCAGTGCTTGGAGCTGAGCTAGTGCATGAAGTACTTTTAAATCATACTGAAGCATTCCTAGCACACAACACACGGCAGAATTCAAGAAAATGGTCAGGAGTCAAAAAAATGGTCAGCCTCAAAGCTGTCCTTCCAATGATGAAAAATGGTTGCAAAACAACTTTTAAGGTCTTACTCCAGAAGATACTGCATGGAAAATCATTGATCTCATTTTGGATTTTACTCAGTTAACAGCAGCATCAGAGTAACATTGATAGAGGAGGATGAAAGATTTTAAGAGATTTTCTGTGTCGAGTTCTGAAAGTAAATGAAGACGTTTGCTGATCTCAGGAGAGGGACCAGGTAAATGTGGTAAAATGTGCTGACTTTTTCAAAGTTATACTATAATTGCACTTCTCTGCAAACTCCATGGCGAATCACAGAGGGAGAATGCATAGAATTTTAGTAACTGTTCATAGATTTTCCACACAGGTAAGCACATTTGCTTGAACCCCAAACTCTTCATTATTATCATGATAATGCAGTTGGCCTGTGATTAACAAAATGGGGAAAACAGCAAACATCAATTGTGTGGCTCATAAAAGGCATACCTCTCGTTTAGAGACTTACCAAAGAGGTGGAATTGTCCAGGCCCACCCAGAGCTCTTAGAAAGATGAATGTGGAACCTTTGTTTGATGAAAGGCAAAAATAATGTTTTTCATTGGAGATATACAGCTTTGCAATGAAGTTTTGAGAAATATTCAGGTGGGTCAAGTTCACAGTCTGGAATCTGTTTTACATTTATTTGCATCTCATGAATACTCATTAACACCCCAGTCCAACAGAATTACTTTTATAGGTGCAATTGTTGGCCAAAAACAGAAAACACGTGTTCACAAACCTGACTTTTAATAGATATAAAAATACGTATCTTGCAGAGTAGATTGCTTCCTCTCAGCTCCAGTTAGCATAACCTTCTTCATTGACTTAGCTGCTTCATAAACAAGCCATGTTTTCAATGCCTACTGTGTAACGGGCAAAATCTGGCAGTGTCAGTCGGTTAATGAGGAGTCTCAGTCGTATGTAATTTGCCTTCCTCCAGTTAAAGGACTCATATGGTTAGGCGAAGACTGATCAGGCCTAAAATCTTGCCTAAGCGAGGTAGTTCAGTGGATGATTCCAGCAAACCAGGGCAATTAGCTGAACTTAACATAAAAGACGCTTGAACAGAAATGCTCGAGAGAAAGGTGGAGTAGGTGAGAAAGAGCAGTCTGGGATGGAAGTTAAAGGTTTTCAGGGGCATAAGAAGGATCTCAGGGAATGGAGGGAGCAAAGTGGAATGCGATTTGAAGGCTAACATTCACAGCAGTAATGGGTACAAGGAAGGCTGGAAGCTGCATATTAAGAATAGAATACAATAGAATATCCTTTATTGGCATGCATTTTCCATCGTAGAAGTACAGTGAAAATCATTTACAATGTCTGCCTCTTATGGCACTATAGTCATAGAATCATAGAGCCCTACAGCACAGAGATGTTAGGTACAAGTACCTCACTACAAATCATGGATACAAAAGAGGAATAAAAAGTAGTTGCCTTACTTTACAGTGTTTAAAATGTAAGTTAGAGTACAACATCGTTAAAGGATTGACATTACAATCAAGTAAGAAATTTCAAATAAACATTACATTGTAGCAGCTCAGTGCATTACCTCCGCATGTGACCTGAGTAGGGATTGCAGTGGGATAGTTAGGTTTGTGGAGAGAGAACAGTGGACCTGAATATGGGAGATGTGGCTCTGCATAAGGGCTCAGAATTTGATTAGGATCAGAGGCAAGAATAGGAATATCCAGGGAGATAGTGAAAGGGCCAACAATCATAGAGTCACTTGAACAAGATGAGATGGGATGCCAGAGAAAAGAGAGTGTCTGTGTGTGCGTCTGTGAGTGTGTGTGTGTGTGAGTGTATCTGTGTGTGTGTCTAGGGAGGAAGAGGGTGAATGGGTAAAAGTTCCACAGTTTTTAGCAACTCTGTTTTCTAAAGGAAGGCATTTCAGAGAATATACAGTGCAAATGGGCGAGTCTCCAAATCTGTTGACACATGTTTCTGCACTGCACAAACAAGTCCATCTGAGAGAATTGAATAGACCCTGGAAAATTCTATTGCATAAACATTCAGTTAAGAGCTTTGTACTAGAGGAAACACTTCAGAACAAAGACAGATAAGCTCTTAAAGCTGCAGACAGCCACCTCCCAATAATCTCCTGTTAGACTTTGACAAGGCCATGTCACAGTTCTCAACAGTAATGGCGATGCTGATATGAACAGATGAACAAAGACCAGGAGAAGGCCCATTGAGTCAGGTCTGCCTTTGATTAAGATTGTGGCTGATCTGATTGTAACCACATCCCCAAGTACATCTGATAATATTTCACCCCTTTGCTTACCAAGAATCCATCTACCGCTGTCTTCAAAGTAAACAAATAATCTGCTTCCACCACCTTCTTGAGAAGAGAGTTCCAAAGACTCACGACTGTTTGAGAGAAAAAAGTGAACCTCATCTCTGTTTTAGGTGGGCAATCCTTTACTTTGAAAACTGACCCCTAATTCTAAATTCTTCCGTTAGAAGAAATCTCCTCTCCACATCCACTCTGTCAAGACCCCCCCCAGGATCTTTGCTTCTATCATTAGGCAATGGCCGATCTGGCCACTTTTGGAATACTGTGCGCCATTCTGGTCTTCCTGCTATAGGAAGGGTGTTGTGAAACCTGAAAGGTTTCAGAAACGATTTACAAGAATATTGCCAGGGTTGGAGGGTTGGAACTATAGGGAGAGGCTGAACAGGATGTGGATGTTTTCCCTGGAGTGCTGGAGGCTGAGGGGTGACCTCATAGAGGTTTATGAAATCATGAGGGGTATGGGTTGGGAGAGAGCAGAACTAGAGGGCATAGGCTCAGGGTGAGAGGGGAAATATTTAAAAGGGACCAAAGGGTCAACGTTTTCATGTAAAGATGGTGCATGTATGGAATAAGCTGCCAGAGGAAGTGGTGGAGATTGGTACAATTACAATATTTAAAAGGCATCTGGGTGGGTAAATGAATAGGAAGAGTTTAGAGAGATATGGGCTGGGTGCTGGCAGGTGGGACTAGATTGGGTTGGGATACCTGGTCGGCATGGACGGGTTGGACCGAAGGGTCTGTTTCCATGCTGTACATCTCTATGACTCTTTGTATTATTGCTGTACTGTTAATCCGGACACCCAGGTAATGTTCTGGGGACGTAGGTTCAAATTCTGCCACAACAGATGATGGAATTTGAACTCAATAAGAAGAAAATCTAATATTAAGAGTCTAATGATGACCATGAAATTATTGTTGGAAAACCCCATCCGGTTTACTCATGTCTTTTAGGGAAGGAATCTTCTGACCTTACCTGATCTGGCCAATATGTAAATCCAGACCAACAGCAATGTGGTTGACTCTTAATTGGGATGGGCACTGAATGCTGGCCTAACCAATGATGCCCTCATCCTGTGAATTAATAACAAAATCGCTTTAAGCTTCAACAGATATAAGCCCAGCCTGGCCAACCTTTCCACATAAGACAACCTGCCCACTCCAGGTTTTAATGTAACACACCTTCCTACATACCCCTCCCCCAATGCATTTACATTGTCCTTCAAATAAAGTCCTCAGATATGGTCTCACCAATGTTTTGTATAGCTGAAATATAACCTCCCTGCATTTTTCCTCAATTCCCATTACAATAGATATTAACGTTCCATTAGTTTTTCTAATTATATGTTGTATCTTCATATCATTATTTGGAATACATGAGCTAATGCAATATTTCACCATTTAGATAATATGCTTCTTGTTTGTTCTTCCAAACAAATGCACAATTCTACATTTTCCCATGTTATGCTCTGCTTGCCAGGTAATTGCCTCCTAACATAATATAATTCACATTTCTTTGTAGCCTCCTTACATCCACTTCTTAACTTACTTTTATATCTAGATTAGATTACTTACAGTGTAGAAATAGGCCCTTTGGCCCAACAAGTCCACCCAAACCCATTCCCCTACATTTACCCCTTCAGCTAACACTACGGGCAATTTAGCATGACCAATTCACCTAACCTACACACTTTTTTGGACTGTGGGAGGAAACTGGAGCACCCGGAGGAAACCCACGCAGACACGGGGAGAATGTGCAAACTCCACACAGTCAGTCGCCTGAGGCGGGAATTGAACCCGGGTCTCTGGCGCTGTGAGGCAGCAGTGCTAACCACTGTGCCGCCCACAAAGTTTTGTGATGTCAGAAAATTTGGCAACCATGCCTTCCATCCCTTCATCCATCTTAGTAACAGCTGAGGCCTGAGAGAGATCCCTGCAGCGCACCACTTGTTACATCTGGAGAAAATGAAAAAGACCTTTTTATGCATGCTGTCTACTTTCTGTTAGCCAGCAAAAATTCCACCTGTGCTAATATGCTATCCATAACACCACAAGGTTTTGTTTTGCAGTAGCATTTGATGTGGCACCTTATCAATGCCTTATAACTAAGTATGGTGCATTCACTTCTTCATCAACAGTATATGTTACTTCCTCAAATAATTACAGTAGATTGGATAATCATATTTTCCTTTTCACAAAACAATGTTACCCTACCTGATTACGTTGTACATTTCTAAGTGTCCTGCTGTAACTTCATCAATAATAGCTTCTAACATCGTCCTAATGTCAGATATTAAGCTAAAATTCATGTGGTGTCCCTTTTTTTATCTCTTTTTTTGAATATAGGAGTTACATTTGACAGCTTCCAATCAAATGAACCTTCTCTGAATCTAGGGAGTTTTGGAAAATTGAAACCAAGACCCTAGAATGGAATGCATCAGGACATGGGCACTGGTCAACCTGCATCTTCAATAATTTACTCAGTACCTTGTCACTGGAGATTGGGATCTTTCCATTTCCTGATGCATAGCTGCTTCTGGGATATTCCATGTATTGTCTATGGTAACTATTCAAATAATTTGCTACCTCTTTATTTTCTATTAATTCTCCAGGCTCAATTTCTGTAGACGTTGTTAATCTTTTTTTGGTTTTATATTTCTGGCCAATTTTCCCTGGTACTCTATTCTGTTCCCTACTTTTTAGTTATTCTTTGCTTTTTTAAAAAAGTTATTTTATCCAATGCTCTCACCTACGACCTGTCTTTGCACAATTATATGTTTTTCTTAGTTTGATACTATTCATATTTTTTTCAGTTAACCATGGTTTAAACATGGATGGTCCTTCCCTTAACATTTTTCTTATTATCGCAATGCATCTGTTCACTGTATTCTGAAATATCTCATTAAAATTTTACTACTGTATCTTAACTGATCTATCCTTTAACTTAATTTGCTAATTTACTTCAGCCAACTCTGTTTTTATGCCTCACAAATGCAATTACTTGGATTTTAAAAAGATAGTCTTGAACCCATTCTGCTTTCCTTAAGATATGAATAGATAGTTCAATAATATTCAATAATATTCCCCACCGTTACTTTGGGGAACCGTCACTGTGAGATCATTTCTCATCTTGTTACACAATTCCAGGTCTAGTATAGCCTGTTCTCTTGTTGGCTCCAGAATATGTTGTTCTAAGAAACTATCCCAAAAATATTCTATAAATTCCTCATCTAGACCTTTTTGCCCATCTGACCTCTTCATTCTATACATAGATTAAAATCTCCTGTGATGGTCCTGGTGCCTTTTTTGACAAATTCTCATTATTTCTTCCTTTATGCTCCAACATAGTGTTTGGTTACTATTATGGACCAGTCTACCAAAGACTTTCCCACATCCTATTTCTTGAACTTAGGCCATGCTTCACTGTTATGCTAACGCAATGATTAATTTACAAAGTCATCCTCTGTCTTTACCTAGCTTCTTACCTTTCCCAAAAATCCTATATCTTTCAATATCAGGTCCCAATTTAAGTCAAACTGCAGCCATTTCTTTGTAATAACTACCAGTTCATATTTATGCTCTCAATTCATCTGTTTTGTTCAGAATGTTAGGTGCTTTCAAATACTGAGACTTTAATTTTATTGTTTTATCCTTTTATTTTTATCTATTGATGCACTCTTGGATTTGTCCTTCTATTTCTTTCTGTCATAGTTCATTATAGTGCATATTAATACTTTTCTCTTTCTCCTTGTCTCTACTCTTTGATTTGCCATATCTTCCCACATTTGATCTCTTGCTCCCACTATTTCATTTTAAATTGTTTTTACTTTCCTATTTATGCAGCTAGCTATGGTTTAGGTAGAGGCTATTCAAATGGTACAGATCCCATTTTCCCCAACATTGTGTGCCAGTACCCCTTTAACTGGAAGCCACTTCTCCCACACCAGTCATTGAGCAATGTGTTCATTCTCACCAATCTCATTTACCTTAAGTCAATTTGCATGTGGCTCAGGTAATAAGTTAGAAATTTGATATCATACTTCTTAATTTGGCACCTACCTCCTGATACTGGCTACACAGAACCTCCTCTGTCTCCTCTATCATTGGTAAATACATGAGCTGTGATCACTGGATCCTCTGCCATGTATTGCAAGTTCCTGTTTAGCCCTGAGCAGATACCCCAAGCTGTGGCAATGTGCTGGCAGCACAGCAATCTGGACCCTTGTTCTTTCCTGCACAAATCAGTGCAATCAGATTAACAGTACTGTCCCATAATATCACTACATTTCTCTCTTTCTCTCCTCATTCAAATGGCCTCCTGCACCATAGTGCAATGGTCAGTCAGTTCATCCACCCTTGCTCTCATCCAGAAAACTTGAAAGAACTTCAAACATGTTGGACAATAGCAAAGGCTGAAGCTTCTGAACTCCTGGTCCCCGATCTGCATAGCCCCCATTCTCCTCTCCCTGAATGCTGACCAAATCAGACCTATCCTAAGCGGTGTCATTACTTCCACGTACAAAGAATCCAGAAATATTCCCCTTTGTGATGTGTCGCAGTATTTATAGTTCAGGTTTCAGGTCATAAACTGAGCTGAAGGTGTTCGAACTTCACTTACTGGTCTGGGTCACACTGACATTCACAAGTTCCCACACACTGCAGCTGTGACACATCACCTGGCCTGACATTTTTAATGTGTTCTAACGAATTATCTGATTATTTTATTCAATAATGTAATTATTTTTATTTTCATAGAAATTATTAACTGAACCACCTGTTGCTATTCCATTTTAAACCTTGGGAATAAAGAAACATTATCACGTAGCCGATAATCATCAAATAACTAGTTCCTCGTCCAGTGTAGATAAAGGACCAATTCCTAGAGGCTGAAAACATTAGGAAAAACAAAAGCAAGAATGCCTCTTTCTCTGCCTCTCTTAACTCCCTTAATCAAACAACTCTCAGTACTTTATTGAAAGCTAAATTCAAGTGCTATGTTCCATTAAGTAGGATAGCGCCATATCCTCCTAAACTGAAAGAGAATCTGACACAGTTACAGAAGAACCAGTTTCTCTAAATAATTAGAGAATTAATTATTTAATCAATTAATAATCTCCATTCGAGATTTTGTTTGAACTTTGCTGAAGGCTGAGAACTTCCAAATTTAAGCTGCAGATTTCAGTTAAAAACTAACCACAATCAAAAAGATTTTTTCAAAAAGATTAAGACTTTCTTGGCTACTAACTGCCAGTATTCAGTTTTTTTTGCAGAGTCATAGAGTCATAGAGATGTACAGCATGGAAAAACCCGTCCATGCCAACCAGATATCCCAACCCAATCTAGACCCACCTACCAGCGCCCGGCCCATATCCCTCAAAACCCTTCCTATTCATATACCCATCCAAATGCCGCTTAAGTGTTGCAATTGTACCAGCTTCCACCACATCCTCTGGCAGCGCATTCCATACATGTACCACCCTCTGCGTGAAAACGTTGCCCCTTAGGTCTCTTTTATATCTTTTCCCTCTCACCCTAAACCTATGCCCTCTAGTTCTGGACTCCCCGACCCCAGGGAAAAGACTTTGTCTATTTATCCTATCCATGCCCCTCATAATTTTGTAAACCTCTATAAGGTCACCCCTCAGCCTCTGACGCTCCAGGGAAAACAGCCCCAGCCTGTTCAGCCTCTCCCTGTAGCGCAGATCCTCCAACCCTGGCATACCAAATACCTTCTTCACTATCCTATCTACCTGCGACTCCACTTTCAAGGAGCTATGAATCTGCACTCCAAGGTCTCTTTGTTCAGCAACACTGCCTAGGACCTTACCATTAAGTGTATAAATCCTGCTAAGATTTGCTTTCCTAAAATGCAGCGCCTCGTATTTATCTGAATTAAACTCCATCTGCCACTTCTCAGCCCAATGGCCCATCTGATCCAGATCCTGTTGTAATCTGAGGTAACCCTCTTCGTGTCCACTACACCTCCAATTTTGGTGTCATCTGCAAACTTACTAACTCTACCTATTATGCTCGCATCCAAATCATTTATGTAAATGACAAAAAGTAAGAGGGCCCAGCACCGATCCTTGTGGCACTCCGCTGGTCACAGGCCTCTAGTCTGAAAAACAACCCTCCACCACCACCTTTGAGCCAGTTCTGTATCCAAATGGCTAGTTCTCCCTGTATTCCATGAGATCTAACCTTGCTAATCAGTCTCCCATGGGGAACCTTGTCGAATGCCTTACTGAAGTCTATATAGATCACATCTACTGCTTTGCCCTCATCAATCTTCATGTTTAACCGTACACCACCATTCACAGGCCCATATGTTATGCCAGTGAAGCAAATGGCCATGAAGTATTTGAATATAATACTGTGGAAGCTGGAAATCCGAAACAAGCACAGAGAATGCTGGAGGAACCCAGCAGGTCTGCAAACACCTGTGGAAAGTTAAACAGTTAACGTTTCGAGTCTGGTATGATCAGTTCTGAAGACGTCATACTGGACACAAAATGTTAGTTCTGTTTTTCTTTCCATAGTTGCTGCCAGACCTGCTAAGTTTCTTCAGTGTTCTCAGTGTCTGTTTTGGGCATGAAACCTTTTTTGTGGGCTGTATATTCCCAAATTGAGAGGGTACTCACAAGGGACAATGCAGTGCTAATTGCCACATAAAAGAATGGAAAGCAACATACAGATGAGAGACACAAGTATCTCGTGCATGGCAGAATGAGAAAGAGGTAAACGAGTTCTGGGGATGAGCAGTAACATGTAGAGCTGACTGTAGGGTGGGCTTTCACCTCAAACATGTATAGCTTGATAAGGGGATTTGTTGACTGTGTCAAGACCTCAAAATGGCCAGCATATATCCCATTCCTTATATTTCTTCACAGATTACGAATTCTACGGTAGCTGTTTGACCAGCTTAACCCGGCAAATTAAGAAAGAGAAGAGAAGGAGGAGAAGAAGAGCAACAACGGATTTGGTGGTGAGAGGCTCAGGGAACTGCAGCATAGGAAAAGCACACAGCACAGGAAGAAGTCTTCAGCATTCCAGCGACATGCAGTTGGGTGAAAGGTTGGTGCAGAAGCACTTTTGCATGACTTGACAGACCGTCACCTGCATTGTTCACTGCCTGTAGTGTGCAACTTGGGAGGCCTGTAGTGCTGGGGACCACAGAGGAATTGAGCTTCGCCTTCATAGGTTCCTTTCAAACTTCAGATGGAGTCGTATGTGGCCTTTCCTTCTCGATAGCCCAAAGTACATTTGGAAGTTTACTGAAGCCCTTTATAGGAAAGCTATAGTTATCACAATTCACCATGAACCCCCAGCCAAGTGACCCAAATGTTGGATTTGCAACCAATGCTGGATTCCCTCAGGTACAAGTGACCGTCAACTGCACGTATGTGATACACTCAGACTTCCAAGTTATTATCCAAACAGATTCCTAAGCAGGAAGGGATTTCACTCTAGCATGTCTGTGATGTTTGTGACCACAGGCAACAGCTGCTGCAGGTATGTGCCTACTATCCAGGGAGCTGTCACATTTACTTTCTGTGTAACCTCAGGTTCCTCAAATGTTTGCCCCTCCTGTCAACCCCTTGCATTATCGCCAGAGTTACTCCTGCATGAGTAACGTGGGGCATCCCCCACCTGATATAATTAACAATCCCAGTGCAAAACCCTAACACTCAAAGTGAACGCACCACAATGTTGCCCATTCATCCACTGGGGCAGTGAACAGATTGAACTTATCATTTAACAGATAACCTGTCTTCTAAAGGTGTGCTTTTATTTCACTCAGGAGGGCATACTCACTGGTCAGAGATTGCTGCATCTAACTCCATACTGAGGTATGAGTGCTTTGAGGGGGGTCATGGACCAGCCACATGTCTCCTCAGATCTGGAGAAATGCAGTCTGATAGAGATACTGAGGATGCTGCTTATAATGTGAGCTGCCGTGAACTGAGAAGACCGGACAGAACCTGACAGCAGCTAGATTTGAATATGAATGACTTTGCATGAACATTTGTGGACCCTCAGAAATATTTGCCAATTGTGCATTTCTGCTTCAGGGGAATTCTTGTTTCTTAAATGTTAAATCTTAAGAATGTCATTGATTGCAATTGAATGTGTTCTCTCATCACTAATAACCTCCTGCTCAGTGTCCTGACCAGCTCAACAGGCTTATATGCAGCTGCATGTGTCTGAATCAAACCCTTTTGCAAGCAACATCCATCTACCACTGAGAGTTTCTGGGCCTGAACAATGCTGAATTACTGCCAAAATTCAACTACGTAGCTCAGTGTCCTGCATTCTCGAGTGAATGTTCCTCTAAGAGAATGGTGAATGAGAGCCTTCAGTGCTCTTGGATATGATGCTCATTCGAAGGTCCAGGATAAAATACCCTGCCTCAATATTCATAAGGTTTGGCATTTTACCTGTGTGTGAATATGTGACAAGCTGAGAAGAACACAGTCCAGTGGGAAATTCAGCCCTGTCTCCAAGTGGTATCCCTCCGGTTTTATGTCCACTTCCATACTTAGTCTCGAAAAATTCAGGTTCTTCACAAAGCACTTGAAGTTCTGTGCACTTGAGTGATACACCTATTTATTGATAATCCTCATTACATTTAGAACATAGAACATAAAACAGTACAGCACAGAACAGGCCCTTCAGCCCACGATGTTGTGCCGACCACTGATCCTCATGTATGCACCCTCAAATTTCTGTGACCATATGTATGTCGAAGAGTCTCTTAAATGTCCCCAATGACCCTGCCTCCACAACTGCTGCTGGCAACGCATTCCATGTTCCACACTACCAAGAATCCTATCCTTAATCCTGTACTCAGCTTTCAAATTCGACCTTCCAAAATGCATTACCTCGCATTTATCCAGGTTGAACTCCATCTGCCACCTCTCAGCCCATCTCTGCATCCTGTCAATGTCCCGCTGCAGCCTACAACAGCCCTCTATACTGTCAACGACACCTCCAACCTTTGTGTCATCTGCAAACTTGCTGACCCATCCTTCAATCCCCTCATCCAAGTCATTAATAAAAATTACAAACAATAGAGGCCCAAGGACAGAGCCCTGTGGAACACCACTCACCAAAGACTTCCAGGCAGAATATTTTCCTTCTACTACCACTCGCTTTCTTCTGTTGGCCAGCCAATTCTGTATCCAGACAGCTATGTTCCCCTGAATCCCATTCCTCCTGACCTTCTGAATGAGCCTACCATGGGGAACCTTATCAAATGCCTTGCTAAAGTCCATATACACCACATCCACAGTTCGACCCTCATCAACTTTTCTAGTCACATCCTCAAAGAACTCGATAAGGTTTGTGAGGCATGACCTGCCCCTCACAAAGCCGTGTTGACTGCATTTAATCAAGCCATGCTCTTCCAGATGGTCATAAATCCTATCCCTCAGAATCCTTTCTCACCTTGCAGATGACAGACGTGAGACTTACTGGTCTGTAATTGCCGGGGATTTCCCTATTTCCTTTCTTGAAGAGAGGAATAACATTTGCCTCTCTCCAGTCCTCAGGTACGACTCCAATGGAGAGCGAGGATGCAAAGATCTTCGCAAGTGGCGAAGCAATTGCATTTCTTGTTTCCCAAAGCAGCAGAGGACAACTCTGGTCCTGGCCTGGCAACTTGTCAATCTTAATGTTTGACAAAATTTTCAGCACATCAGCTTCCTCTATCTCTATCCATTTCAGCATGCACACCTGCTCTTCAAAGGTTTCATTCACTACAAAGTTCGTTTCTTTCATAAAGACAGAAGCAAAAAACTCATTTAGGGCTTCCCCTACCTCCTCAGACTCCACACACAAATTCCCTCTCCTATCCCTGATCGGGCCTACTCTTACTTTGACCATTCTCTTATTCCTCACATAAGTGTAAAATGTCTTTGTGTTCTCCCTAATCCGTTCTGCCAAGCCTTTCTCGTGCCCCCTCCTGGCTCTCCTCAGATCATTTTTAAGCTCCTTCCTCGCCTGCCCGTAATCCTGTAGAGCTGAACTTGACCCTAGCTTCCTCCACCTTATGTAAGCTCCCTTCTTCCTTTTGACGAGAAGCTCCACCGCTCTCGTCATCCAAGGTTCCTTTATCTTACCACTTCTTGCCTGTCTCAGAGGGACATATTTATTCATCACTTGCAACAACTGTTCCTTAAACAGTCTCCACATGTCTATAGTGCCTTTACCATGGAACAATTGTTCCCAATCCATGCTTCCTAACTCATGTCTAATCGCATCATATTTCCTCTTCTCCAATTAAATATCCTCCCATTTTGCCTAATCCTCTCCTTCTCCATAGCTATGTAGAATGTGAGGCAGTTGTGGTCACTATCACCAAAATGCTCTCCCACCACAAGATCTGATACCTGCCCCAGCTAGTTTCCGAGCACTAAGTCTAGAATGGCCTCTCCCCTCGTCGGCTTGTCAACGTACTGAGTTAGGAAACCCTCCTGAACACACCTTACAAAAACAGCTCCATTCAAATCTTCTGCTCGAAGGAGGTTCCAATCAATATTGGGAAAGTTAAAGTCACCCATTACAACAACCCTACTACGTCCACACTTTTCCAAAATCTGCCGACCTTTGCTTTCTTCCATCTCCCTGCTGTTATTGGGGGGCCTGTAGTAAACCCCTAAAGAGGTGACTGCTCCCTAGCTGTTCCTAATTTCCACCCATACTGACTCGGTAGGCAGATCTTCCTCGACAATGGAAGCTTCTGTAGCTGTGATACCCTCTCTGATTAGTAGTGCTACACCCCCTCCTCTTTCCCCCCCCTCCTTTTTCTTTTTAAATGCTCTAAACCCTGGAACATCCATCAACCATTCCTGCCCCTGTGAAACCCATGTCTCTGTTATGGCCACAACATCATAGCACCAGGTACTGATCCATGCTCTAAGTTCGTCACTTTTATTCCTGATACTCTGCGTTAAAGCAAACACACTTTAACTGATCCCTTGTTTCCTTGCCAGGAAAATCCTTCCCACTAGCTGGTCCACCTCTTGCTATTGCCTCATCTGCATCAACTCTCACCTCTGGTATACAGCTCAGGTTCCCACCCCCCTGCCATACTAGTTTAAACCCTCTCGAACTACTCGAGCAAACCTTCCACCCAGGACATTGGTCCCCTTCCAGTTCAGATGCAACCCGTCCTTCTTGTGCAGGTCCCACCTTCCCCAGAAGGCATCCCAATTATCTACATATCTGAGGCCCTCCCTCCTACACCAGCTGCGCAGCCACTTATTAAGCTGCGCCCGCTCCCTGTTCCTCACCTCGCTATCTCGTGGCACCGGTAGTAAACTAGAGAACACTACTCTGTTCGTCCTGCTTTGCAGCTTCCATCCTAACTCCCTGAAATCACTTTTTATATCCTCGATCCTTTTCCTGGCTATATCATTAGCGCCAATATGTAACAAGATTTCTGGCTGTTCGCCCTCCCCTTTTAGAACCTTATACACCCGATCGGAGACATCCCGGACCCTGGCACCAGGGAGGCAACATACCTTCCGGGAATCCCGATCCTGACCACAAAATCTCCTGTCGATTCCCCTAACTATCGAGTCCCCTACCACGAGTACTTTTCTATTCTGCCCCCTTCCCTTCTTTGCCACAGTGCCAGAGAACTGACTGCTATGGTTTTCCTCTGGTAGGTCACCCCCCCCACCCCCAGCAGTATCCAAAACGGTATACTTATTGCTGAGGGGAATGTCCATAGGGGATCTCTGCACTGTCTGACTGTCCCCTTTCCTCCCCCTAACTGTAACCCATTTATCCTTGTCCTGAGCCTTAGGAGTGACCAACTCCTGGTAACTCCTCTCAATTACCCCCTCAGCCTCCCTAATGATCCATAGTTCATCCAGCTCCAGCTCCAATTCCCTAACACGGTTTTCAAGGAGCTGGAGTTGGCTGCACTTCCCGCAGATGTAGCCAGCGGAGACGTGTGCCATGTCTTCCACCTGCCACATTCTGCAGGAGGAACAAGCAACTGCTGATATATATGGTCACTGCTTTCCTTCCCGGCTGCCCCTCTGGTCCTCGTCACTTCCCCCGCTGCTCCCGCTCCTTCTGTGAAAGGGAAAACACCGCTGTCCGCTACCAGTAAGTAATTTTTTAAAACTACCTTACCTTAGCTGCTTCCTGGAGAAGCCTGCACCTGAAAAATGGAAACACATGTCAATGGAATAGGTGTTACCTTATCAAAGGCTATTGGCTCCTTATGATAAGAAGAAGTGGAATAGATCTGGTGATGGGGTTTTAAAAAGCTTGTTACAAGCTCACATAGTTAGTACCATCCATAATTATATTTGCTGATGTATTTTCCAGTCATATATTGCTCTTTTTTTTCTACTTCTTGCTCTAGCCAGCTAAATCTTCAACAGCCTGCAACATATGAATGACAGTGCGTAGATAGGCTCCCAAATAACTTTTTAAAAATTTATCTCATCCAAATCTCTGTTGCCTATATTCTATTTCTCACTAAGTCATACATTAGATCTTGATGTTGCCATTCCTCCATTTTAAAATCTTTGTGATATTTCAGATAGCTGCATATGCTGCTAATGGGAGTCAACAAATTGATAACAGAACTTCAGGAAATTAGGACAATTGTTTATTTCATGCAGACATGTGGAGAGGAAGTCTTAATGCCATGAAATGTTAAGCTCATTCTGATGAGTTTTCAGACTTTATATGAATTGCAGCATGCAAATAACAAGGGCCACACTTTATTTTCCCACAATTGTTCGTAGACATTGTCTGTCCTTTTACCCATAGTATGGCTTCTATGCTATTAGCCTTGATATCGTGAATGTCTCATTTTTCTGTATATCTGTGGTTCCCACATGCTTTGCACATGTCCTGGTATTTCTTGGTGCTCTTCTCCTCCTATGGGGGGGGAATTGCACAGTGTTAAATGAATTTTAAAATCTTCAGCTCTTGGAGTTACAATTAGTCAGGATTTGTTTACATTGTGACAGCAATGGTAGATATCAGGTAGTAAAGAACTGGCTGTGAGACTTTTACATTCTGTTAATGCATTACAACATTTAGGTCTAGGAAAGTTACGCTGCTGCTAGGACAAGGTGCCATGTGATAACTACAAGGGCATTGCTTGATTATACTTTTGGACCAGTGGAACATCAAATCATGTTGCTTGATTATTATGCTGGGGAATGCTTATTTATTTCATTGTTTTTCAGGTATCTGTGCTATTATTCTGTGAAAATAGTCTTACATTTGCTGACAAACTGAGGTCATTAAATTGCCGTCAACAACATAAGGGAGAACTTGGGGTCCTAGAGCTTCCATGGATGCCTCTTTCCCATGCTACAATTTGTTACAAATATTTTCTGCAACCTGTTGAGAAATAGTATTGCAGACCGCTGGAGCAAGAGGGATTTAAGGGCACTACTGCGTAGCACAAGAGCCCTCACTACTATTTGTTATCAATTTATTTCCTGGCAGTTGTCCTGGTTGCATTAATTATCTCTCGAACTTTGGACAGTAGTTCTTCCACATGAGCCACTGTGAAGTCAGATTTTTTCCTAATCAGTCTATTCAGAGATGTTATGCCACTCCTCTGGAGCAGGTGAGACTTGAACCCAGGTCTCCTAGCTCAGAGGTAGGGGCACTGCAATCACTACAAGAGCCCTCCAGGGGTTTTTACCTTTTTTTATTTTCCCTTCAGTCCTTCTCTGAAAGGGTCACACAGTCTTTACACTGGATGCAATTCTTTAAATACAAATGTTGATCCTCCCCACTCAAGTCCCGAAGTTACTGTACTCCTATGTACCCTATTCATAGAATCCCCAATGTGCATATAGAAGCCATTCAGGACCTTGAGTCTGCACTGACCCTCCACCCAGGCCTACCCCATCCCATACCATGTGGGTACCTGGTCCACTACATCCCTGGAGACCAGAGAACAATTTGATATGGCTAACCCATCTAACCTCTACATTTTTGGACTGTGAGAAGAAACTGGAGCACATGGAGGAAACCCATACAATTACAGGGAGAAGATGCAAACTGCACACAGACCGTTGTCCAAGGCAACAATCAAATCCAGGTTCCCGGCCCTATGAGGTAGCAGTGCTAGCCACTGTGGCAAATTGTGGCAAACTGACTTCCCTTAACCACTAACTTGTATAAATGAGCTAACCCAGTTCTTAATGTTCTTCCACACTTACACTGCCTCCAGTGGGGACTCTGCAATTTACAAACCACTAGAATTTAAAAATTTTTATAATTCATTTATTTGACTCCTCCACTAAGTTTTTAGTTTTTTCTGTCAATAATCAAAACTCATGTTTTCCAGTACCTTCTCACTTAATGATCTAGAGTGCATTTAATTGCTTTTAGCTTTTACTTAACTCTGTTAATCAAAGAATAACCACCAAAGACCCCAAAACAAAGGCAATCGAACCTGTTAGTAAACTGTTCTCAACAAAGTAAAACAAATTGATCTACAAACTTATTTTAGATACATTTTTGTTGCATGGCACTAGAAATGCCCACTGATAGAATAACCATGTTATTTCCACCAGTGATAGTGTTGTTGCATAGCTTGCAGCTGTAGATAAGATTAACTCTCCTTTATCGAGTTATATGTTCCCAAATGGTATTGATGATAAGGAGTTATATTAATGTCTTTAAGAGGGGCATTGTTCAATGTCTCTGAATCACTGGCATCAGACTTTTCAGATCAATGAGTATAAAAGTATATGAGAACTGGACTTTTGCCAACTTGTAAATCTCTTTTCATACTCTGCATATCTCACATTGAATGACAAAGCAAATCTCGCAGAAACAGGTCAGTTGGTCCAACCCGTCTATTACGGCATTGATATTCCACTCAGGCCTTCCTCATCCAACTCTATCAAAACAACCCTCAATTCATTACCATCACTTAGCTCGTCATGCCTTTAATCATTGGTGGAGTTCCACATTCTCACCGTTCTTTGGGTAAATACATTTCTACTGCATCCCCCTGTTTCAGTTCTTGTAGCTGTCTTAAATTGAGGGCCTTTATTTATGATCATTCCCACAAAGAAAATATTAGACGGAATCATCTTCTTTCTCGGGTTGCGGAGATGGGAAGGTTTTTTGATTAAGCAAGTTGGTGATGTCCTTGAACCCTGCCATTATCTCACTTCCATTAGAAATAAGTTCTTTCCTGCCCTGCCATGAATTGAAGCATTAAGTCACCAATTAATGAATACTGTATGTACGCGTGTAAAGATAGAATGTTTTAGGCTATTTTTAACGTTAAATCAATGGGGTCAACTATTACATGGAAGCTACTTTTGGGGAACTGAAATTCATGCTACAGTCCAAAATAACGTATCATTAGCAGAAGCCAAATTAATCTCTAAATGCATAAAGAAAAGAAAAGCAATGAGTTATGGTTACTATCGGATAAAGACAATAGAAACAAAAAAATGAATTAGTAAGGTTTTCTTTATACATACAAAAAGTGAAGTAGAAATAGAATACTGCTTTCAATTACAGTTGGTATATCAAACATGTCAAATATAAAAGTTCATTAAAATCCTGCAAAATCACACTGTTCAACGAAGTATTTGACTGTGTTCCATGAGTGCTACAAGGAAACTGAGCTCAGCTGCGATTGTCACCTAACTCTGACCTGATGCATCTTAAACTTTCATGCCAAACTGGTGTGAATTGTATATCAAAATACATAATAGCACAAAAAAAACTCATTTCCTCATTGTAACATTTATGTACAGGACTATACCTTGACTCCCAAATGTTGATATGCAAAGAACTAGTTTCGACATTTACATGCGATATATGGAAAAATTCCAGATTTTTTGGCCAAAAATAGGGGGTCAACTTTAACATGAGATCAACTTTTACTTGTGTATATGGTACTTAAGAACCTCATCTCACATTACAGGCATACACCTGCTGGTAGGTGAGCTGCCACGACACAGCAGCTACAAGCACAAAATCAGCTTATCATCTTCAAACGAGGTATCTCAATCAAAGGCACTTAGTGCTTGATCAAGGATCTGAAGATCAGGAATGGGTGATTCACTGGGTGCCACCCCATACCCCATGCCTTATACTCTAACATCACTTCACTGTGACTTGGAACTCTCCACAATCCTGTGATCCTGGAGCATATCCTATTGACAGCAGCCACATTCTCCCCAATAGACCTGCTGAACACAAGAACTGTCAGCCTCTGATAGAGCAGCAGTTCTTCGTAGGCGAGACTTACCACTTGAGTTTTCTTTCTTGAAGAAGACTCGTCATTGGCTCTGCCACTATCTGATTGGCATGCAGTTTGGCAGGCATTACTGAGAAGTGGCAGTGTGGGTCTCACCAGTTATCCAGCTGGTAGGAAAGACACCCAACAACTCAAAAAGGTTCTGCAAATTTACAATGTATTTGCCCAGTCAAAACCTGTCAGAATTTTAAAACCCCTTTCAGGTCATCTTTCAGTTTTCATGTTTCAAAAGTAAAGAGATCCATCTCTCAATCCTGTTTTGATATGCACACTCATGTATTTCTGGTACTCTCTGGACACGTTTTCTCTGCACCTTCTCCAGTATTGCCATATGGTCTTTCTTAACCCTATCTCATTTCCTTTTCTACTTACTTCTCAATGGAGTCCCACTGCTGCTTAGTTTGCTCTTTCCTTTTGGCAGGAGATATTTTTGCCAGCACTCTGTTGAACACCATTTTAAAAGTTCCCATTGCTTTTCTACTCAAAGAGCAAATATTATCCAAGATGATGGTTGAACTTACATATGGTATCACATTGTCTATTACATCCATCTGAACAAGAAGGGACCTTAGTTTAATATCTCACCAAAAGGACAATTTAAGACTTTCTCAGTTCAGTACTACAGCCAGGTTTTGTGGTCAGTGGGTGACATCTCTTACTGTCTCTTAGTCAGACACTCTGCATTTGAATCCCACCAGAGGATATTACAACAATGTCATATGGCCAAACAAGTTGATTATCAACCTGAAAATCCTTCCCAAACATGTCAATGACTGGTGGAAAGAACAGGAAAGATGGATGGTCAATCAAAATGTTAGAAAGAACTATGGAGCCACCAGTATCATTCCCTATAGCTCCAGATGACCATGTGCATGTTTACATGTACTGAAGCATGTACTGAAGTAATCTGCAACACCTGCACAGTTGCTACCTTTGCTGTTTGAATTCGTGTATTGCTGGACATCGGAGTGCATCTGGGAAAATTAACAAACAGTGAAATTCACAACGGATCTTGGAGGAACTGTTGGGCGAAGTTCACAATATAGAATCAGATAAGTTAATTGTTGTTTTAAGTCTGTCCAAGAGAAAGGCTGCAGTAGTGAGTGGATTCTTTCTTGATTATATGTTTTTTTGGAGATAAGTCTCTAGATTAAACTTAAAATATAAACCATAACTGTTAATTTAACCTGGAGCAGTGTTTGTAAAGGAATAAGACAGTGTTATTTTCTGGGTCTGTAGATTGTGAAGGAGCAAAAATGGCCTTTGCAGTGATGTGTACTTCTTGTCAGATGTGGGAGTTTAAAGAGAGTTTAAGGGCTACTAAGGATTATATATGCCACAAATGCTGTTGGATGCGAATCTTATCAGATCGAACGGATCGATTGGAGAGTCAGATAGAAGCGATGAGGAATTTGCAACAGCAACAGTATGTGATGGATGGCAGTTATAGGAAGGGGGGAAAGTCTCAGATACAGTCACATAGATGGGTTAACTCCAGGAAGGGTAAGAGAGGTAGGCAGCTAGTGCAGGAGTCTTTTGTGGATATACCCATTTCAAACAGGTATGCTGTTTTGGAAAATGTAGGGGATGATGGATTCTCAGGGGAATGTAGCACGAACAGCTAAGTTTCTGGTATTGAGACTGGCTCTAATGCAACGAGGGGTATGTCAGCTTCCAAGAGATCAATTGTGTTAGGGGATTCTGTAGTCAGAGGTACAGACAGACATTTCTGTGGCCAGCAGAGAAAAAGCAGAATGGTGTGTTGTTTCCCTGGTGCCAGGATCAAGGATGTCTCAGAGAGGGTGCAGAATGTTCTCACAGGGGAAAGGGGCCAGGAGGTCATTGTCCACATTGGAATCAACAATATTGGAAGGGATAAGATTGAGATTCTGAAGGGAGATTACAGGGACTGAGGCAAAAATTTAAAAAGGAGGTCCTCAAGGGTAGTAATATCTGGATTACTCCCAGTCCTACAAGCTAGTGAGGGCAGGAATAGGAGGATAGAGCAGATGAATGCATGGCTGAGGTGTATGGGAGAAGGATTCACATTTTTGGATCATTGGAATCTCTTTTGGGGTAGAAGTGACCTGTACAAGAAGGATGGATTACACCTAAATTGGAAGGGGACTAATCTACTGGCAGGGAAATTTGCTAGAACTGCTTGGGAGGATTTAAACTAGTAAGGTGGGGGGGTGGTGGGACCCAGGGAGATAGTGAGGAAAGAGATCGATCTGAGATGGGTACAGCTGAGAACAGAAGTGAGTCAAACAGTCAGGGCAGGCAGGGACATGGTAGGATTAATAAATTAAACTGCATTTATTTCAATGCAAGGGGCCTAACAGGTAAAGCAGATGAACTCAGGGCATGGTTAGGAACATGGGACTGGGATATCATAGCAATTACAGAAACATGGCTCAGGGATGGGCAGGACTGGCAGCTTAATGTTCCAGGATACAAAAGCTACAGGAAGGATAGAAAGGAAGGCAAGAGAGGAAGGGGAATGGCATTTTTAATAAGGGATAGCATTACAGTTGTGCTGAGGGAGAATATTCCCAGAAATACATCCAGGGAAGTTATTTGGGTGGAACTGAGAAATAAGAAAGGGATGATCACCTTATTGTGATTGTATTATAGACCTCCCAATCGTCAGAGGGAAATTGAGAAACAAACTTGTAAGGAGATCTCAGCTATCTGTAAGAATAATAGGCTAGTTATGGTAGGGGATTTTAACTTTCCAAACATCGACTGGGACTGCCATAGTGTTAAAGGTTAAGATGGAGATGAATTTCTTAAGTATGTACAAGATGATTTTCTGATTCAGTATGTGGATGTATCTACTAGAGAGGGTGCAAAACTTGAAATAAGGGAAATAAGGCAGGGCAGGTGACTGAGATGTCAGTGGGGGAGCACTTTGGGGTCAGCGACCATAATTCTATTCGTTTTAAAATAGTGATGGAAAAGGATAGACCAGATCAAAAAGTTGAAGTTCTAAATTGGAGAAAGGCTAATTTTGACGGTATTAGGCAAGAACTTTTGAAAGCTGATGGGAGGCAAATGTTCACGGGTAAAGGGATGGCTGAAAATGGGATAACAAGAATTCAGAGAAAGTATATTCCTGTCAGGGTGAAAGGGAAGGCTGGTAGGTATAGGGTATGTTGGATGACTAAAGAAATTGAGGGTTTGGTTAAGAAAAAGAAGGAAGCATATGTAAGGTATAGACAGGATAGATCGAGTGAATCCTTAGATGAGTATAAAGAAAGTAGGAGTATACTTAGGAGGAAAATCAGGAGGGCAAAACGGAGACATGAGATAGCTTTGGCAAATAGAATTAAGGGTTTTTACAAATATATTAAGGACAAAAGGGGAACTAGGTAAAGAATAGGGCTCCTCGAAGATCAGCAAGGTGGCCTTTGTGTAGAGCCACAGAAAATGGGGGAGATACTAAATGAATATTTTGCATCAGTATTTACTGTGGAAAAGGATATGGAAGATATAGACTGAAGGGAAATAGATGGTGACATCTTGCAAAATATCCATATTACAGAGGAGGAAGTGCTGGATGTCTTGAAATGGTTAAAGATTAGATTAGATTACTTACAGTATGGAAACAGGCCCTTCGGCCCAACAAGTCCACACCGCCCCACCGAAGCGCAACCCACCCATACCCCTACATTTACACCTTACCTAACACTACGGACAATTTAGCATGGCCAATTCACCTGACCTGCACATCTTTGGACTGTGGGAGGAAACCGGAGCACCCGGAGGAAACCCACGCAGACACGGGGAGAATGTGCAAACTCCACACAGTCAGTCGCCTGAGGCGGGAATTGAACCCAGGTCTCTGGTGCTGTGAGGCACTGTGCCACCGTGCAAATCCCCAGGACCTGATCAGGTGTACCCGAGAACTCTGTGGGAAGCTAGAGAAGTGATTGCTGGGCCTCTTGCTGAGATATTTGTATCATCGATAGTCACAGGTGAGGTGCCAGAAGACTGGAGATTGGCAAACATGGTGCCACTGTTTAAGAAGGGCGGTAAAGGCAAGCCAAGGAACTATAGACTGGTGAGCCTGACCTCGGTGGTGGGCAAGTTGTTGGAGGGAATCTTGAGGGACAGGATATACATGTATTTGGAAAGGCAAGGACTGATTCGGGATACTCAACATGGCTTTGTGTGTGTGAAATCATGTCTCACAAACTTGATTGAGTTTTTTCAAAAAGTAACAAAGAAAATTGATGAGGGCAGAGCAGTAGATGTGATCTATAAGGCATTCAGTAAGGTGTTCAACAAGGTTCCCAATGGGAGACTGATTAGCAAGGTTAGATCTCATGGAATACAGGGAGAACTAGCCATTTGGATACAGAACTGGCTCAAAGGTAGAAGACAGAGGGTGGTGGTTTTTCAGACTGGAGGCCTGTGACCAGTGGAGTGCCACAAGGATCGGTGCTGGGCCCTCTACTTTTTGTCATTTACATAAATGATTTGGATGCGAGCATAAGAGGTACAGTTAGTAAGTTTGCAGATGACACCAAAATTGGAGGTGTAGTGGACAGTGAAGAGGGTTACCTCAGATTACAACAGGATCTGGACCAGATGGGCCAATGGGCTGAGAAGTGGCAGATGGCGTTTAATTCAGATAAATTTGAGGTGCTGCATTTTGGGAAAGCAAATCTTAGCAGGACTTATACACCTAATGGTAAGGTCCTAGGGAGTGTTGCTGAACAAAGAGACTTTGGAGTGCAGGTTCATTGCTCCTTGAAAGTGGAGTCACAAGTAGATAGGATAGTGAAGAAGGCATTTGGTATGCTTTCCTTTATTGGTCAGAGTATTGAGTACAGGAGTTGGGAGGTCATGTTGCAGCTGTACAGGACATTGGTTAGGCCACTGTTGGAATATTGCGTGCAATTCTGGTCTCCTTCCTATCGGAAAGATGTTGTGAAACTTGAAAGGGTTCAGAAAAGATTTACAAGGATGTTGCAGGGTTGGAGGATCTGAGCTACAGGGAGAGGCTGAACAGGCTGTTTTCCCTGGAGCGTCGGAGGCTGAGTGGTGACCTTATAGAGGTTTACAAAATTATGAGGGGCATGGATAGGATAAACAGGCAAAGTCTTTTCCCTGGGGTCGGGGAGTCCAGAACTAGAGGGCATAGGTTTAGGGTGAGAAGGGAAAGATATAAAAGAGACCTAAGGGGCAACCTTTTCAAGCAGAGGGTGAATGGAATGAGCTGCCAGAAGATGTGGTGGAGGCTGGTACAACTGTAACATTTAAGAGGCATTTGGATGGGTATATGAATAGGAAGGGTTTGGAGGGATATGGGCCGGGCGCGGGCAGGTGGGACTAGTTTGTGTTGAGATATCTGGTCGGCATAGACGGGTTGGACCGAAGGATCTGTTTCCATGCTGTACATCTCTATTACTCTATATGAAACAACAATTGAACTGGTTCCACTTTACTGATTTTTCTTACATATATTAAAATTCCATTATTACGGGACTGGAGGGTTTGAGTTATAGGGAGAGGCTGAGTAGGCTGGGGCTATATTCCCTGGAGTATCAGAAGCTGAGGGGTGGCCTTATAGAGGTTTATAAAATCATGAGAGTCTTGGATTGGGTGAACAGCCAAGATCTTTTCCCCAGGATAGGGGAGTCCTAAATTGGATGGAATAGGTTGAAGGTAAGATGGAAAGATTTGAAAAGGACCCGAGGGTAACTGTTTCAAGCATAGGGTGGTACGTATGTAGAACAAGCTGCCAGAGGAAGTGGTGGAGGATGTTTGAACTACAACATTCAAAAAGCATCTGGATGGAGATATGAATAGGAAGGATTTAGAGGGATGTGGGCCAAATGCTGGCAAATTGGACTAGATCACATTGGGGTGTCTGGTCTTGAACAAGTTGGACCAAAGGGCCTGTTTCCGTGTTGTTTGACTCTATGACTCTGTAAGTAAACTACGTAAAGAGGTAATGGAGAATTGAAAGCACCCCTCTTTATCTTTGTGTTTTAAGCCTATGCAGCTACCTGCACATTGAGATACTGGTCCACACTCTCTCTGGGCTGTGGATATCCCCTACCTATGTACTGTCCCTGAAGCTGGTTGCTACTTCTTTTTTCCTAAATCAGGTTTTTCTATTCCTCATATTATTTTACATCTGTACATCTGAAATATGGCACTCTATTGTAGTGTCAAAGAACTCTGTTTTTACACTGATGTCTTCTCTCTTACTGATCTCAATGTCGTTTCATCAGTTATTTTATTTCATTTTACCACAGATGGTATGATCTGTCTGTCAGAGAGAGGGGTGATAGTCCCACTGTGTTGAAATCAAAGCTGCCTCCTTATAAGAAATCCAACATGCTCCTTCAAATAGCACCTCCTCATACTTTGAAAGTCGTTGCCTCCTTCATTTTGTCCCATGTCTCAAACTCATTACAAATGTGAGTTTGTCATCTTGTATTTGTTTCTTCCCGACTTTAAATTTGTTAGTCATTTTGAGCTTGGAGTTGGATTCCTTGGGCCCTTACCCTGGGGGGATCATTTTAATCTCGTTTTCCTTGTTTAGAACCATATCACTGTTCCTGCAGAGATGCTGAGTCAAAATTCTCGAACTCCCTCCTAACAGGGCTTTGGGTGTAATTGACAACATTGTTTTGAGAAGGGGCACATCACCACCTTCTCAAAAGCAATTGCAAATGGGCAATTAGTTTTGGCCTTGGCCTGTTCAAGGATAAATTTTTAAAATACAAATATCATTGAATCTGATCAGATCGCATTGTTCGGTTGGAGCGGCAGTCAGAGGCAATGAGGAATTTACAGGAGCTAGAGGCTATGATGGATGGCAGTTATAGGAAGGGAGAAAAGTTGCAGATACAGTCAGGTAGATGGTTAACTCCAGGAACTCCAGGAGGAGTAGTCAGGTAGTGTTGGAGTCTTCTGTCACCATTTCAAACAAGTGTGCTGCTTTAGAAAATGTAGGGAGCGATGGATTCTCAGGGGAAAGTAGCAGAACAGCCAAGTTTCTGGCATCGGGACAGGCTCTAATGTAATGAGGGGTACATCGGGTTCCAAGCGATCGAGTGTGATAGGGGACTCTGTAGTCAGAGGCACAGTCAGACATTCTGCATTCAGCAGCGAAAAATCAGAGTGGTGTGTTGCCTCCCTGGTGCCAGGATGAAGGGTGTCTCAGAGAGGGTGCAGAATGTTCTCAAAGGGGAGAGGGACCAGCAGGAGGACATTGTACACATTGGAACCAATGACATAGAAAGGAAAAGGTTGATATTCTGAAGGGAGAATATATAAAGTTCGGATAGAATTTAAAAAGGTGGTACTTGAGGGTAGTAATATCTGGATTATTCCTGGTGCTACGAGCTAATGAGGATAGGAAAAGGAGAATAGAGCAGATCAATGCGTGGCTGAGGAGCTAGCGTAAGGGAGAAGGATTCACATTTTTGGATCATTGGAATCTCTCCTGGGGTAAAAGGAGGACAGATTGCACCTGAATTGGAAGGGGACTAATATACTGGCAGGGAGATTTGCTAGTGCTGCTCAGGAAGATTTACACTAGTAAGGTTGGGAGGGAAGGGGGGTGGGACCCAGGGAAATATTGAGGAAAGAGATCAATCTGAGATTCGTACAGTTGGGAATGGGAATGAATCAAACAGTCAGAGCAGGAAGGAACAAAGCAGAGAGCAAGACAGGACTGATAAATTAAATGGCATTTACTTCAATGTAAGAGGACTAGCAGATGAACTCAGGATATGGTTAGGAACATGGGACTGGGATATCATAACAATTACACAAATGCGACTCAGGGATGGACAGGACTGGTAACTTAATGTTCCAGGATAAAAGTGCTTTGGATGGTAGAAAGGGGATGGGGTGGGGTGGGGGCAAGAGAGGAGGGGGAGTGATATTTTTGATAATGAATAGTGTTACAACTGTACTTAGGGAGGATATTCTTGCGAATACATCCAGGGAAAGTTATTTGGGTAGAACTGAGAAATAAGAAAGGAATGATGGCCCTATTGAGTTTGTATTATAGACCCCCTTATAGTCAGTGGGAAATTGAGAAACAAATTTCTAGGGAGATTTCAGTTATCTGTAAGAATAATAGGGTGGATATGGTAGGGGATTTTAACTTTTCAAACATAGACTGGGACTGCCATAATGTTAAGGGTTTAGATGGAGAGGAATTTTGTTAAATGTGTACAAGAAAATTTTCTGATTCAGTATATTGATGTACCTACTAGAGCAGGTGGAAAACTTGATCTACTGTTGGGAAATAAGGCAGGGCAGGTGACTGAGATGTCAATGGGGGAGCACTTTGGAGCCAGCGACCATAATTCTATTAGTTTTAAAATAGTGATGGAAAAGGAATGACAGGATGTAAAAGTTAAAGCTCTAAATTGGAGAAAGGCCAATTTTAAACGTATTAGGCAAGAAGTTTCAAACGTTGATTGGGAGGGGGATATTCACAGGTAAAGGGACGGCTGGAAAATGTGAAGCCTTCACAAATGAGATAATGAGAGTCCAGAGATAGTATATTCCTAAGATAGTGAAAGAAAAGGCTTGTAGGTGTAGAGAATGCTGGATGACTAGAGAAATTGAGGTTTACGTTAAGGACAAAAAGGAAGCATATGTCAGGTACAGACAGGAGAGATCGAGTGAATCCTCAGAAGAGTATAAAGGCAGTAAGAATATACTTAAATGGAAATCAGGAGGGCAAAATGGGGACATAAGATAGTTTTGGCAAATAGGGTAAAGGGGAATCCAAAGTGTTTTTACAAATACATTAAGGACAAAAGGATAACTAAGGAGAGAATAGGGTCCCCCAAAGGTCAGCAAGGCAACCTACGTGTGGAGCCGGAGGAAATGGGGGAGATACTAAATGAGTAATTTGCATCAGTGTTTACTGTGAACAAGAGCATGGAAGAATGTAGGGAAATAGATGGTGACACCTTGCAAAATGTCCATATTACAGAGGAGAAAGTGCTGGATATCTTGAAATGCATAAAAGTGTATAGATCCCCAGGACCTGATCAGGTGTAACCTAGATCTCTGTGGGAAGCTAGAGAAGTGATTGCAGGGCCTCTTTCTGAGATACTAGTAGTCACAGGTGAGGTGCCGGAAGAATGGATGTTGGCTAACGTGATGCCATTATTGTGTTGCCACTAAGTGTGGTAAGGAAATGCCAGGGAACTATAGCAGGTGAGCCTGACGTTGGTGGTGGGCAAGTTGTCGGAGGGAATCCTGAGGGACAGGATATACATGCATTTGGAAAGGCAAGGACTGATTAAGAATAGTCAACATGGCTTTGTGCGTGGGAAATCATGTCTCACAAACTTGACTGCGTTTTTTGAAGAAGTAACAAAGAGGATTGATGAGGGCAGAGCAGTAGACGTGATCTACATGGACATCAGTAAGGTGATCGACAAGGTTTCTTATTGTAATCTGGTTAGCAAGATTGGATCTCATGGAAAACAGGGAGAATTAGCCATTTGGATACAGAACTGGCTCAAAGGTAGAAGGTGATGTTGGAAGGTTGTTTTTCAAACTGGAAGCCTGTGACCAGTGGAGTGCCACAGGATAGGTGCTAGGTTCACTACTTTTCATCATTTACATAAATGATTTGGATGCAAACATAGGAGGCATAGTTAGTAAGTTTGCAGATGATGGGAATTGGAGGTGTAGTGGATAGTAAAGGTCACCTCAGAGTACAACGGGATCTTGATCAGATGGGCCAATGGGCTGAGAAGTGGTAGATGGAGTTAATTTAGATAAATGCGAGGTGCTGCATTTTGGAAAAGCAAATCAGAGCAGGACATATACACTTAATGGTAAGGTCCTGGGAGGTGTTGCTGAACAAAGAGACGTGGGCGTGCAGGTTCATAGCTCCTTGAAAGTAGATTCACAGGTTGATAGGATAGTGAAGAAGGCATTTGGTATGCTTTCTTTTATTGGTCAGAGCACTGAGTACAGGAGTTGCGGCTGTACAGGACATTAGTTAGGCCACTGTTGGAATATTGTGTGCAATTCTCGTCTCCTTCCTATCAGGAGGATGTTGTGAAACTTGAAAGGGTTCAGAAAAGATTTACAAGGATTTGAGCTATAGGGAGAGGCTGAATAGGCTGGGTCTGTTTTCCCTGGAGTGTCAAAGGCTGAGGGGTGACCTTATAGAAATAAAATCAGGTTTATAAAATCAGGAGGGGCACAGATAGGATAAATAGACAAGGTCTTTTCCGTGGGGTGGGGGAGTTTGGAACTAGAAGGCATAGGCTTAAGGTGAGAATGGAAAGATATAAAAGAGACCTAAGAGACAACCTTTTCATGCAGATTGTGATTCATGTATTGAATGAGCTGCCACAAGAAGTGGTGAAGGCTGGTGCAATTACAATATTTAAAAGGCATCTGAATGATGCCTTTTATATGAAGAGTAAAGGTTCAGAGGATATGGGCCATATGCTGGCAAATGGGACTAGATTAGGTTAGAATACCTGGTTGGCATGGACAAGTTGGACCAAAGGGTCTGTTTCCATGCTGTACATCTCTATGACTCTTTGATTCACTGAAATCAGTTACTTCCCATACTGCCCTATTTTACCTTTGCTTAATTTCAGTTGATGATTAAATTAATTGGGATGCAATCTGATCACATTATTTATCGTTAGGTCAATTCAGTGAATATTTTCCTGATGGCTTCTCATTTTTAAATAAAAACATGCACCAGTTGCAAGTATTTTCTCCATGGTGAAAACATTCCCAAAATGTATCCTGCCTGAAGCAAATTAGATTTCCATCGAGGTAATTGAAGTTAATAAAAGAAAAAGTAAGGAAATTATTTGAACCACGATTTATAACATCAAAAACAATATTTTTGATTTTAAAAGCTTCCCAATTGGGCAGATTTTGAAGTGAGTATGTCCTTAAGAATTAGATGACTTAGTCTCCCACCCATCAACAGTCCAGATCCTGTTGTAATCTGAGGTAACCCTCTTTGCTGTCCTGGTTAGAGATAGTGCTAGAAAAGCTAAAAAGTCTTAAAATTGATAAATCTCCTGGCCCCGATGGGATACATCCTAGAGTTCTGAAAGAGGTGGCTGAGGAAATAGCGGAGGCATTGGTTGAGATCTTTCAAGAGTCACTGGAGTCAGGGAAAGTCCCGGATGATTGGAAGATCGCTGTTGTAACCACCTTGTTCAAGAAAGGATCAAGACAAAAGATGGAAAATTATAGGCCAATTAGCCTACCTCGGTTGTTGGTAAAATTCTAGAATCCACCATTAAGGATGAGGTTTCTAAATTCTTCGAAGAGCAGAGTCTGGTTAAAACAAGTCAACATGGATTTAGTAAGGGGAGGTCATGCCTGACAAACCTACTGGTATTCTTTGAAGAGGTGACAAGTAGGTTAAACCCAGTGGATGTGGTCTATCTAGACTTCCAAAAGGCCTTTGATAAGGTGCCACACGGGAGGCTGCTGAGCAAGGTGAGGGCCCATGGTGTTCAAGGTGAGCTGCTGGGATGGATTGAGGATTGGCTGTCTGACAGAAGGCAGAGAGTTGGGATAAAAGGTTCTTTTTTGGAATGGCAGCCGGTGATGTGCGGTGTCCCGCAGGGTTCAGTGTTGGGGCCACAGCTGTTCGCATTATATATTAATGATCTGGATGAAGGGACTGGGGGCATTCTAGCGAAGTTTGCCGATGATACGAAGTTAGGTGGACAGGCAGGTAGTACTGAGGAAGTGGGGAGGCTACAGAAGGATCTAGACAGTTTGGGAGAGTGGTCCAGGAAATGGCTGATGGAATTCATCGTGAACAAATGCGAGGTTTTGCACTTTGGCAAAAAGAATAAAAGCACAGACTATTTTCTAAACGGTGAGAAAATTCGTAAAGCCAAAGTACAAAGGGATCTGGGAGTGCTAGTCGAGGATTCTCTAAAGGTCAACATGCAGGTTGAGTCCATGATTATGAAAGCGAATGCAATGTTGTCACTTATCTCAAGAGGGTTGGTATATAAAAGCACCGTTGTGCTACTGAGACTTTATAAAGCTCTGGTTAGGCCCCATTTGGAGTACTGTGTCCAGTTTTGGTCCCCACACCTCAGGAAGGACATACTGGCACTGGAACATGTCCAGCGGAGATTCACACGGATGGTCCCTGGAATGGTAGGTCTAACATATGAGGAACGGCTGAGGATCCTGGGATTGTATTCACTGGAGTTTAGAAGATTAAGGGGAGACTTAATAGAGACGTACAAGATAATACATGGCTTGGAAAGGGTGGACGCTAGGAAATTGTTTCCGTTAGGTGAGGAGACTAGGACCCGTGGACACAGCCTTAGAATTAGAGGGGTAAATGCAGAGACATTTCTTCAGCCAGAGAGTGGTGGGCCTGTGCAATTCATTGCCGCAGAGTGCAGTGGAGGCCGGGACGCTAAATGTCTTCAAGGCAGAGATTGATAGATTCTTGTTGTCTCGAGGAATTAAGGGCTACGGGGAGAATGCGGGTAAGTGGAGTTGAAATGTCCATCTGCCATGATTGAATGACGGAGTGGAGTTGATGGGCCGAATGGCCTTACTTCCACTCCCATGTCTTATTGTCTTATGGCTTCACCATTGGTCATTCACAGCTCCTAATCTCCCTATAATCTCTCTATGCACTGTCATTATCACCTCTTTTATTGCTACCTTTGCTTCTGGAGCCATGACTCACCTCTCAGCCTAGTATAAATACCTCCCTATTTCTCCCTTTTTTTAGCTTTGACAAAGGGTCAGTTAGACTCAAAATGTCAGCTCTTTTCTCTCCTTACAGATGCTGCCAGACCTGAGATTTTCCAGCATTTTCTCTTTTGGTTTCATAGGACACAGAATTTATAATAACCCATCTAAGTGTCGTACAACTGATGCAATATATTGAACAAACCTAGATTGCTGTTAAGTCTTTAATCACTAGAGTGAGTTGCAGATTTCAATTCATTAATATGTAAATCCCAGAACTTCTTTCAAATCACATTCACGAGATGACTTAAGGTGACATCTCACCTCAGACAATGCTTTAAAGGTGTGAGGTTAGGGTCTGTCTGTATTCCAACCTTGAGTAAGACTGGTTCTATTTCCAAAGTAGGAACTTATAAAGTGTCACATGGACTTCTGCCTACAGATCGTGTGCTTTTTGAACAAAATAGAATATATCTGCAAATACAATTCTGCAAATGCAAATTTACCTCATTAGACTTATATGTGTGCATCCGTGCGTGTGATAGAGAGAGAGAGGGAGAGTGTGTGTGTGTGCATGAGTGTGACAAGAGTATATGTCTGTGAGAGGGTGTGCCCGTGAGCATGATTGTAACCTGGTGTTGTGCTTTTTAACTTGTTATACTGTTCAAGAGATTCATTTGAACCCAGTTGTCCATGTCTAATATGTGATTTATTTTATTCTTGACTAGAACCTCAATATCTTTATTCATCCATTGCTCTCTAGTCATACCAGTTTGACCTTTCACTCTAACAGGAATGTAATGACTGAACACTCGTTATCACACTTTTGAAATCCTCCCACTTATCAAACATACTTTTACTGCAAAGAATCTACTCCAACTAACTTTTGAACATTTTTGTCTCATACCATGAAAATTTGCCTTACTGCAATGAAAACTTTGATTTTTATGGAAGGCTTATCCCTTTCTATAATTATTTTAAAGCAAATAGAATTGTGATCAAGAGACCCAAAACGTTACCCTACTATCACTTTGCCTCTTGCCCTGTGTTAATACCCAAGGAGAGGTCAAGTTTTACACCTTCTCCAGTACAAGCATTGACATGTTGATCAAGAAAATTCTCTTTAACACCTTTAACAAATGCTTCACCATCCTTACCTTTAACACTATGGATGTTTGGAAAATTAAAATCATCTTTTACAACATTATTCTTACATATATCTAAGATCTCTCGACATGTTTGCTCTTCAATCTCCCTCTGACTATTGCGACGTCTATAGTACACTTCCTTCAAAGTGATCATTGCTTTTTTATTTATAATTTCAACCCATACATTTTCACTGAATGATTTTTCAGACATATCTTCTCTTATTACCTTAATCAAATGCGTCACTCCTCTCCTCTTATGCTGCTCTTTCAATCTTTCCTATTGCATTTGAAACTCAGAACGTTGAGCTGCCAGTCATGTCCAACCCTAAGCCAAGTTTTTGTAAATGGTTATAATGTTCCAATTCTATGTTCTCAAACATGGTGAGTTCATCAGCCTTACCTGTAAGGCTCCTTGTATTGAAATAAATGCAGTTTAATTCTTCAGAGTTACTTTGTTCTTTGACTTGCTCTTGCTGTCTTTTCTAATTTACTTGTTATTTTCAGATTCAAAACCATTCTCATTTATCTTTCTATTTACTCTACTACTTAGGATTCCACAGACAACATTCCCTCTGCAACTCCCTCATTATGTCCACAACCCCCACGAACCCACCCTTCATTCTCAGCACCTTCCCTTGCCACCACAAAAGGTGCAAAACCTGCATCCACACCTCCCCGTTCACCTCCGTCCATGGCTCCAAAGGACCCTTCTACATCCGGCAGAGATTTTCCTGCACATCCAAACACCTCATCTACTGTGTCTGTTGCTCTTGATGTGGTGTCCTCTACACTGAGGAGAAACAATGCCAACTTGCATTATGTTTCAGGGAACATCGTTGTGACATGTGCACCAAACAACCCCCACAGCCCTGTGGATGACATTTCAACTCCCCCTGCCACTCCACCAAGGGCATGCAAGTCCTAACATAGGCCTCTTCAACCATTAGTGTGGTCAGCACAGAGTGGTTATAAAAAGAGTGCATTGCAGAATGCAAAACTTGGAAATTTGTACAAATAGATATTGGATGCAGAGGAATCTTGGAATCCCTACACTGTGAAAGCAGACTATCAAACCCATTGAGTCTGCACCATCCTTCCAAAGAGCATTCCACCCACACCCCACTTTATCCCTGTAACCCCACTTTTCCCATGGCTAATCTACTTAACATGTACATCCCTGGACATTATGGGCAAGTTAGCATGGCCAATATACCTACTCTGTGCATCTTTGGACTCTGGGAGTAAACCCACACAAACACGGAGAGAACGTGATAAACTTCACACAGACAGTCATCTGAGGGTGGAATCAAACCCAGGTCCTTAGTGCTGTGAGGTGGCACTGAGCCACCATGTTACCCCTAAGGAAGAATGTGGGGCTGCATTTTGCCTCTAATACTTAAAGTGCTCTTTTTTAAAAACAAGTCAGTACCCATCGAGCATGCCTAAAGTGTTCAGAGCTGTTGGCTAAGATATAAGTCCGGCGGAAAAGGCTGTGAGCTGGAGCCGCCCATTACCTGTGCTGTGTTTCATACCAGGAATTGTTGGCATCCAGTTTTGTTCTGCCACATTGGAGTATAAGTAAACAGCATTTACCATGTATACTCCTGTAGAATCTTTTAGAGTATTTTTAAGGTTAAATTTATGAGATTGACTATCACATGGATACTACTTTTGAGGGGCTGAAATTCATGCTACAGACCAAAATACCATATCATTAGCAGAAGGCCAAATGATCTTTAAATGAATAAAGCAAAACAACACAATGAATTATAGCAAGCTGAGCTGCATACAAAGGGAGGTTGTCACCTGACTCTGACCTGATACGTTTTAAACTTTCACGCCAAACTGGTGTCAATTGTACATCAAAACACATAAAAGCACAAAAAATGTATTTCCTCATCGTAACATTTATGTACAGGATAATAAATGTTGATCTGTTATCTGTGAAGAACTCGGGTCAACATTTACATGAGATCCATGGAAAATTCCAGATTTTTTGACCAAAGATAGAGAGTCGACTCTTATATGAAATTGACTTTTACTCCAGTATACAGAGGAACCTCAATTATCTGAAAGACACAGGCGTTCGGTTAATCGAATGCCAGATAATCGATGCCGGAGAACATAGTTAGCCATGCATTAGGACCTTGCGATCTTGTTCGGATAATCCAAAATTCAGTTAATCGAATGCCAGATAATCAAGGTTCCTCTGCCTATTGTAAATTAGGTGAAAATAAATAATAACAAGGTGTTATTGTGTGCAAAAAGGTCTCTCGATGCTCACTAAGTTTTTGTCTCATTGCTCAAACTTTGGGAAGAAAATCAGGCACATTTTTCTTGCTGTCAAAAGTTTCATTTTTCTGATTTTACTATATTTTCCCAACTGAATCCTCAATGCCTGCTTGTTCAGGGCCTGGGAAATTTAGCCTGGAGTTCCCAGAACAAGTACTGGAGTAAAAACATTACCAACGGGCCATTGTGTTTGGGTGGCATGGTGGCTCAGTGGTTAGCACTGCTACCTCACAGTTGCCAGGGACCTGGGTTCAACTCCAACCTTGGGCAAATGTCTGTGTGGAGTTTGCACATTCTCCCTGTGTCTGTGTGGGCATGCTCTGGTTTCCTCCCACAAAGATGCGCAGGCTAGGTGAATTGGCCATGGGAAATTGCCCATGGTGTTCAGGGATGTGTACATTAGGTGCCTTAGTCAGGGTTAAATGTAGGATAGGGGAATGGGTCTAAGTGGGTTACTTGTCGGAGTGTTGATGTGGACTTGTTGGGCTGAAGGGCCTGTTTCTATACTGTAGGGATTCTATATTCTATTCTATCTGTAAAAACACTTTAAAGTATTCTCATGCTGGAATATAAGTAAGCATTGACTGTAACATTCAGAAAAGCTGGTCAAAGGTGTAAATCTAAAGTTGGCAAGTGTAGTAGAGGAAAAAGATTATTCTGGTAGATACGTGGTAACAGAAGTTTTTGGGAAGGAAGTGTACTTCAGCGAGAGTCACAAAACAGGTTGTTCTGCTCTCCAGAGTTTCTGAGTAATGACATGAATAAAAATGATTGATGTCTGTTTTTAATTCTGTCCCTGGTTTAAATTTCTTGATCAGGACTCAAAAGTACATGGTAGTGAAGACTTAGATAATAGATCAATTAAAGCATGATAGTTTTAGCCAGTCTGTTCAGTCAAGAACATGACTCGTCAGACTGACTGTATATCTTACATCTCACCTGACTTTACTCCCCGTTGAAATGGTGTATGTACAGCCAAGCTTCCCACAGAGAGCGCTGGAAAGCTGATATAGTTTTAGTCTCCATCCCAGCTTCAAGCATCCAGTCAACCAAAGAAATTTAATCCAGGGAACACTACAGGATACAAGAGGAAAATCAAATCATTTTTATTGATAACAAGATCTGTCAACTTAAATGTTCTGAACAAATTGTAATAATAATGTAATGCATTGTTTTGCAGTTGTTTGCAATTTGTTAACGGACATCTGTGCAATCTTTTTCTGGTTTTTTTTCCAGTTTTAAATTAAGTTCAGCCATAGTCCTTAACAACATTTGTTTTGTAAAAATAAAGCAAAAAGAATTTATATTTATACAGCATCTCTTGAAAGGCCTTAGGACACCCCAGCTTACAGCTAATCAGGTGCTTTTCTTTGATGGGAGAAAGTGAGAACTGCAGATGCTGGAGATCAAAGTCATGTGTGGCATCCGAGGAGCAGGAGAGTCAATGTTTCGAGCATAACCTCTTCTTTGATGGATATTTAGAACATAGAACAATACACCACAGGAACTGGCCCTTTGGACCACGATATTGTGCCGAGCATGACACCAAACGAAACTAATCCTTTCTGCCTGCCTTGGTGCCCATCGCTACATTCCTTGCATATTTATTGTTGGTAATGTAGGAAGTGTGATCTCAATTCGAACTCAGTGGTGAAATATTGACTAGATAATCATTACTATTGATGTTTGTTGAGGAATGAATGTTGTTCAAGCAACCGAGAACTTTACAGCTTTGTTTGAGACCTGGTTGGAGTCATACGATAAAAAAGAAAGAAGCTTGTGGTTTTTGCAGGTCAGTTATTTCAACCTCAGGACATCTGTAGATCAGGGGAGTATCCTAGGCCCAACCAGCTTCAACTGTTTCATCAACGACCTTCCTCCCACTAAAAGATTAAAAGTGGGACGTTCACTGATGATTGACCAATGTTTAGCATCAGGCATGAACTCTCAAATACGGAAGCAATCTACTTTCAAAAGCAGCAAACCTGGCTTGTGCTAACAAGTGGCAAGTGATATACTGGGGCCACACAATGATTATCCTCACTAACACAGAATCTAACCATTTCCCTTTAATGTCCAAAGTCATTATTATTACTAAATCCTTCATTGTCAACATCCAGGGGTTACCATTTATCAGAAACTGAACTGGAGTAATTAAGAATAGATCAGAGGCTAGGAATACTGTAATGAGTAATTCACCACCTCACTCTCAAAGTCTGTCCACTAACTACAAGGTATAAATCAGCAGTATGATAGAAAATTCCTCTCTTGCCTGGATGGATGGAATTTGACACACTCAAGAAGCTTGAAACAATTGCACAATTGCAACCAGATCCACAAGACCACCACCAACATGCACTAAAAGCAGTGTGTACCATCTACAAGATGCACTACAGATATTCAGTAAGGGTCCTTAAGCAGCACCTCCCAAACTTATGACCACTACCCCCCAGAAGAACAGAGACAGCAGATACATGGAAAGATCATCTCCTCTCCAAGGTGTATATGGCCTGGAAATATTCCAAATATTCTGTCCATTCTCTCCATCAGTACCACCTCACGCACTCTCAGAGCTGTCCTGCCCCCCTAGTTACATTTCATTCTCCAGCTCATTCAAAGTTCTAACAAGAAATCTTTTTCTTTTCCTTTCAGGCATTAAGGGATGCAAACTGCAAAAGTTCTGAGATACATATACCCCTGGAACGTCACCACCCCCTCTTCCCTCTGCCTCTATCTGTTCTCTGAACCCTACCACTTGTTGAGTATTTACTAGCCCTGCTGCCCTTCCACAGTGAACATTTTGTACTCAGCAAAGATCTTAGTTTCATCCCTCTGCACCCCTCCTTAATGAATTACAGGCACAACATGACGGTGAACTCTTCTCCCATCTTTCTGCCTCCATCCCTATTTGTTTGAACAAGAGTCCTGTCCCTGTCCCAGAGACTCCTTCACCCTCCTCCAACAGTCTTTCTTTGCCTGCACTCTCTTCTGGCCTTTTATTTCTACTCAACCTGTTCATTGAGAATTGTTGATGTGACATGGGTTAATTTATCTGACACCCCTCATCTTACCCATTCAAACCATCAACTGACTACATGCCATGTCCTCTCCCTGATTGAATCAAACCTGCTGACAAGGGTGGTGCTGTTGATGCCTCGCAGATCTGACCTCTACATTGCAGAGGCTGAGTGCCACCTCTCGGGCACCTTTTCCTATCTCCCGCCAGACCATGCACCCACCATTGAACATCAGGTTATTGTGTCCACAACCGTCACTACTCTCACTTCATCTGTGGATCTCCCCACAACAGCGTCTCAGCTCGTAGCCACCCAGCTTGCTTCCCAAGATCCATAAAACAGGACTGCTCAGACAAACCCAGTGTTTCTGCCTGTTCCTGCCCCATGGAATGTATTTTCTCCAACCTTGAATTGACTTTTTCCCCTCCCATGTCCAGTTCCTCCCATTTATATCAGCAATTGTTCTGACACTTTACGTCAGTTTCAGAATTTCCAGCTCTCGGGCTTCAGCCACCTCCTCTGTGGAATCCTCGATGTGCAATCCTCGATCAGGAAGTTTCCAGGGATCTCCACTTCTTCCTGGAAACAAGGCCTGGACCGTCTCCATCAACCATGACTCTCCTCCTTCTGACTGAGCTTATCCTCACTTTGAGCAACTTCTCCTTTAGCTCCTCCCACCTTCTTCAGGTCAAAGGTCTGGCCATGGGTACCTGCCTGTGGGAATACATGGAATATAACTTGTTCCCATCCTACTCCAGCCCCCGACCCACAATTCTTTCTCTGGTACATTGATGACAACATCAGTGCTGCTTCCCTCTCTCATCTGGTATTGGAAACATTGATCAATTTCACTTCCATTTTCCACCTGCTCTCACCTTCACCTGATCCATCTCTGACTCCTCCTTTTCCTTCCTCCACATCTCTGTTTCACCAATATCCACTACAAGCCCACCAGCTCACACAGTTACCTTGACTATACATCCTCACATCCTGCTTTCTGTAAAGGTTCTATTCCATTTTCCCAGTTCCTCCAACTTCATTGCATTTGTTCTAATGATGCCACCATCTGCAGGATCTTATATGTTTTCATCAAATCCTGTGTACCTTTTTCTTCAACCGGAGCTCACTGCTGCTGTGGTTGACAGGGCCCTTAGCCATGTCTGATCCATTTCCCACACTTCTGCATCACCCCTTGCCTTCTCTCCCATAGCAATGAAAGGGTCCCCCTGGTTCTCATTATCACCCAACCAGCCTCCGTGCCCAAACTATCATAAGCCGTCATTCCCGTCACCTCCAGCGAAATGCAATGATCAGACACATATTCCCCTCCCCTCCTTTGTCAGCATTCTGCAGGGATCATTCTTTCTGAGACAGGCTAATCCACTCCCTCTCCATTCCCAACAACTCCCCACTTTCCCACAGCACCTTCCCCGCAAATGTATTACCTACCCATTTACCTCCTCTGTCCTCATGATCTGGGGCCCCAGTCACATCTTCCAAATGAAGCAGTTCACTCAATCCACTCGACTGTATTCACTGCTTACAACGTGGTTTCCTCTACATTGGTGAGAGGAAAGACTCCTTTGCGGAATACCTATATCCTGTGTAAAAATGACCTTGAGCTTCCTGCCACTGCTGCACGTTCTCTGACTAACATTTCTGTTTCAGGCCTGCTGCAGTGTTCCAGTGCAAGCTCAAAGAATAGAGTCTCCTTTTCCACCTGGGAACCTTGCAGCCCCCAGGATTCAACATCATTGAACATAGAACATAGAACAATACAATGTTCTAGTTTATGGGCGGCACGGTGGCACAGTGGTTAGCACTGCTGCCTCACAGCGCCAGAGACCTAGGTTTAATTCCTGCCTCAGGCGACTGACTGTGTGGAGTTTGCACGTTCTCCCCGTGTCAGCGTGGGTTTCCTCCGGGTGCTCCGGTTTCCTCCCACAGTCCAAAGATGTGCAGGTCAGGTGAATTGGCCATGCTAAATTGCCCGTAGTGTTAGGCAAGGGCTAAATGTAGGAGAATGGGTGGGTTGCACTTTGGCGGGGCGGTGTGGACTTGTTGGGCCAAAGGGCTTGTTTCCACACTGTAAGTAATCTAATCTGTAAGTAATCTAATGCAGAACAGGCCTTTCGGCCCTTGATGTTGCACTGACCTGTGAACTATTCTCAGCTCATCCCCCTACACTATCCCAAAATCATCCATGTACTTATCTAAGGATTGTTTAAATCTCCCTAATATGGCTGAGTCAACTACCTTAACAGGTAGGGCATTCCACGCCCTTACGACTCTCTGCATAAAGAACTTGCCTCTGACATCTGTCTTAAATCTATCGCCCCTCAATTTGTAGTTGTGCCCTCTTGTACAAGCTGACGTCATCATCCTAGGAAAAAATCTTTTTCTGTCTACCCTATCTAATCCTCTGATCATCTTGTATGTCTCTATCAAATCCTCCCTTAGCCTTCTTCTTTCCAATGAGAACAACCCAAGTCTCTCAGCCTTTCCTCATAAGACTTTCCCTCCAGACCAGGCAACATCCTGGTAAATCTCCTCTGCATCTTTTCCAAAGCTTCCACATCCTTTCTGTAATGGGGCGACCAGAACTGTACACAATATTCCAAGTGTGGCCGCATCAGCATTTTGTATAGTTGTAGCATGATATTGCAGTTCCAGAACTCAATCCCTCTACCAATGAAACCTAACACACCATATGCCTTCTTAACAGCACTGTCCACCTGGGTGGCAACTTTCAGGGATCTATGCACATGGATTCCAAGATCCCTCTGCACATCCACACTACTAAGAATCTTTCCATTGACCAAGTACTCTGCCTTCCTGTTATTCTTCCCAAAGTGCATCACCTCACATCTAGCTATATTGAACTCCATTTGCCACCTCTCAGCCAAATTCTGCAGTTTATCCAAGTTCCCCTGCAACCTGTAACATTCTTCCAAACTGTCCACTACTCCACTGACTTTAGTGTCGTCTGCATATTTACTAATCCATCCACCTATGCCTGCGTCTAAATCATTTATAAAAATGACACACAGCAATGGTCCCAAAACAGATCCTTGTGGAACACCACTAGTAACTGGACTCCAGACTGAATATTTTCCATCAACCACCATTCGCTGCCTTCTTCCAGAAAGCCAGTTTCTAATCCAAACTGATAAATCACCCTCAATCTCATGCCTCTGCATTTTCTCCATCAGCCTGCCATGTAGAACCTTATCAAAGGCTTTACTGATATCCAAGTATACTACGTCAACTGCCCTACCCTCATCTACATGCTTGGTCACCTTCTCAAAAAGTCAATGAGGTTTGTAAGACACGACCTGCTCTTAATGAAACCATGTTGACTATCTGAAATCAAATTGTTGCTTGCTAGATGATTATAAATCTTATCTCTCGTAATCCTCTCCAAAACCTTTCTTACAACATAATTAAGGCTCACTAGGCTATAATTACTTGGGTCATCTCTGCTGCCCTTCTTGAACAAGGGCACAACATTTGCAATCCTCCAGTCCTCGGTACTAAACCTGTAGACAATGACACCTCAAATATCAAAGCCAAAGACTCTGCTATCTCCTCCCTAGCTTCCCAGAGAATCCTCGGATCAATCCTATCCGGCCCAAGGGACTTGTCTACTTTCACTCCTTCTAAAATTGATAACACCTGTGTGTAACTAATCTCGATCCTTTCTAGTCTAATATCTCGTACCTCATTCTTCACCTCTACAATATTCTCCTTTTCCTGAGTGAACATCAATGAGAAAAGTACCTCTCCGATCTCTGCAGGGTCCACACTCAACTTCCCACTTCTGTCTTTGACTGGCCCTATTCCTACCCTAATCATCCTTTTATTCCTCACATACCTATACAAAGCTTTAGGGTTCTCCTTTATTCTATTTACTAAAGACTGCTTGTATCCTCTCTTTGCTCTTCTTAACTCTCTCTTTAAATCCTTCCTAGCTGATTTGTAACTCTGCATCGCCTCATCAACACTTAAGCCTCTTTCTTCTTCTTAACAAGTGTTGCAATTTCTGTAGGAATTCCTGATGAAGGGCTTTTGCCCGAAATGTCGATTTTACTGCTCCTCGGATGCTGCCTGAACTGCTGTGCTCTTCCAGCACCACTAATTCAGAAATTGCAATTTCTTGTAAACCACAGTTCCCTTACCTTATCACTTCCTCCCTGTCTGACAGGGACATACCTATCAAGGACATGCAATATCTGTTCCTTAAACCAGCTCCACATTTCGATTGTCTGCATCTCCCGCATTTTGCTACCCCAATCTATGCATCCTAATTCTTGCCTAATCACATTATAATTGTCCTCGTTCCATCGATAACTTTTGACTTGTGGCACGTACCTATCCCTTTCCGTCGCTGAACTAAACATACCTGAATTATGGTCACTCTCTCCAAAGTGCTCACCTACCATTAAATCAAACACCTGGCCAGGTTCATTACCAAGCACCAGATCCAGTGTGGCCTCCCCCCTTGTCGGCCCTTCGACATATTGTGTCAGGAAACCCTCCTGTACATATTGGACAAAAACTGATCCATCCGAAGTACTAGAGCTATAATATTTCCAATCAATGTCGGCAAAGTTAAAGACCCCATAATGACCACCCTGTTCCTTTCACTCCTACCCAGATTAATGTTGCTAATCTTCTCTTCCACCTCCCTGGAACTCTGCGGAGGCCTGTAAAAAGCTCCAAGAAGTGTGACCTCTCCTCTCCTGTTTCTAACCTCAACCCAAACTATCTCAGTAGACGAATCCTCGTGGGCGGCACGGTGGCACAGTGGTTAGCACTGCTGCCTCACAGCGCCAGAGACCCGGGTTCAATTCCCGCCTCAGGCGACTGACTGTGTGGAGTTTGCACGTTCTCCCCGTGTCTGCGTGGGTTTCCTCCGGGTGCTCCGGTTTCCTCCCACACTCCAAAGATGTGCAGGTCAGGTGAATTGGCCATGCTAAATTGCCCGTAGTGTTAGGTAAGGGGTAGATGTAGATGTAGATGTAGGGGTATGGGTGGGTTACGCTTCGGCGGGGCGGTGTGGACTTGTTGGGCCGAAGGGCCTGTTTCCACACTGTAAGTAATCTAATCTAATCTAAAAAGTTCTCTCAGCCACCATTATACCCTCTTTGACTAACAAGGCCACGCCTCCCCCTCTTTTACCACCTTGCCTGTTTTCAGTGGAAGATCTAAACCCTGGAACTTGCAACATCCATTCCTCACACTGGTCTATCCATGTCTTTGAAATGGCCACAACATTGAAGTCCTGATATTTCTGGCGTTGAAGTAGACACACTTCAAACAACTTCGCTGTCTGCCAGCACATTGCTGTGACCCTGAAATCCTGTCCCTGTCCTCCCTACTCTCATCCCCCTCTGCATTGCAGCTACACCTCCAGTTCCCACCCCCCTGCTGAGCTAGTTTAAACCCACCCAAAAAGCACCAGCAAATTTCCTACCCCGGATATTAGTACCTCTCTGGTTCAAGTGAAGACCGTCTTGTTTGTACAAGTCCCACCTTCTCCAGAATGAGTCCCAATTATCCAAAAACCTGAAACCCTCTCTCCTGCACCATCCTTGCAGCCACGTGTTTAGATAATATCTCTCCCTATTCCTTGCCTTGCTATCACATGGCTTGGTTAACAAACCAGACATAACAACTCTGTTTGTTCTAGCTCTCAGCTTCCACCCTAGCTCCCTGAAATCCTGCCTTACATCCTGTCCCTCTTTCTACCTATGTCATTGGTACCTACATGAACAACGACTTGAGGCTGGTCACCCTCTCCCTTCAGGACCCCAAAGATACGATCCGAGACATCACGGACCCTGGCACCTGGGAGGCAACACACCAACCGCGCGACTCATTCGTTCCTTACAAATCTTCTATCTGAGCCTCTAACTATTGAGTCCCCAATGACTAACACTCTCCTCCTTTCCCTCCTTCCCTTCTGTGCAACAGGGACAGGCTCTATACTAGAGACCTCGGCCCCACTGCTTGCCCCTGGTAAGTCATCCCCCTCAACAGTATCCAAAATGGTAAACATTGTTTTCAGGGGAACGACCACAGGGGATCCCTCCACTGTTTTTTCCCCTTTCGAACAGTCGCCCATCTTTCTTCTTGCCTGGAAGTAACTACTTCCCTGTAACTCCTATCTATCACAGCCTCTGCCTCCCGAATGATCCGAAGTTCATCCAGCTCCCGCTCCAGTCCCTAACATGGTCTTGGAGGAGTGAGGGTTGGGTGCACTTACTGCAAATGTACTTGGATGGGACACTATTGGCGTCCCTGACCTCAAACATCAAGCTCAATAACTTCAGAACCTGATTCCAACATTCCATGCATTTTACCCATCCCCACACCCTGATCCTATTATGACATGGAGTGCTTTCTGCACAGCCAACCTATTCTCTCCTACTCATTATCACTTAGTCAGCTTCTCTTCTGTCCTGGCCTACTGTCAATAATCCCCTCGTCTGCTACCCCTTTCACAGCTCCCTCTCTCTCTGAGCTCCATTTCCACCTACCAGCTCATCTCTCCCTGCTTCACCCAACACCTCACCATTGGCATAACTTTCCAGAGTTGCTATCAGTTATGATGAAGAGTTACTGGACTTGAAACATTAACTCTGCATCTCCCACAGATGCTGCCAGATCTGCTGTGTTTTACAAGCAATTACCATTTTTGTTAAACAAAGAGGTATATTATCTGAATGGTAAGAGATTGCAGACCTCTGAGATGCAGAGGGATTTGAACTGCAGAAGTCTAACGTGCGGGTGCAACAGGTAAATAGGAAAGCTATTGAACATCATTTGTCACTGCGAGGGGAATTGAATGTATTCCAACTAATGTTAGAATCTAGAATTCAGCGTTGCTGTTTAAAAATAAAGGGTTGCTCTGTCAAACAGAAATGAGGCAATTTTGTTTTCAGAGGGTTGAGAATCTTTGAAAATCTGTATGTGAAAAGGGGGTGAAAGCAAAGTGTTTTGAACATTTTTAGGGGAGAAATTGCTAGATTCATATTAAACAAGGGAGTAAAAGGTTATCAAGGCAGTAAAGTGGATCTGAGGTTACAGTTCAGTCATTATCTTAATAAATGACACTGCAAGCTCAAGAAGCTGAATGGTCTACTCCTGCCCCTTGAACATGTGTTTGTGTGTCGGTGGGAAAAAATAATGCAGTTGTTGCGACATGCACAAAGGTAGTCGATAGTCTGGTCACTGTAACCACAGCTTACAGGACGTTCCTCAATAATGTCAATGGCAAACGCACTGCCAACAGTGCAGGACCTAACCCAAGCAGCTGCCTGCTCAAGGGGAGTTAACACAATCTACACAGTGTTGCTTGAAACAGCTACACGTAAATGAAGTTTTCTCCCACTATCCTATCTGCTTTAGTGGGTGAAGGGTTCCACTCTCATGTTCCTGCCTGCTTGGTCCTGTGGAGGGTTTATTAATGTTTCTCTCTGGTCTGAATATGCCCCCGGTCTCAGGATATTGGACTGCATTGATATGTAACCTGATAACGCAAATGCATGATAAATTCCTGTGGTAGAATATTCTTGTTGTGGAATTAAGTGTAAAATCTTTTGGTTTCACTGGTGGCAAGCTTGGAGGGGAATTTATTCAGTTGGTACCTAAACCACACAGCATGACCTTCACCAGAATTTCATTCCTGGCAGGAATTCCAAGATGAAACTTTATGCCACACTCTCAAATCAGCCCTTACGTTGTCAGTGAATCACCAGTTTAAGGCCTTATCATGCCAGCACTGGTATTAATCTCGTTGTAGGTGGACTTGTCACCATGCAGTCAGCTTGGCACCTCTGGGAGAGTTGCCCTTCAATCAAAGGTACTAAATATCAAATTGCAGAATCAGACATCAGAAGAATGTTGGGAGCAACCAAGAGCATGCCTCTACTCTTGACATTGAACAACTCCTGGCCTCTCATTGGACCTGCCTCCAGGGTCTTCATTCTAGGAGTGGCCACCTAATGACTGCCTTATAAGTCAGGCAACATTCCTGAAAAGAGGTGCTATGAGCCTCTTTGGCTGTCAAGCAAGTTTCCTCCAATGCATCAACAAAATTTCAGCTTAAGAATTAATTTAATAATAGTTTTTGTAATGTATTTTAAAGTTTTATTAATTTATATCTTATTTTGGCTAATAGCTTCAGGTACTGAATGCAGTTTTTATCCCTCTCACTCTCTGACAATATAATAGAATGGTACAACATGTAACTTGGTGGGTGAAGTAACTTAGACAGAGTAGAGCTCCTTTATTGTGCTGTTGTGTTATTATTTTCCTTTCAATGATTTTCCAAACAAAAAGATAATCCAGTGAATTCTTTGCTGACAATGTGCTACTTTTATTCTTTTTATAACGATAACCTTTAAAGCAATTGTATGAGGTCTCACTTCATTATTTTTATAGGATTCTACAGGATAATTACTTGCAAAAAATGTATGGCTTATTTTCAGATGAGTTAATATTACAGTGTGACAAAATAGTGTGACTAGAGAAATTGATGGGAAGCCCAAATTATGCAACACTGAGAGTGCCTAGAAGGCTCATCATTCACCAGCCACTCAATAGATCAGAGTGTTTGAAACAACAAAAGCCTAGCTTTTGTTAGATAATTTCTAATCAAGCTATTCAAAGATGATATTACATACTACTGTAGTAGGTGGGAACTGAACCTAGTGTGAGAGGTGGAGGTAGTACCACTGTGTCACAAAACTCCCTTGAGGCTGGATCAATCAAAATGAAACACCACTTCATGAGACAGATGCATACAAAGTGGGACGGTAACACACACTAAAAGGTGCACTTATTTAGATTGTGGATAAGATGTTGGCCTATTGTTCAGAATTGTTTCTGCAGATGGGAATTTAATTCAATCTGCCACTTATTGCCAAATTAGATCACAAGTATATTAGAACAAGTTCATGAGAAGTTAAGCACTAAAGAAAAACTGCAATGATTGAACTTTTAGATTTATTTCTTTATGTTTTCACTTAATACTATGAAGGAATGTAATGTTTAGCTTTTTTTAACACTATACTAAGAGTGACTATAATGTTTAACTTTTAACATTGTTCCTTTCTTTTCTACTTTGTTCTTTAAGTTTTTGTGTTTCGGTAGTTGTACCTAAGATGACAGCATGTGTTATGACATTGAAGACTTTTCACTGGACTCTTGTACTTTTGTACTTGAATACAAGTGACAATAAAGTCTAAATCAACATCTAAATCTAAATAAGCTTGTTTCATAATTTATTACAGGATATTTGAAGATTACTTCTATCTATTATTTAAAAGGACAGAGGGCAATAACTGTTTTAATGATAAATATAATCAAGTTAAAGAAATATCTATAATCAACTTACAGATAATTATTGTCATTATCTGTAAGTGTCAGCATTCTTTATGATAACTGAGATTGGAACTCTAGATAACAACTAGATAACAACATCTAGATGGGCAATGGGCTGAGAAGTGGCAGATGGAATTTAATTCAGATAAATGCGATGTGCTGCATTTTGGGAAAGCAAATCTTAGCAGGACTTATACACTTAATGATAAGGTCCTAGGGAATGTTGCTGAACAAAGAGACCTTGGAGTGCAGGTTCATAGCTCCTTGAAAGTGGAGTCGCATGCTTTCCTTTATTGGTCAGAGTATTGAGTACAGGAGTTGGAAGGTCATGTTGCGGCTGTACAGGACATTGGTTAGGCCACTGTTGGAATATTGCGTGCAATTTTGGTCTCCTTCCTATCGGAAAGATGTTGTGAAACTTGAAAGGGTTCAGAAAAGATTCACTGGAATTTCAGCTACAGGGAGAGGCTGAACAGGCTGGGGCTGTTTTCCCTGGAGCGTCGGAGGCTGAGGGGTGACCTTATAGAGGTTTACAAAATTATGAGGGGCATGGATAGGATAAATAGACAAAATCTTTTCCCTGAGGTCGGGGAGTCCAGAACTAGAGGGCATAGGTTTAGGGTGAGAGGGGAAAGATATAAAAGAGACCAAAGGGGCAACATTTTCACGCAGAGGGTGGTACGTGTATGGAATGAGCTGCCAGAGGTTGTGGTGGAGGCTGGTACAATTGCAACATTTAAGAGGCATTTGGATGGGTATATGAATGGGAAGAGTTTGGAGGGATATGGGCCGGGCGTGGGCAGGTGGGACTAGATTGGGTTTGGATATCTGGTCAGCATGGACGGGTTGGACTGAAGGGTCTGTTTCCATGCTGTACATCTCCATGACTATGACTCTGTCTATTGGTTGAAAAACACTGTAAATTCACTGAGAATAACAGCTATGTCAGCGTTATGTGATCAGATGTAATCAACATTTTTCACTAAATGTTCACTCTGTTCTTGCGTAGTTCACCTCACTGTAAATTCCAAACTTCAGTTATCCATTTTCTACATCTACCTTCATCGATCCAGTCTTGGGGATGTATATGGACGACAATTCCTTGCGGAAATTTCTCCTTTGGCAAAGTTTTTCTCTTAACAACAGCCATCTGTTTTAACTTCGTGCCATTAGTTATACAAGAAAGAAAATTGATAAACATTGAGTTAAGTAAACCTACTTTTCTCATGGCCAGTGATTTCAAACAGTACTGTTTTTTTCTTCTTTTTGGTTCACAGTTCAATTCTCCAGCATGTCGAGAGTATTATGAGTTTTATCCATGTTTCCATGCATGATAACCTATAGCCTGCCTTCTGCTGATTTCTGATTACAAACTGGTGAAAGTACAATACCTTATCTTCTCATTCAGCAAGCAGTTTTTGGGCAATCTCAGTTCTCTGCCAAAGTATGAAGTCTTGCCTTCTTGTGAGCCTGGTGCACCATCCAGCACTTTGACAATTTTCAAGTACTCACTCAGCAACTTATTTTTCCCAATTGTGGCCACTTGTTAGGTTTGTGCATATTCTCATTTTAGCATTGTCTGAAGTTGGTTTGATATCTTTCTCCAGTCTCTCTCATAATTCTGAAATACACAATTCGTTGGTGCTACACAACTATTTGTCTTCTCTGCAAAAATTTTTTGTTTGAACACTGCTTATATTTTTTGCTTTTTCTGGAGGGCATTTTTGCATAAGACGATGATGACATTTTAAAACCTCAACTAAGTATATGACTGCATTCCACAAGGTTGGTTGTCACCTGAGTCTGACTTAATGTGTCTGAAACATTTGAGCCAAATGGTGTGATTTGTACAGCAAATCACAGACTAGCATGAACAAAAGTTCATTTCTTTCATCATAGCATTTATGCACAGTGTTACAAAGTTAGTCCCTTTTTTTCAAAAGCTGTTCCTTGGCTCAAGGATACTCTCTCCTTGATTTTTTTCAGAGGGACAATAAACCGAGACAAGCTCCGATCAGTCTGGTTTGGAACAGAGATGAAAAGGATTTTGAGAGGCCTTTTGTTTATATGTAAACAGATAAGACTTCAGGCCAAATTGGTCATGTTTTAGAAGTAAGTGAGGACTGCAGATGCTGGAGATCAGAGCTTAAAAATGTGTTGCTGGAAAAGCGCAGCAGGTCAGGCCTGAAGAAGGGCTTAAAAACGTCGATTCTCCTGTTCCTTGGATGCTGCCTGATCTGCTGCACTTTTCCAGCAACACATTTTTAAGCCATGGTTTAGAAGTGACCTGTATAAAGAAAGGGGCGTGGTCAGCTCTCTTACTGAGCTGAGCAGTTTAGTTCAGTCTTGAACTGGTGAGGTGTTCAAACAGGGAGCTGTGTGGAAACTTTCTCTCTTTCTGTCCTTCAACTTAAACTCGTAACTATGTGTTCCATTTATACTGGTTTTTAAAGATAGTTTGCTTATTGGGATTGATGTGTGTATTCGGAACAACATACTTAAGTCTAGTTTGATAGGCTGTGGTCTGTAGGGATCTTTATTCTGTTCTTTGTGTTTCATTGTGTAATGTTGTGAATAAATTTTTGTCTGTTTTAAAATCTAGTAGTCAACCTAGCTAATTTAATCCGGGTAATTTTCACTGTACACTTACCAAAACAAATTGTGAAGTTATGGTCTGAGCTGCTTGCTTAAGAATGTTTTGAGTGGTCTGGCTTAGTCCATAACAACACAATAATACCTTGACTCACAAATGTTGATCTGTTATCTGTGAAGAACTAGTGCCAATTTTTACATGAAATATGTTGGAAATTTCAGACTTATTGCCAAACATAGGTGGTCAACTTTCACATGAGATTGACTTTTAATCAAGTATATATGGTACAAGCATTTGGAGAGGCAAGGAATGATTAGGGATGTTCAACATGGTTTTTTGCAAGGAAATCATTTCTCACAAACTGATTGAATTTTTTGAGGAACTAACCAAAAAGACTGATGAGGGCAGATTGTAGACATTGTTTACTTGCACTTCAGTAACACTTTTGACAAGGTTTCCAACTGGTAAAGTTAGATCACATGGGATTCAGAGTGAGCTTGCCAATTGGATATAAAATTTGCTTATCAGCAGGAGACAATGTGGTGGTGGAGGGTTATGTTTTAGACTGGAGGCCTGCGACCAGCAGTGTTCCACAGGGATTAGTGCTAGGTTCACTGTTGTTTGTCATTTATACAAATGATTTAGATAAGAATAGAGGAGGCATTGTTCGTAAGTTTGTGGATGACACCAAATTGGTGGTGTAGTGGATAATGAAGAAGGATATCTAAGAGATCTGGATCAATTGGGTGAAGAGTAGTGGTTGGACAAATGTGAGGTATTGCATTTTGCTAAAACAAACAAGGGCAGGACACACAAACTAAAAGTAGGGCCTAGGGTACTGTTAGAGAACAGAAAGACCTTGCGGTTCAGGTACATTAATCTTTGAAGTTCGCATCACAGGGTGATAAAGAAGGTGCTTTGCCTGCTTGCCTTCATTGCTCAAATTTTTGAGTTTTGGAGTTGGGATATTATGTTGAGGTTGTACAGTAAGTTGGTGAGGCCTCTTTAGGCATACTGTATCCGGTTCTGATAACCCTGCTTCAGGAAAAATGTTATTAAGCTAGAGGAGATTCAGAAGCGATTTACCAGAATGTTATTGGGAATGGTGGGTTTGAGTTCTCACAGAGGCTGGATAGGCTGAGTTTTTTTTTAACTGGAGCATAGGAGGTTGAGGGGCAACCTTGTAGAGGTTTATAGCATGGTGAGAGGTATACATGAGGTGAATGGCAGTTTATTTTCCCTAGGGTGGGGAATTTCAAGACTAGTGAACATATTTTTAGGTGGCGAGGAGAAAGATTTTAAAAGGACATGAGGGGCAATTTTATACAGTGGATTTGTGTGTGGAAAGAACTTCCAAAGGAAGTAGTGGATGTGGGTACAGTTACAAAGTTTAAAAGACATTTAGATAAGTACATGAAGGAATGTTTGGAGGGATATGGACCAAGCACAGGCAGATGGGACTAATTTAGTTTGATATTATGGTTGGCATGGACTGATTGGACCAAAGAATCTGTTTCCATGCTATATGACTCTATAAAATGCATTCAAATACATTAATATTGTACAGGAGAATTACAACTATTTTGACAGGTGGTCTCAGAAAAATGAAACAGTTTAGAACCATGACTAAAGAGCAGATCTGGCATTTTAAAAATGTTCCTTCTAAAACTTTTCCCAGATTGCATTGACAGATGCAGATACTACAAATACTCATCGGTATGTCCTCCAAATCAAAGTGTAAGCTCAAGGATATGGACCAGAATTTTGGACTGAAGATTTAATTGACAAAAGAAAAAATAGATTTATAGATCTGGATAATAAATAGAAAGGAAGAAAATCCAAGTCAAATAAAAAGGACCAGATAAAGCAGATTAATCTGACTGCAATGAAATGTGCAAGCCATTATAAATGCCAAAAGCTGGTCTGAGTTCAAGGTAATGAGGTAGCCAGAATCTCTCATAACAACATCAACGGCCTCTTCAAAAGAAACAAATAAATTTTGAGAAAGCTTAAATGCCTCATAACTTCCTGAATTTCATTTCAAATTAACTGAGATTATATTTTGTATTAAAAATGCTTGCATGCACGCAGACATTATCAGAAAAATCAAATTGTCCCACAAATTCAGGTCACCTTCAACTGAAAAAGAATGAGAGAAAAGATAGTTAGAAAGAACGCAGATAAGAAAGTGATGAAAGAAAAGAAGCAAATAAACAAGGATTTTATCTAATGCTTCCTGGACACCAGTATATCCCTAAAATATTGCACAGTTAGCGAATTACATTTTGAAGTATAATTATTGCCACTGCATCATTAATTACAGTTCTTCGATTTATATTTAATCCAATTGATATCGGCTTGCAACAATGTAGGGAACTGTGATTTGCCATCTATAACATTTCACAAAAACATCTGCAATCCAGATATCTCAATTTAAAAGTACACTTTGGCGTTACAGTCCCAGAACTGTCATTCATCACATTGCTCCTGTTTCAAATTCTACAGTTATATTATTATTAATTATTATTATCAAATTCAACATGTTGTTGAACTTGGCTCATTGTTCATTCCTACTCTGCCAAAAGAGCTGCCAGAAGTTGTCCTATTGTCTCTTTATTTGCCTTGGGGTCCAATTTTGTTTAACACCTATGAAGCATCTTGTGAAGTTTTACTGATTTAAAGGTACTATGTAGTTGCAAGTTGTTGTTGAAAACGTGGTAATAAATTTGTGCACAGCTAGACCCTACAGACAACAGATGTGCAGTTCTTAATAAAAAGTTATCATCGACATTACGTGTTGGATGGAAACTTCCCATCTTTGAAATTGATCCATCATCAGAGATAAATGTGGGTTTCAATCTCTGTAGCTGTGAATGCATGGCATCAGAATGTTCCCTGATGAAACAAATTAAGGATGAGACATAGAATACCCATTTGGTAGGTGCACTGTGAGGTCCCAGCAGAGAGGTGGGTACTGCTAAGGCAGCAGGAGACCACAACGATGACTTAAGGTGAAGACAGCTTCAGATCAACAATGCAGTTTTGTTAAAGAAAAATCAGTATAGCCAGGGCAGGAATGTAGAGGGAGAACCATTCCACAGATCAGCCTCCAATCACAAAGCATCCCAACGATCAAACTTTCTCCTGAATAAGTTTAAAGAAAAAAATCAATTGCCACCAACGTGTGACCGCGAAACTGCCTCTTCTTAACCACAAGGCTGCAGATTCTTTCCAGGGGTGTGAAGGCCACCCGTTGTTGAGATAATTTCTGGTGAATCTGTAGATATATTTCAAATTGGCCCTTTAGAGTGTTTAATTAAAAACTCATCGCTATGGAGTTTGATTATTGCATGACTATCCTCCTATGGCAAATATTTCAGAGGCAGGCAGCTGTCTTCATGTGCAAATTTACAAGTTTCCCCAAATCCTGCCTCCTAACCCACCTCCCACCTGGCAGGACGTTAGTTTAACACCTCTTCTGAAAGCCAGCAGTTTCAATTTAACACTTCAACCCCAGGGCATCAATGCGGACTTCAACAGTTTCCTCATTTCCCCTTTCCCCACCTCATCCCAGTTCCAAACTTCCAGCTCAGCACTGTCCCCATGACTTGTCTTACCTGACTATCTTCTTTTCCACCTATCACCTTCACCCCCTCCCCTGTGTACTCTATGCTACTTTCTCCCCACCCCCCACCCTCCTCTCACTTATCTCTCCACCCTTCATGCTCTCTGCCTATATTCCTGATGAAGGGATTTTACTGCTCCTCGGATGCTGCCTGAACTGCAGTGCTTTTCCAGCACCACTCTAATCTAGACTCAATTTAGCGGGGTGATGGTGATGTAGTGGAGACCAGCTATCCAAAGGCCTAGGCTACTTTTCCGGGAACATACATCCAAATGGCATCATGGATCTCCATTAAAATGTCAGTGTAGATGATATGCTTATGCTTTGGCAATGCGACTGGAATCCACAGCCTTCCTGTATATGAGTAAAAGTACTACCAATGAACCAAGCTCGGGAGGCACGTTGTTGATTGTAGAATTTGATGCAGTAGCAACACGAGGAGTGACAGTAACTGAAATATTTTTGTGAGATATCTAGATTGCAGATGGTGCTTTAGTGAAACGTTAAACACCATCACACAATTATTTACTTCACTGTTGCAAAACTTTATCTGTCATATTTCATTTTACATGAAAGTACTGTCATTTTTATCACACACTCTAAAGTTTGATTTGTATTCTTGTGAAATGTTTTGAGCCATCGGTTACAATACATTTATTGAATATGTGAGTAAAAAATTTATTACTGATTCTTGTTCTTAAAATGGTAAAAACAGCTTTAGGTTAAATTAATGTATTGGAAGAAGTACACATACTTAATTATTTCAGAACCCATGCATCAAACTTAAAAACCTAAGGGCAATGCAGTACTTATGTCAGAAATACAATAATTTCCTCATAATGCCTACATGGAGGAATTTATATGATAGTTCAAAGATTGAGAAATTCTTTGTCGCATGCTAACCCCTGAATTCAATGTGTCTTTTGATATTTGATATAATCATTTATTCTTGATTTTAAAAAGTGCAGAAGAGAAGAATTGTGTATTCAGTTTAGATGGGCTGATAGTATTTAATAAAAATTTGTGAATGAAAGTTGTTCAGCTAGATTTTCTGAAAAATGACAATTGCATGTAGATTGCCACTTCACACCATGTGCATGTGTATGTGTTTACGTGATAAATATCATGTGAATTGAAGAATTACTCAGGCTTTAGACTTTCCAGAAGATGCCCTTCAGCCCATTGTGAGAGTACTGCCAAGAAAATACAACCCCATTTTCTCGCACTAGGCCATAGCCTTGAATGTTATGATACTTCAAGTGCTCATCTAAATAGCTTTTAAAGGTTGTGAGGTTTCCTGCGTCAACTACCTTCCCAAGCAATGCATTCTAGACTCCCACCAACCTTTGGATGAAAATATATTTCCTCAAATCCCCTCTAAATGTCCTGCCTTTCACTTTAAGTTACGTCCCCGTGTTATTGACCCTTCAGCCAAGATGCTTTCTATTCAGCCTGTCCATGCCCCTCATAATCTTTTACGCATCTATCAAGTCCCCCTTCAATCTTCTCTGCTCTAAAGGAAACAATCCAAGCTTATCCAGCCTCTCATCATAGCTGAAATGCTTCATCCCAATGAATCATCTCTACACCTCCTCCTCTTCAATCATATTCTGGAGACAAGACCTGTACTCGGTACTCCAGCTAACCCCTAACTTTCAAAGTTCTGGGAAGTTCCAAGGTGACATCCCTATTCTTATAATCTATGGGATGACTGATAAAGGCTAGCAGCTTGTGTGTCTTCTTAACTGCCCTGACATCTTCAGGGATATGTGGGCAAGTGCTCACTTATTCTCTGCTAGAATTGCAGCTCTAGATCTCACTGATGCACTGAGTTTCTGAGAATCTTGCCATTCATTAAGTACTCTTTTGTCTTATTCCGTCTTCAAGATGGCAGCGCTGGCAAGATGATAACTGCAGCCAAAGCCGGAGTCTTGACTCGAGCTTGGGACTCCTCATGGCAGTAGGCCTACAGCAGGGACTCCTAGTGCTAATGTAGCAGCGGAAGGGCAGCAGGGACTGGCATCATCAAGGCAGCAGCAGAGCTGGAGATTCCAGGATCTGGGGTGAGTGAGTGGGTTCAGCTGCATCAGTGTTAAATTCCATTTGCTCTAATTTGCCTCTAACCAATCTGTTTATGTCCTCCTATAACCTAACACCTTCCTCTTCACTGTAAACCATCTGGCCAACTTCTGTCTATCTTTTGTATTTAATAGTCACGCTTTTCCTGGGTAACTATTTTGCTTAATTTCATCATAATTCTCCAATTTAAGTGTAGACTTTGAGGGTTCTAGACGTAGAGGAATTCCTGGGAGGAAATCTCAATTTCCCGCAATTCCTTCAGATTCTGCTACATTGGGGATTCCGCATTACAATTGCTTGGCCAGTGAAAAATATTGACCATTGTATCCAAGAAAGATGAAAGACTGTGCTTTTTGCTTGTTGTGCTTTTGTCTAAATGAAAACATTTATGACAAAATGTCCACTTTATAGACCACTATTGGAATCCTTCCAACAAGGCAACTCTAGTAATTCCCAAATTCCTCTCATCATGTTAATGTTGGTTGTGACTTTAATATAGACCTGAAAGCTGACCAATCCAGAGAAACATGTTATGAACTGAATAGACCACAAACTGACTTCAGTTATGTCTGTCTTAGACGTTTTAAACATGCAGTTCAGGGTCTAATTCAGGAAGCTGCACTAACTCACTTATTTCTATGCCAGAAGTGAGCAGCACGGGGTTAGGGGCGGCATGGTGGCACAGTGGTTAGCACTGCTGCCTCACAGCACCAGAGACCTGGGTTCAATTCCCGCCTCAGGTGACTGTCTGTGTGGAGTTTGCACATTCTCCCCGTGTCTGCGTGGGTTTCCTCCGGGTGCTCCGGTTTCCTCCCACAGTCAAAAGATGTGCAGGTTAGGTGAATTGGCTATGCTAAATTGCCTGTAGTGTTAGGTAAGATGTAGATGTAGATGTAGGGGTATGGGTGGGTTGCGCTTCGGCGAGGCGGTGTGGACTTGTTGGGCCGAAGGGCCTGTTTCCACACTGTAAGTAATCTAATCTAATCTAATCAATTTATGAAATTGCAGTTCCATAGGCAACCAGATGATGTATTATAAGGCTGAAATCAGACTTCCATTTTTAATTGGACATTTTTAGGTATTTCTGTTCTCCCTTACCCAGCATGAATCTAACTTGAAAGTCATGCTGCTAAGGAATCTGCAGGAAACTATTTCAAAAGGTTAAGTTAGTTTTAAAATTAACTGAGGACAAATATTCATATGTCTTCTGAGGCTTCTGGTCGACTTCTGTGTCTCTATGTCATCAATTCTTTGTACAATACAACTTTCTGAAAACAAAATAACAACCTGCTTTTTCACTCATAAGTAAATTCAGAGAAATGTCTGGAAGATGATGATGAACAGGCTGGAGGAGAAGTGAATGTGGTAAAGCTCGGAGGAGAGACCATTACACTGGAGACCATATCAACAAGAAATTGACCAAAGCTGACTTCAGACCATAAGATTAGATTAGATTACTTACAGCATGGAAACAGGCCTTTTGGCCCAACAAGTCCACACCGACCCGCCGAAGCGCACCCACCCACACCAATTCCCCTACACCTAACACTATGGGTAATTTAGCATAGCCAATTCACCTAACCTGCACATTTTTGGACTGTGGGAGGAAACCGGAGCACCCAGAGGAAACCCACGCAGACACGGGGAGAATGTGCAAACTCCACACAGTCAGTGCCTGAGGCGGGAATTGAACCCGGGTCTCTGGTGCTGTGAGGCAGCAGTGCTAACCATTGTGCCACCGTGCCGCCCAAAAGGCACGGGAGCAACATTCACTCCAAGCTGCAGAGGCCCACACAGTTAGTAAGAAAGTTTGAGGGAACAAAAATAGGAGTAAAAATCAAGTCTGCTCCACCATTCAGACTAAGGTTGATCTGATAACCCACAAATCCACTTTCCTGCCTTTTCCCCATAAAACTTGATTCCTTTATTGATTAAAAATCTATCTCAGCCTTGAATGTACTCTGTGGTAAAGAATTTCTCAGATTCATCAGCCTCTGAGAGAAGAAGCTTCATCTCTCTGCATTAAATATGTAACCCCTTATCCTGACAATAAGCCATCTCGTCCAAGACTCTCCCACAAAGGAAAACAACCTTTCTCAATATAGTCTGTCAAATCCCCTAAGAATTTTATATGTTTCAATAATGACACCTTTTATTTTTCTAAATTCAAATAAGTAGAGGCCCAACCTGATCAATATCTCTTCAAACGACAATTCCGGGAATCAGCCCAGTGAATTTTTTCTGGACTGCCTAAATGCCAATTTATCATTCCTTCAATAAAGGCCCCAAAACTGTTCACAGACCTCCAGCTATGGTCTAATGAGTGACTTGTATAGTTTTAGCAAAGCCTCTCTACTTTTATACTCCATTGAAATAAGGACAACTTTCCATTTGACCACTGAACTTGGATATTAGCTTTTTGTGATTCATAAATGAAGACACACAAATCATTCTGTTCTGTGGCTTTCAGTAGTCTATTTCAGTAATATTCAGCTCCTCTACTCTTCCTACCGAAATGCATATCCTCACATTTACGCACACTGTATATTTGGCACCCTCAGTTTTAGGCTTCTTCCTCAGAGGAGACCTTCCATTCCTCCTGCTGTTCATCTCACCAGCCCGCCTTTTCTGGAATAAGGGTAAGGTGGGTAAATTGGGAATATGAGGCCTTGGGATCTGTTATGATGCTGCTTATATGGCATTTGAAGACAGATGAATATGATTCTCTATCCACTTTTTCCACTAGTGATTACTGGGTTGCCTCTTCAATTGGCCAGAAAATCCAAGCTTCCACTGTACATTCCCAATGAATCCCCTCCCATTTTGTGTTTCAAAAGAGAATGCACAATTATTTTGATTCTGTATTTGACACAGCTTTGTCAAGTCTTCCTGTCACTCACCAAATCCCCTGTATTTCTGTTCCACCTCTGACCCTCAACCCTCCTCTCTTCTGTGAATTAGATTAGATTACTTACGGTGTGGAAACAGGCCCTTCGGCCCAACAAGTCCACACCAACCCGCCGAAGCACAAACCACCCAGCCCCGTTCTCCTACATTTACCCCTTCATCTAACGCTACGGGCAATTTAACTTGGCCAATTCACCTAACCTGCACATTTTTTGGACTGTGGGAGGAAACCGGAGCAAACCCACGCAGACACGGGGAGAATGTGCAAACTCCACACAGAGAGTTGCCTGAGGTGGGAATTGAACCTGGGACTCTGGCGCTGTGAAGCAGCAGTGCTAACCACTGTTCCACTGTGCCACCGTGCTGGCCACTAATGACCATTGATGTTCCACTTTGACCCTGGAGCTCCTTGTCATTGTTTCTTTTTCCTGATCTCACCTCTTTCCTGATCAAAGCCAATTGCACTCGGACCTACCTTGGACTGCAGTCTCAGCAGATGTATGTAGTCCCAACCTCAGCTCCCAAGTTCCATCCTATCATATTCAACTGCTGTCTTTCATTGAGACCATTTCTTTTGGTGCAAAATGCACCCAGACTGTTTTCCAAATAAGAGTCAGCCACAGCAAAGATGATGCTCTGGACAAAGCCCATGTCACACTCAGACTGACTGGAGCACATTCCCCTAGCCCCAGGGACTGACTGTAGCACAGCCCTGGATTGGTTATAGCACCCAGAGTGAGAGGAGAACTCTTATTGTTCCTCTCTTTCTGTTCTGACTGTCCCATGTCCTTCACTCACATTTGTCCTGCTTGCCTTTTGCACAGTATGTTGTCCCTCAGCCATTAGTATTTGCTATTTGCTGTTAGCCAGTGGCCTTCAAGATGACCCAGGCTGTCAGCCTGCCTTCCTGCATTGAGACCTTACAGCATAAGTGGCCACAATCCTCATTTAAAGCCATACAAGCAGTTCTGGGATAACGTGTGTTTCAGCAGCATGATTTGGCTATATCGTTTCAGATGAATTAGGGAACAGTATATTCTAGAATGATTACCTGTGTTGGCAATAGCACAATTCCAGCAGGGATCGATTCGCGTGCTTCATTCTATGCATGCACCGATGTCCATGCCGAAATTTCCATACTGCTCTGTGCATGCACCGATGTCAGCTGCCAACAGAGCAGCGTTCTGTACAGAAAGCAGTGGAGTTAAATTTACTTTTGTTTCATTAATAAATATGATTTCAAACTTCATTCAGGCTGTGCTACACTTTGTGTTAGACTTTTGGGTGATTATTGAGCAATCATAAGTGTTATATTTTGCAGGTCTGCCCCAGACCCCACTTTTCACACAGGCCCCATTATTTCTATTAAGCGATTTTCTATTAAGTGAGGTTTCGCTGGTACGCAAATACAGAATTATAGAAAAACCACTTGTACTGCCATCAGGATAAAGCAGCAAATTCTCACTCCAAATCTGGGAAGAAGTGAAGCTCACCAAGTACAGGCGTGATTTGTGTGGTTGGGTATCTGAAGCATCAAGCTTCTCGATCGGGGAAAATTTGAGTGGGAATGTGACCTTAAACCCAGTGTGTTGTGATTTTAATGAGATATTGATACATGCAGATAAGCTGAGGACACATCCTGGTGAGAAGGTGGACATGCCACGTGGTGGGAGAGTGGGAGAAAATGGTATCACGAAAATTTAACTCGACACTGAGATTCTGATGTTTTAACTTCACCCACATAACCCGCTTCCTCTGGAACTGGACAACACCACGCTCTGATCTTGCATCTAAACAGTCAGTTATAAAGTATGAGAGATCAGTTGGTTAAAAAATATTGGGAAATGGTATGAAATGTGTGATAATAGATAGGCAATGACTGGGATTTAAACAAATATATATTTAGGTAAAGAACAACCTGCTCAAAAAGTGGCCCAACACGAGCTAACAAGTGTCCAAGGTAGTACTGTGATAAAGGAAGAGGCTTATAATGTTGCCAAAAAGGAATAAATCTGTGGATTATGGATGAATTTGCAACTCAGCAAAAGAGGATCAAGGAATGAGAAGAAAACAGAATATGTGAATAGACACGGAGGAGACATATAAACAGACTGAAGTGTTTTTATAGGTCTGTAGATAAGAAGACATGAATAAAAATAGACTTAGGAATATTAGATTCTGGATTAGTGGTGCTGGAAGAGCACAGCAGTTCAGGCAGCATCCAAGTAGCTTTGAAATCGACATTTCGGGCAAAAGCCCTTCATCAGGAATAAAATTATTAGATTAGATTACTTACAGTGTGGAAACAGACCCTACAGCCCAACAAGTCCACACCGACCCGCCGAAGCGCACCCACCCATACCCATTCCCCTACATTTACCCCTTCACCTAACACTACGGGCAATTTAGCATGGCCAATTCACCTAAGCTGCACATTTATGTCAAGGGATTATGTCTTGCCTTGACATAAAAATCCAGAATGAATAGAGAACCAAAGGTCTTGCAAGAATGAGGAATGTAAACAAATCAATATAAATAACAAAATGGCACCAGTAAAATCATTGGAATTAACTGACAACAAATTACCTGGATCTGATCATCTGCACCTTGGGATTTTAAAAGGTATAAATTCAAATAGTGGTTGCATTAAATTTGGATGATTTAATTTCCTTTAATTCAGAAAAGTTTCCAAGGATTTTAAGGTAGCAAATATAGCCCTGCAGTTTAAAAAAAGGAAGAAGAGAAAAGTTGAAGAACTTATGGCTTGTTAAATTGACAGTCGTAGTGGATAAAGCATATAAATTACACAGTCATAGAGATGTACAGCATGGAAACAGACCCTTCAGTCCAACCCGTCCATGTCGACCAGATATCCCAACCCAATCTAGTCCTACCTGCCAGCACCCAGCCCATCTCTCTCCAAACCCTTCCTATTCATAAGCCCATCCGAATGCCTTTTAAATATTGCAATCGTACTAGCCTCCACCACTCCCTCTGGCAGCTCATTCCACACACCTTCTGCATGAAAATGTTGCCCCTTAGGTCTCTATGTTTAGGTTAGGCACATATAACCAACTTGCTTTTAAGGAACTTAGATTAAGCATGTTCCTAAGCAGTGGCAGCACCTTCAGAGGCAGTGTGGTGACAGAATCAGTCAGCCAGCCTGTGAAACCTGGAGTAGGACTCTCACTTCCACATGGAGTAAGCCCCTGGCAGCGGTAGGGCGTGGGCTGGGAAGCCCAGAGCGTGACTGTAGCAGTGGAGAAGGAAAAGTTGGACTCTCCCTTTAAGTTTTTTTTCTATTATTCTAAGTGAATGGCATCTATGTACGGCGATGGTACACAATTTTCACTGTATTTTATACTGAATACATGTGACAATAAATGATTTGTAATAAATGATTTGCATGACCAGTTAAAGAAAACAAAAGAATCAAATGAAACTATCCCTACGGCAGAAGGATGAAGCTATCATAGAAAGCTCCTAAAACATTATATTTACAGCAGTCTGGTTCAAGGATTGGAAGCAGGCACTGAAGGAGTTTGGACATAGATAAGGGACCCCTACACATTCCATAGTCTGGAGCAACTGTGATAGCAAGTGGGCAGCTGAATGCATCCCACTACGGCTTCACATGACTGGATTTCTATTGTGTTAAGTTTCTGTCAAGTTTCAGGGCACAGATCCATGAAATTTCTGCACATTACATGAGGAAACAGTGGGATATTTATAATCAGATTCTAATTTTCTGACAATAGGATATGCAGATTATGTGACTAGTAGGAAAAGAGATAGAATGGAGCATGGTGCAGTCACTATAGGAGTGTGGAGGGAGGGTTGTGAGTGGCAAGACGTTGCAGGTAAGAGAAGAGAGTGATTGAAGTGAGAGACAAGATTCTTATTTCGGGAATTTTTATTGTTCTTTGTATCTTTCCTGACTAGTTTCATATCCTGAGGGCTATAAGTTCCTGCTGTTGACCTCCTTGGTAATCACGTCACAGTAACAGCAGAATAGGTTTCTGGGCCCCTTCTCTTGTCTACTCCCAAACCAGGGCTTCCAAAGTGGTATCAAACCTCACCCATTACAATGTTTTTCTGTTTAATTAAGTTTCTAGGCCAGTGTGCTCTTCCAGGGTTAAAATCTCACAACCTGTCTTCCTCTTTAATTCATATAATTTGTTTTGGAAATCCACTATCAAGCTGCCTTCATCCAGGAAACACTGTCCTTGCATCAATAACCTTGCCATTTTGAAATGTGACTAGTTTTATGATATTTTGAATATCGTATTGAAGGTCATTTCATTGCAGAAAATGTTGTATATCTCATAATTTAGAGAATGTTTCATTTAAAAGTCTAAATATTGCAAAGGTTTTCCTGAGGTCAAATTATATCTCACTCAGCAGCATTAGTATCTGGTATTTCTACAGCTGTCTCAACTCTCCACTAATGAAATGTTAAACACTGGATGGACAAAATTAGCTTCTTCTAATATTTGTTCTTCTAAAGGTTATTTTTACCAATTGAAATATTGAGCTGCAATTCTAAGTTTTTCTTTAGAATGACAGCTGTAAAAATGTATTTTTCTCCTGTTTTATATTGCATTGCATCTCTGAAGCACCGCATGTTATGTAGAAAGCTATATCTTTTCATTTCTTTTGACTTCGTGGTACATGTTGCTGTAAAATCTTTCATGTTATTGGGGAAACTCTTCATTCATTTTTTAAATTTTGGAAATATGCCACATAGTACTCTGTGTTGTACCTTTGACATGTAAAGCATTAATTGCTATTGCAGAATTAATTTATTTCTGTAACTTCATCCAGAATGAGTGGCTTTTCATGCTTGTAATTTGTAACTCTGAGGAGATTATTGTTAACTTTATATCAGCAAAGCAGAAAAAATGGTCGCTATATCTACATTGCTTCAATTACTTGGGAACACCAACAATTGATCATGAGTGTTTCCCTCAACATTGCACCCACATAAGACATGTCTGAGAGCTTTAACTAACTTATTGACAATTAGTGGCTGAATTATAGGCAGTCTGTGCAGTGGAAAGATCATCCACTTTGATCTTGAATGCATAAGGAAGGAAGATTTCAGTCCATTATCTTGAGCTGAATTTGTACCTTGTCTCTGGAAGGTGAATGGACAATATTTTAGGTCAATCCACTCTCAACAATATCTTCCTTATTTTACTTCTGATACAATTAGCTTTTAGTGTTCATGGAGCATCCTAGCATGTGTAAATTAAAAATTATGGATTCATTTTGAATAGAGTCATGAAGCTGTACAGAATGGAAACAGACCCATCGGTACAACTAGTCCATGCCGACCAGATATCCTACATTAATCTAGTCCCATTTTCCAGCATTTGGCCCATCTAAACCCTTCTTGTAACTGTACCAGCCTCTAGCATTTCCACTGGCAGCTCAGTCCATACATGCACCACCCTCCGCATGAAAAAAGGTGCTCCTCAGGTCCCTTTTAAATCTTTCCCCTCTCACCCTAAACCTATGTTCAATAGTTTTGGATTCCCTGACCCTGGGGAAAAGACCTCAGCGTATCAATAGTGCTCCAGATTTTATAAACCTCTATAAAGTCACCCCTTAGCCTCCGAAAATGGCTCCAGCCTCTCTCTATGGAGTGTTCCCTACACATAAATGTCTTATAGTCACTTCAAATACATTGCTAAGTAACTTTTTAATTATTGAAATACAAAAAAGATAAACAAACACACGTGTTTTAAAGCATTACTCTAGTTCTGATGTTTTCACTATCGCTGGATTGATTTGAATGAACTACATTAGTAGAGTGTCAAAGGTGTTTCTTTATCAGCAGCATTGGCTGCTGAACTCACTCAATACAGCCATTTCTCAGTTCATACAAAGTATGCAATGTTTCTTTAACAAGAATACTTTCCACAGAGGCAATAAACAAAAAACCACAACACTGGCTTTTTCCTTTGGAATTTCCCTTTGGAAAATTGAACAACTGTGGCCTGAACACACAAGAAAGAAGGTATTCAATGCAGTTCGGAACTGCCATAAGAGTCTACTCTTGATCATAAGTAAAGCGATGGAATGTGACCTCAACTGTGTTTTCAAATAGCACTTGTTCAGCAATAACCCAGTCAGCAAAGTTCAAGTTCTTATGTTCCACTCAGCTCCTGATGTAATTTGAGCCTTACTTCAAAAATGTACAAAAGGAGCTTAATTCTGGAGGTGAGGAGAGAATGACAACTCTTGACATCAAGGTAACAGTTGACCAAAAATGGCATCAAGGGGCCTCTCTGCAGGAACTCCTCAGATTAAGATATTTTCAAATCAACCCAGTTACTACCCATCTCTAGAGCAAATAGAATTTGAACATAGCATAGGTCTCTTGGCTCAGAGGTATGGATACTACACAAGTTCCTCAGGTTGGTCCCAGGCCCAACCATCTTCAGTTGCTTTATTAACTACCTTCCATTCTTCAGAAAAGGAGATGTTCACTGACTGCACAATATTCAGCACCATTTCAGACTCCCCAAAACCTGAAGCAGTTCATGTCCAAATGTGACAAGACCTGCACATCCAGACCTAGGTTGACAAGTGGCAAGTAACATTCACACCACTCAAATATCAGGCATTGACTATCTCCAACAGGAGAATGTAGCCATTGCCCTTTGATCATGCATTACCACCACTGAATTCCTCCATGGGAGGGTTACCATTGACTAGAAAATGAACTGGGCTAGCCATACAAATATTGTGACTACATACTTCCTAAGAAGCTAGGAAGCATTGAGTAAATCAACTCCTGACTCCACAAATTCTGTCCAGCATCTGTAAGCCACAAGTCAGGAGTTTTTTGGAATACTCCTCATTTTCCTGATGGGTGCAGCTCTAATAGCACTCAAGTTTGACACCATCCAGGACAAAGCAGCCCACTTGATTGCCACCATATCCACAAGCATCTACCCCTTCCATCACCAATGCTCAGTGGGTGTGCCCACACCAAACTGACTGCAGTAGTTTAAGAAAGCAACTTACCACCACCTCCTCAGGAACGGGAAATACGTTAGCCCAACCAGCAAAGCCCACATCCACTAAACAAATTTTAAAAATAGAGATATGATTTGACGTACCTTTGTGGACTATGTCCATGGCACATAGAACCAACAAGTGGAGAGAATCTCAATTAACCTCATCCTCACAAATCTATTCATCAGAAAAGCATCTGTCTGTGACAGTATTAGTAGGAGTGACCAGCACTGAGGTCATTTGGAGACAAAGCCCTGCTTTTGCACTGAGTATACCCTCTTTCATGTTGTTTGGCACTACTATCATGCTAAGTGAGATTGATTCAGAACAGATTTAGCAAAACTGGGCATCCATGAGCCATTATGGGCTATTTGCTGCAGCAAAATTAAATTCATGCAATCTGCAACCTCCCAGCCCAATTTTACCTTCACTGTCAGTACCATCAATACAAGGAAATGACCCTGATTCAAAGAAGAGTTCAGGAAGGCACAATAGGAGCAGCACCAAATGTGACACGTCAACCTCATGAAGCTACAACACAATACTATTTATAATGAAATCAGCATGCAATGAACATAGCCAAGCAAACCCACAAATATGCAATCAGAACCTGCCAAATTCACACATGAATGGCGATAAATAATCAAACCATGAACAGGACAAAGAGGCTCCACCAATATCCATACCCTCAGTGATATGGGAGCCCATGCCATTAACGCAAAAGATAAGGTAAAAGCATTTGCAACCATCTTGAGCCAGAAGTGGAAATTGAAAGATCTTTCTCAACCTCCCCCAAACATCCTCAGCATCACTGTTTCCAGTCTTCTGCTGATTTGATTCACTCAATATGAAATCAAGAAATAACTCAAGGTAAGGATGGCAGTGCACTAAACAGCATTATGGCAATAGTACTGTAGACATGTGCTCCAGAATTAGCCATGTTCCTAGCCAAGCTGTTCCAATACAACACAGGCAGTTACCCAGAAATGTGGAAAGGTATGTTCAGTCAACAAAAGAAAGGTCAAATCCAACCTGCTCAATTCACTGCCCATTAGTCTTCTCTTGGTCACAAACAAAGTGCTGACAGAAAGTTTCGAGAATGTTATTAAGCTGCACTTGCAAAAGGAATTTACATTAATCAGTTTGGGATCTGCCAGGGCCATTCATGGTCCAAGCACAGTCAAAACAACTCGACTGTATATGTGAGGTGAGAACGACTATCCTTGAAATCAAAACAGGAATTCACCAAGTGTGGCATCAAGAAACCCGAACAAAACTTGAGTCAGTATAAATATGGCGGGGAAACTGTACTGACTGGATTCATAGCTAGCACAAGGGGAGATGACAGATCAAATCACCTCATCCCCAGGACAGGGTAAAAACAATGACTGCAGATGCTGGATACCAGAGTCTAGATTAGAACGGTGCTGGAAAAGTACAGCAGTTCAGGCAGCATCTGAGGAGCAGTAAAATCGACGTTTTGGGCAAAAGCCCTTCATCAGGAATACAGGCAGAGAACCTGAAGGGTGGAGAGATAAATGAGAGGAGGATGGGGATGGGGAGAAAGTAACACAGAGTATAATAGGTGAGTGGGGGAGGGGAGGAAGGTAATAGGTCGGGGGGGTGGAGTGGATAGGTGGAAAAGAAGATAGGCAGGTAGGACAAGTCATGGGGACAGTGCTGAGCTGGAAGTTTGGAAATGGGGTGAGGTGGGGGAAGGGGAAATGAGGAAACTGTTAAAGTCCACATTGATGCCCTGGGGTTGAAGTGTTCCAAGGCGGAAGATGCTGTAGTAGCAAGTTTGTTTCAGGACATGGTTGAAGAGCTTCCAGGCAGAAGAAATGACCTGGAAGTTGCAGTGGGAGAAGGACTCCCTGATATTCTTGTAGAGAGAGGAGGAAAACTTCTTCAAGGCAGGCATCCTTGCAAGAGGATTCGCAGTAGGGTTAAAATCAACGAGGTAAAAACAATGACTGCAGATGCTGGAAACCAGATTCTGGAGTAGAGTGGTGCTGGAAAAGCACAGCAGTTCAGGCAGCATCCGAGGAGCAGTAAAATCGACGTTTTGGGCAAAAGCCCTTCATCAGGAATACAGGCAAAGCACCTGGAGAGATAAATGAGAGGAGGGTGGGGGTGGGGAGAAAGTAGCATAGAGTACAATAGGTGAGTGGGGGAGGGGATGAAGGTGATAGGTTGGGGACGGGGGGAGGGTGGAGTGGATAGGTGGAAAAGAAGATAGGCAGGTAGGACAAGTCATGGGGATAGTGCTGAGCTCGAAGTCTGGAACTGGGGGAGGGGGAAATGAGGAAACTGTTGAAGTCCACATTGATGCCCTGGGGTTGAAATGTTCCAAGGCGGAAGATGAGGGTTCTTCCTCCAGACGTCGGGTGGTGAGGGAGCGGCGGTGAAGGAGGCCCAGGACCTCCATGTCCTCGGCAGAGTGGGAGGGGGAGTTGAAACATTGGGCCACAGGGCGGTGTGGTTGATTGGTGCGGGTGTCCCTGAGATGTTCCCTAAAGCGCCTCTAACCGTAACAAGGGAAGAACCCCCCCGGTGCAATATTGCACAGATAGTATCAGTCATTGTCCCTGATGCACCTGTCGATGCATGACTGAGAGATCCCATACAGGTTCCACCCCCCCCCCCCCCCCCCCCCTTGCTCCCTGGAATAAGCCAGTAACACAGATGTTGAACAAGGCAGTGACCTTCCTTCACTAGGAGGGGAAGATGACCTCCCATTTCTGCACTCCTCAGATCTCATTCCAGCATCTGGCACAGTTCAGTAACTGCATCATGGCACATATACGGTCTTCATTGACAATACACCTTGCTCATGAACAGAAATTGGAATCTTGGGCAGAAAACTCCAGGCTTCTTGTGCACCAACACAACCTCACTAAGGGTCTCCATAGCTGCAACGTCTCTCTGCACTGTGGCTTCTTATCCTCTGGGCTAGTCTGATACTGCTCCTGGGTTTGCAGTCTGTTCTGCATTCATCTTCACCTTCTTAAGTAGGTAGCCCCAGTGACCAACATGCCACCAGGAACAAGGTCCATCACTCTCCGTGGAACATACCTGAACTGGGCACAGAAGAGAGAAAGTTCGTTTTTCTGAACAGTCATCAATGGCATACCCTGCACATAAGCACTGAACATGCCTCACCATACATTGAGCCATGGGGATAACAGAGATCATGTTGTGCCTCAGCATATGCAGTAACACACTGAAGGTGCCACACTGACCACAACATGTCAGTGAACATGGACATCACCCTGCCAACCCTACATCCACATTAAACATCAAACCCTGATACTGCATTCAGCACAGGCAATCATTATACTCATGTGGTCAGTGAGGATTTCATCTTTAATAGTTCACACAGGACCCTGGGAAATTGTGCTAATAGTCATTTGCCTTCAGGCAGTACTAGCCTTTTATACCATCATTGCTGCTAATGTCCACATTATTGAGAGCCCAGGTTCAATGTGTAACCTCCAATGGGATGTAGCAAGTCATCTTTGACCAGCATCTGACCCCTAAGCACCCTCAAACTGAATGTACATGTAATGGTGATACCCTACTGCAAATCAATTGTGGCTGCACTTTGCAAATGGCTGCTTCATTTTTGTTACAATGTCCTAGTGTCCAGCAAACATAAATCCCACACTTCTCCCCATCAAACGGATACTCACTCTGCCAACACTGGGTACTGTTCCAGCTCATTTCTTGGAGCACTGCACTTAAAGAGAAGGGAAAGGGATATCTGGCTCAACCCCCCCATCTGGTCATCATGTATCATCAGTACCTCCATGTTTCTTATTACCTCATGGCACCAGGTGACCTATTTCGACTTAGCACCCTCAATGTGGATTAGATTACTTACAGTGTGGAAACAGGCCCTTCGGCCCAACAAGTCCACACTGACCCGCCGAAGCGTAACCCACCCATTCCTGTACATTTACCCCTTTACCTAACACTACGGGCAATTTAGCATGGCCAATTCACCTGACGTGCACATCTTTGGACTGTGGGAGGAAACCGGAGCACCCGGAGGAAACCCACGCAGACACGGGGAGAATGTGCAAACTCCACACAGTCAGTCACCTGAGTCGGGAATTGAACCCGGGTCTCTAGCGCTGTGAGGCAGCAGTGCTAACCGCTGTGCCGCCAACATTGAACTTCAACTAGTACCATCCTTCCCACTACCTGAAGCCAAACACTGCACCTTACTGATGTCCGCCCCACTCCTTTAGGTTCCTCCTGTGGAGGTCGTGCTGGTGATCAGAGTCTATAGCATCCCATTAGGCTTCCTTACTCTATCTGATGCTGTTCCAAATTATCCCTGTACAATTTGAGATTCTCACCATCACTACCCTTATCCCCACGACTAAAAATTCCTCTGCTTCCCACCTTTAGACTTAACTCTCCAACCCCTTCGATCATTGATTCCACCCCACTCATTGTCCCAAACCAAACCTCAAAATCCTTCAGTAATGTCCATGGATGGGTACCAGGTCCATATATGTGTAACTAACGTCAATGATCAGGCCCTAGACATGACTGACTAGACCTCTGACTACTGCATTCACAACTCCCTGACAAACAATATGTGATTCCCCTGACATTTTGTGTTGAGCCTCCAGAATTGACCGTTGAACACATCCTGAACTGTAGTAGGATATATCTTTAGATCTTGAGAGGCTGAAATGGACCTGAGCATGGTCAAGCCCCTGGGCAATGCACAGATTGTGCCCGTGACTGATGGTCAGCGACAACCCCCTTGACTTTACTGAGGACTTGCATTCACCATTTTCTGATATGGCTGAATGGTTGAATGAATGTGCAGTATGTTTGCCTTACAGCACATGTCAATAGCCTGCAAAGTCTTAGATTGCTGTCTCAGTTTGGCTGTGTGTGGAAAGTATCCCGGTTGCAGCCTTTCCAATGCTCGCTGCTGTGCCCTGCTCTGTACATCTGTGCCTGCCAGGAAGTACCATGATAATTTTCATATGTTAGCAGACACCAGATCCCACCATATGGCATTACTGCCAAATGTCCAAGATGGAGGTGGTCTGCAGCAAGTGTCAGGCTGAATTCACCAGGTTCACACTGTGCTTTTGTTGTTGAGTATTGCTGGTGTCTAGTTTATTTGGTGAGTTTGGTAAGGTGGCAACTTGAATATCAATGAGGCAAGCTGTGACTTTAACAAGGTGTTCAACAATCAATAATGACCATCAATTGTACCTTGCCACTGCCTCGTAAGAATCTCACCACACTGCATGTGGAAAGTATAAAAGATGAATCAAGATGATCTCAATTTCAAGCTCGGCCACACCACACTTAGTGGCCAATTCTCTCCACACACCTCATCATAACCTACATCACTCAGACCCCAAGAATATTCTACTCAAAGTAATAATTTCTTTATTCCCTGTTAGAAACTTTCCTGACTAACGACCTTTTCCTGATCATAATTGGAGATGTTTGCTGATGTTTGCTCTGTGCCATTTGTAAGCCCATGTGCAGAAAGCCACAGTCAAGACTCAGGCTTGGCCTAATCAGTGGCAAGTAATAGTTGTGGCACACAAGTGCCAGGCAAGGACCATGCCAAATCAAATAGAATCAACAGTTCTCCCATTTACCTTCAGTGGCATTACCTTCACAGTAATCCCCACTTGTAACATGAAGGTCATTAGCATTGACCAGAAACTGGATTGGACCAGCTAAATAAATAGTGGCTAAATGAGCATGTCGGAGATTTGAAATTCTCACCTCCTGCCTCTTCAAAGTCCATCTACCAATTACAAGGTTGAAGTCCGGAAATGTGATGGAACTTACTTGGGTGAGTGCAGCTAGACCAATACACAAAGAGCTCAATTCCATCCAGGACAAGCTTGTTTGATTCCCATCCATCTTTTGCTGACACATGGTGGTAGCAGTGAGTACCATCTACAAGGTGGACTCCAGCAACTCAGTCAGTCATTTCAGTAGCATCTTCTAAGACCACAACCTCTACTTCCTAGAATGACAAGTGCAGCAGTTACCTAAGTCTTGACTATCCTGACTTGGATCTATGTTGCTTGGATCACTGGAACTCACTCCCTAACAGCACTGTGGGTATATCTATGCCACATTGTCATGACTCTGGTGAAAGAAGATTCAATTGTATAGTTTGAAGTCTTCCCAGCTACTCCTACTATGACAAGTGTCGGATGTGATTTGCTGTTGATAGATTCCATTTGTAACACTGCCTCTGAGTTGTTTCCATGTGTCTCTAGTCCTGCCTGACATCATAGTTTTGTTTCTCTCCTTCTCCTGAAAAATAAACAGAGAGAGATTCAATTGAGAACTCCTGATGTTCCCTATTTGGAAGGATGGCAAAAAATTGACAAATATCCCAAAAGATGAGGATATCAAATCAAGAGATAAATTTAAAATAAATAAATTGCTTTGTGAGGGATTGTAATTACATTTCAGGTGTAGGATTTAAAAAGGTATTCACAATGGTCAGAATTCCAAACATACAATAAATGTGGCCCATTGAATTGGTTTTATTGTCACATGTACTCAAATACAGCAAGTACAGGAGTACTGTCGGTTTTCATACAATGTGAGAGTTCCGTTCTTGTGTGATCTCACATTGTAAGAAAATCGCGCAGTAGCTGCACCATTTAAACGAATGAGGCCGGAATCATGGTTGTAGCCAATACAGGTAGGGAAGGGTCATGTTCTCCAAATAACAGTCTAAATTCTTCAATCACGTTGTAGTCAATTCGTTTGAAGAAACACACCTTATAGTAGGACTGGCTGTACAGTGAAAAGTGTACAATGTCACCAATTCCAGTGCCATCTTAGGTATAAAGGTACCCAGGTACAAAACCTTAGGTACAAAGTACAAAAACAACAATAACAAAGTTAAAATTAAAACACTACAGTCCTTGTTGGTATTAAGTAGAAAAATAAAGAAATAAAGTTAAAAGTTAAATAATCTTTCTTAAGTACCCACCCATGTTGACCTCACACTCCCTTTAAGGGCTCAATTTCCTCCATTTTGGCCCACTCTCCAGACACCTCAGCTGCCAGCTCTTGCCAACACCACTGATGCCAGGAGACCTCCCTCACCACCACATCGGACATGCTGTTTCCCTGTTGGGCTCAATCTCCGTCAAAGTCCCGATCCAAGCCTCTCAACTGTTGCCACGCATTGGACATCTAGCCGACCGCCAAAGTCCCTGCTCTGAATGAGTACATGAAATGAGACTGTATTAATGACCGCATCGTGCTTGTGTCAGATTACAGAATAGGTCTACATGGGGAAAAATTAATTAGGAGACAACCTCAAAGGGATTTTGCTTTAAAATTGTCACAAAAACTCTAGATGGTGAATTGTGGAAACATGGAATGTTTTGGCGCAAGGAGCAGTGGAAGCCGAAGTCTACTGAATCATCAAAGGGAAAAGGGGAGGGTCAGAGGAAGGTGCAGGACAATGGGGAGAGAGCTGGAAATGGGATTAGTTTTGAATCATCCTGGCAATGACACACAGAGATAAACAGTCTTATTTAGTGCTGTGACCTACGTGAGCCCTAAGACAAAAAGGAACAATGGTATAACTTTAATAACGAAAATATTTTGTTTAAATCTATGGAGATATGTTATGAAGAACAAGCCAGAAAAACAATGACTAGATCACCCTCTTGTGGTAGGTGATGGAAAATCATGAGGACAATTGCCCAATGGTTGAAATCATGTTATTATTAAATAAAAGATGCCTGAAATAACTCTACGGAGTCTGCAGGTATGAGACACAGTAAAAGACACAAAGTGCATGAATCTTTATTCAGTTTCCACCACCAGGAAGAAAGAAAACTCCTGAGTGGCCAGTGACAAGCAGTGCTCTTCACATCAAAGGGCAATGCTGTGTGATCAAACAGTGAAGGGGAAGGCAGGGATTAAATCAAAATAGAGTTGGAGGGGGAAATAATGCACTCCACTCCCTGTGGCGCCCACCTCTCCCTGAACAACTCCAGGGTGTTGGTCAACACCGTGTGCTCCTTCTGCAGAGACACCCGGGCTCTAATGTAACCCCGGAAGATGGGCAGGCAGGCGGCACCAACGACCCCCTCCATGGCCCGCTGCCTGGACCTGTTTATGGCCAGTTTGGACAGGCCCAGGAGCAGACCCACAAGGAGGTCTTCAGAGCTGCCCTCCCTCCTGCGTACCGGGTGGCCGAAGATCAGGAGAGTTGGACTGAAGTGCAACCAAAAGAAGAGGAGGAGGTTTTTAAGAAAGTCAAAAAAGGGAATGCAAACGCTCACACCCAATGTACACATGGTTCACGGACTCCACAGCGCCACAGAACAAGCAGTTGGGCTGGGAGTCCGTGAACCACCACAATCTGCAGTTGCAGGGGTCTGCTGCGTGCAGCGCCCTCCACCCCAGATCCCTGAGAGAAAAAGGGGGAGGACTCCTGTGTAGAGAGCCCTCCACTGGGGATCCCCACGGCCCAGTGGCAAATGGGCATGCCAAGGGGTGTCCGGACGGTGGATGAAGGAGAAGAGGTGGATAGTGTGCAGCAGCAGTCAGTACAGGGCCTGCCTTTTTATATGTCCTTAAAAGGTGACAAAATTAAAATTCCAGAGGTGGCACAGGTTCCCGCGGGAAGTACGGGACCTTGGGGCCAATATGAAATTCCATCCGGGCAGGGGTGAACACTGACGGAATCCCACTGCAAACCTGAGCATCCTCCAAGTGGAGCACTATGTCAGGTCCGAGCACCGCCATTTTAACACTTCGGATGGCGGTGGCCACGTACTGGATGTCTCCCGCTGCCAGTTGGCCGGCCAGGATTCCTCAGCCGGGCTGGGGTAGACCCCCAGGTAGAGGAGATGGTTGGTACTCCAGCTGAACCCCCATAACTCCTCCGGCAGAGAGTCCACCCGCCACAGACTGAACAGTAGTCCGGATCAGTTGGCCCAGTTGATCCTGGCAGAAGACGCTGCTGTGTACATGGCCTGGTACTCGCGCATCCTCCCCAGGTCAGCCGGGGTCGGTGAAAGTGAGGAGTACGTCAGTGGCGTAGGCAGAGAGGACCACACCCGTGCCCACGCCACGCAGATCCAGCCCCTACAACCTCCTCTGCAAGAGGCACAGGAAAGGCTCCACGCACAGGGAATACAGCTGGCCGGACAGGAAGCAGCCTTGACGTACCCCTCTCCTGAAGCGAAGGGCCGCTGTCAGGGACTCGTTAACTTTAACCAGACACTCTGCGGCGGCGTACAAAAGTTGGATCCGGGCAACGAACTGCATCCCAAACCCAAAGCCCGCAGAGTCCTGAACAGGTACTCGTGATCAACCCTGTTGAACGCCTTCTCCCGGTCGAGAGACATGAAGGTGCTCAGTAGACCAGCCAGTCGACAGAAATAGATCAGGATGTTGTGTAACCTCCGGCCCAGGACCGTGTAGGACTGGTCCGGGTGAATCATGTGGGCCAGCACGGAAGCCAGGCAAGAAGACAATACCCTGGTGAAGACTTTGTAGTCCGTGCTGAAGAGGGAGACCAGACGCCAGTTCTTCAAAAAACAAAAAGGTCCCCCTTCTTTGGCAGCAGGATGATGACTGCCCTGCGCCAAGAAAGGGGCAGCACTCTGGCATTTAGACACTCCCCCAGGACCTGTGCATAGTCACTCCCCAGGATGTCCTAGGACGCCCTGAAGAACTCCACAGTCAGCCCGTCAAGCCCCTCGAGAGCGCTGGTCAGCTCCTCTAAAGTGACGGGAGCGCGAGCCTTCCGGTGTCCTCCGGGCTGAGCTGCGGCAGGTCCTCCCACAGACCTCTGCGAGCATCCTTGCTGGACGGATCCGGAGAGAACAGAGCCGTGTAATAATTTCGGACGTGGGCCCTGACGCCCTCCGGATCCAAGACGAGGGACCCGTCCTCGGCCAGCAGCACAAGGAGCTGACGGGTGCCACGCCTTTTTTCCAGCGTGTAGATGGGGGAGCCGCGGTCCAGGTCCTGGAGGAGCTGGATCCGTGACCTCAATTACGCACCTCAAGCCCCGACGAGCTGCAGGTCCTGGAGCGCGGCCCTCTTCGTACACCCCGCGCAAGGCCGAGTCCGCGTCGAGCTGACCGAGGCGTGACTCCAGGTCAAGCATCTCCCTCTCCAACTCCCCGATCCTGGATTTCTACCTCTTTGTCGACCCCCTCGCGTACTCCTGACAGAAAACGTGGATGTGAGCTTTGCCCACGTCCCACCATAGCCTCAGGGAGGGGAAGCTTCCCCGCTTCCTTCTCCAGCCGGCCCAGAAACGACGAAACGAGTCCCGGAACCGCTCGTCCTCCAGCAGCAGGTTGTTAAAGTGCCAGTACGCGGAGCCAAGCCTAGCGCTGAACGGAAGGAGTTCTGCCCACACCAGGTGATGGCCCGTGCACGACACCTGCCGCGTGGAGGCCTTCGGAAAACAGGAGGCGTACGCCCGCGAAACGTACAGGCGGTCGATTCTGGACACTCCGACCCCAGGCCTCACGAAGGTGAAGGCGATGGAGTCGGGATGGAGATTCCGCCAGACGTCCACCAGGTCAAAGGACTTGACCAAGTCCCCCAACCTCTTCCCCGACGCCCAGCCAGTGCGGACACCGCCGTGGTCCCTGCCCTCGAGGACGCAGTTAAAATCTCCCCTGAAGACGACACACTGGCTCTCGTCAATGGAGGAGAGATGAGCGGACACTTCTTCGAAGAAGCTCGCTTGCCTTGGCCCGGCCAGGGGAGCGTAGACATTCACCAAGTGAAGCACCGCGCCCCCCCAGCCGAACCACCAGGTGAAGCAAACGGCCTGGCATGGGCTCCCTGACCCCCAAGATCTCCGGCTGAAAATGCGGAGCCAACAGGATAGCCACCCCGCCAGATCTGCGGGTGAGGTGACTCATGTAGACCCCCCCCCTCGCCACTCCAGTAACCAGATGGCTTCATCTCCCGGGGTAGTGTGGGTTTCTTGCAGGAAGCACACCGCATACCTCCCGTCCCGAAGGACCGAGAGGGTCTGGAATCTGCGCTATGACTCCCTGCTGCCGTTGATGTTGGGGTTGGCTTCTCGTCTGAAGCGTTGTGCAACCACCACCGGTACAGTTAAAAAACTATATACACATTTACTGGGAGGATGAGGGAAGGGCACAGAGGTCCCTCACCCTCACCAGGAGTGCCCCCAGGAAGTTCCTGACTCGCTTTCGCTCATTCACGTCGAGCCCAGGCACCTGGCAAGCAGCATGGGCCGACTAGTAAACCTTCTCGAAGGAGCTCCAGCGGTCGAGCGCTAGTTGGGCTCAGTCCCGGTGTCTCAGAGCTTCTTCGACAAACTCCCGGTGCTCCTTGAGGGGGATATCAGTGGGGGGCACCTGGGAATCGAAAATGTCTGCGTCGTCTCCAGTGTCCGCCGTTGATCCCGAACCCTCCTCCGGGAGGTCTCCCTCAGTCACTGACCCCTCCCCCATCAAGAGAATGGGAGCTGGTCCAGCACCGCCAACTGGCCTCAAACCCCTGGCAACCCCACCCCCAGGGTCACCAGCAGTAAATTCCTCAGTGCATCCCTTCTAGGAATGCCCAGAGTTCGGGTCGTCGGGCAGCAGAGGCTTGGGGCCCAATCCTCTCCCGACACCGGGACACCCGGCTCCTCGGGAAAAAAGGTCCTCCCCCAGGGCCAAGGCCCCAAAGAAATACAGTCTGCTCGATGACCCAGTTCGCCGCTGTCACCTGCACCGCAGCCCATGTGGTTTTTAAAGTCAGCCTCAGGGGCTGGTGGAATTACAGCAGCAGAAGGTCCTGCTGCAGCCCCTGGGGGTTCAGGCAGGTCAGGCCGCGGTGCGGGATAGGCAAGAGACACCGTAGGCTCATCCCCTGAAGAGGGATAGCGCTGCTGGTGCGCTACTGGAATGTCTCTCCCCTCCAAGGGCCAGCGCCTCTTCCCCTGGGAGGCACAGGGGAATTTATGGGCCTTCCCCTTCCCACCTGCCTTGGTGGTCATGGGGCCAGAGGTCCCTCACCCCAGCTTCTCCCAGAATACTATTGGCTGGGGGAATGCAGGGAGGCATGGCCCGGGCGGGGAGGATCCAGCCATGTCATTTCCTGCCCCACCCCAGTTTATCAGGTGGTTTCCCCCAGGTTAGTGCCAGGGTGGAGCTTGAGCTCAGGGACCCCCAGGGAGTGTTGTAGCCCCAGGGATTTCTATAACAGGGCACAGGTTGGGTGTGGGGTCGGTGTGCGGCAGGGCTGGGATCAGGTATGGGTTTGGGGAGGGGGAGGTGGGGGTCAGGGTCCCTGCACCAGGGTGACGCTGGCACAGCCACATTGTTGTGCCAGGGTGGGGCAGGCCGTGGGTTTGTTGTGGGAGAAGGTGACAGGGTGGTCTCCACGTGGGCAGGCCTGGCTCATTGGGTCTTTTTTAGGGCCTTCTATCCAGCTGGACACTCACCTCCCCCTCCCTGCCAGAGGCTGAGGCATTGGAAGCCTCTGGCTTTGCCCCCCGCTTCCGGGGCTTGTGGTGCTGACTTTGGGAGAAATGGAGAGTGGTGTGGCAGTGCCATCCTCAGCTGTTGGTGTGGGCTGGGCAGCCTTCTGGGTGGGGCAGTTTTTTCTTATGTGCCCCACCTTGCAGCACAGGTGACACTGCACGCCATTCACTGTCCAGAAGCCGTGGTAGGCCACGCCCTCGTGGAGGAGGGTAAACGAGCCCTCTGTGACCTCCTCCCGGGCCAGGCAAATGAACACCTGGCGTCAGAAGGAGTAAATATGCTGGAGGCAGGGTCCTCGAGACCAAGCAGGAGCAGATGGACATCCACCCGGATCTCCCCTAAGGTTTTGAGGTGGGGAAGAAGGAGCTCACTGGCAATGAAGGACGGGATGTTGGAAATCACAACCCTCTGGGCCGTAACCTCCAAAGGGTTGACGGGCAGATGTGTCCTGCCCACAGTGAGCCCCCTCTCCACGGCCAGGTGGACCACCTGCTCAGCCTTGAAGAAAAATACGGCCTTCCCATACATCCTGGCTGCAGCGACGATGGCCAGTGGGCTGACCACACTAGCCATGGCCTCACTGCAGGCCTCGGTCATGTTAGAGTGGGGATAGGCCTTGATCCCCAGGCATTTAATTAGGTGCCTAAAGGGGGTCGGGGTTGCAGCCGGTATTGGAGCAGCCGAGCCTAAGGCAGTGGCTACCCTGGCATAGGTGCGGCTGGGGCCTGCAATTTTGAGACTCGCCCTGCTGTGCTCCTGAATGTTGGTAGGCCCCAGGAACCAGCTGTGTTGTTAAGTCCAGGTGGGGCCTCAGGTAGTGGCAGCAACAGGTGGAGGCAGGCCTCAGGTCACAGTAGTGGAGGTCCTGGGAGGGTCCGAAGGCAAGTCCCAGGCAGCAGCGAGGCAGGCCGTCACATTAGAGGCAGGTCTGGGTGGGGTCCCAGAGATAAGCAGTAGGAGTGGGCGCCATGCAGCAGTGACACTCCCTTGACCTGGGTGAGGCTCTGTAGGCAAGGCCCAAGCTGCAGCAGAAGCAGGCCCAGACCTCAATTCACTTCCGTCTGCACTGACTGTATGCCATCCCGTCCCAGAATCAGTCCCCCTTCTCTTGAAACAATCAAGGGAAGAGTCCTTGACCCTGGTCTAGCTCCCTCAGGAGACTCTGACACTCCTTTTTTTTTGCTGGTCACAAGCTATCCTTTAAATAACTCCATAGAAGCCAGTATGGCATCACCAAATCATCCTTTATTTACACATGGAGAGATCTTGACATTGACACAGCAGCCCCAGAGTCACCTCTCAGAAGGAGCAGAACCTTTGCCACTCCTGTTTTTTTGTAAATCCCCACACGACCATCTAACTGCGGTAGTGCTTATTTTTCCCCCAGCACCCATGTTGGGTGTGTGCAGGTGTGAGACAGTGAAAGACACAAGGTGCACAAATCTTTCCTTTCTTCCTGGTGGTGGAAACTGAAGAAACAGCCAAGTGGCTCCCAAAAGACTGTCCAGTGGCTGATTAGTACCCATGCCTCCTGCCACTCCTATTTATTTTTTTCATTTTATTAAATTAAGCACTTATAGAAGAGGTTACAGAAAAACAGTTAACATTTACAGCTGTATACAACAGCAATTTTACAAGGGAGAGGAGCAGCAAAGCCAGGCCCCAAACCCTACCATTCAACCAGTTTTCAGGGAAATGAGGATAAACCTCAAATCCCAGTTTCAAACATGAAAAGACATCAATGACATTTGTTCATAAAAATCCAATCCAGTTACATTAAAAAAGTGTATACAATACAGACCCAGCAAGCCCCCATCCCTTCACCTTCCACTTACTAAGGTAGCCTACCCCTATGCTCCTTCTGGCTCTGTCCACCCCATGCCCCTTCCAGTTCAGTCCGCCCTGACACCTTTCAACCACCTCTAGGGCAGCTTGCCCCAATACCTGCCCAGGGTGACAGCAGTCAGGACGGCCTACCCACCTTCACTAACCATCCTCAGCACCTTTCGGCCACCTCTAGGACAGCCCGCCCCCCTCCCCAGGAATGACAGCGTGCCGGGTAGCCTACAAACCTTCTGGATCTCAGCCTGCCCCTACACACCTTCTGGTTCTCTGCTGCACTGACATTTTCGACCACCTCTAGGACAGCCTGTCCCGATTACCCCTTCTCAGGATGACAGCGCTCAGAACAGCCTGCCCACCATCTAGATCTCAGGCTGACTGGCATCAGGGTAACTACCCACCCTCCAGCTTTCAGGACAACCTACCAACATTCAGGTTCACAGGGTGGCCTACCCCCCCCCCTCCGGCTCTCGGTGACAGCTTTCAGGACGACCCATGAGCCTCCCAGCTCATAGTAAGGCCTACCAGTCCCAGGGACATGCAAGACAGTGCAAGTGATAGACCCAACAACCACAATACAGTTAATTGCCAAAATAAAAAAAGTCATTTCTGGTACACAGTCCAAATAGAGTCTTCAAAATATAGAGTCCATTCCCAGGAATGGAGTCCACTCCCAAAGGCAGCAAATGCACACCCCACAGCACACAGGTGTTCAGTCTCCATAGAGTCCTGGCCCAGCCTTGGAAAAGCAGGCCCACTCACAGGAACACAGTACATTGTACAGGTGCAGTTAACTCTCAGGGGTTTGGTCCACTCCTGAAGGCAAGTCTTGTATGTTGGTACAAGCCCTTATGGATATGAATTGAAGCATACTTCTGCGAATCCTCATATAACCACAATTGCCAGCAAGCACAGCTCATGTCCAGTTTTGTGAAGGACAGCGCCATACCCCCCCACCCCCACCACCACCACCACCACCACCCCCCCCCCCCCCCCCATCACTTTTGTGTATAATTTTGGAAATTTATTCATATGCAAAAGGTAGTTTACGATTTGTTTAAAATTCCTACAAAGGCGGACTGACGCATTGGGCTTCACAATCGGTATGAGCAGTGCTGTCCATTCCTTGAACTGGACTGGTTTGGGGATTCCTTTGCTCTCCAGCCTCTTGATTTCTGCCTCTACTTTTGCCCATAAAGCAAGTAGCATTGGATGGGCCTTGCAGAATCGTGGAAATGCTTCCTGGTCAACTTGCAAGGTGGCCTTAGCTCCTTTAATAGTCCCTGGACCTTCCTGAAAAACTTCCAGGTACTTAATTGGGGCTTCCCAATTTCTAATCAAAAAGTTTTGAGCCGATCTCAGTGAATCTTTCTCAACCAATGTCACCCAATCAAGCTTAGGCCCAAGCCTTTTACAACAATAAGTGGTAACTGAACCAGCTGCTTCACATATGAGACCAGAACCAAAGTTGTACACTTGATCTATAAAGGTTCCCCGGTCTAGGTTCTCAGTCTACTGAGGTCTTTTAGATTAGATTAGATTAGATTAGATTAGATTAGCTACAGTGTGGAAACAGGCCACTTGGCCCAACAAGTCCACACTGACCCTCCAAAGAGTAACCCACCCAAACCCATTTCCCTCTGGCTAACACGATGGACAATTTCTTTTCTCTTATGTTTTCTCACTGTATCTTAAACTTGCTACCTTAATTTCCCTCTGAGCCCTCGCAGCAAATATCACAATTGATTTCCACTAAGCTGAGGCCAAAACACTTCGATGATGACTGGAGGCCATTTTGTCTTATGCAAACGTAAGGTTTGGAGTCCAGAGTGAAGTTTGTTTTACGACTTGTTCTGTGGTCACTGAAATGGCCATGCTGGCATCGACCTTAAAAAAAAGGTTACATTTGACCGGGCTTTATTTTGATTAGTTCTGGTTTCTTTAGATTTAGACTTAGATTTTAGATTTTATTGTCACACATACTGAAGTACAGAAGTAAAGGAGTACAGTGAAAAGTGTATAATGTGTCCACACATGGTGCCATCTTAGGTTCTAAAGTACCTAGCTACAAGAAAAGCTTAAGTACAAAGTAGTAAAAGAAACAAGAGTTTAAAAAATAAGCCTTATTTCGTAAAATTGTAGAAAAATAGGAAAATGAAGGAATAAGCTGTCTGTTCTTGAAGCCGCCATCATAGATACCATCACTGCTGCTGAAACTGCCACCTCTTTGATCTCTCCTGGTGCCTCAGGAACATGCCCAGACAGGATCCAATCGCACATCGAGCCAAGACACTGCCAGGAGCCACCGAGAGTCCAACCAACAAATCGCTGAGTGACCAGCTGAGAACCACCAAGAGACCTACCACAAGCCGAAGTTTCCTTATTTCCTCTCCCCCCATATTATCCCAGTCCCAAGCCTCCAACTTGGCACCGCCCTCTTGACCTGTCCATCACCATTCCCATGTATCTGTTCCATTCCCCCCCCCCCCCCCCGACCTAAAACAGTAAAAACCTTGTGTTCGGGGGCCAATCTGTTTAAAATGGCGGAGGGGTCTGCTACAATGGGGTGCAATTTGGAAGTGACCTTACTTACTCCTGTATAATCAGTGACGAGCCTGTAGCTCCCATCAACCCTTATTACTGGCCACGTTGGGGAAGTAGTTGTACTTGTGGTTTCTTTCAGGATTCCCTGTTTCACTAGTTCTTGTACTATCTCCACAAATGCTTTTTCTGCTTCGGGTTTTATTGGGTATTGCCAGTGGGGTTTATGCTCCGGTCCAGGAACCCTTATGGGGTCGATGTTAACTGGATCTAACTTTGTTTCTGCCCATGCTCCGGGGATGGAGGTGCAGATGGCTCCGAATCCACCTTTTTCAAGGTTCCAGTCCCTTCTGGTGACTGTAGCCACTTTAATAGTTTCAAGGTGACTTGTAAATTTCCCAATCTTGGTCTTTCAACCATCTTGTCTGGACCAAATCAATTTCCCTTTCACACAATCGATTAGAACATTATATTTTCTCATGAGATCATTGCCCATTATGGTGCCCTCATTATTTTGGCATACATAGAATTTCAAGTGGGTTTATACTTTATTTCTACGGAGGTAGTTTCACTTAGGTAAGCTGGTTTTTTGATTAGATTAGATTACTTACAGTGTGGAAACAGGCCCTTCGGCCCAACAAGTCCATACCGCCCCACCGAAGCGCAACCCACCCATTTCCCTACATCTACCCCTTACCTAACACTATGGGCAATTTAGCATGGCCAATCCACCTGACCTGCACACCTTTGGACTGTGGGAGGAAACCGGAGCACCCGGAGGAAACCCACGCAGACACGGGGAGAACGTGCAAACTCCACACAGTCAGTCGCCTGAGGCGGGAACTGAACCCTGGTCTCTGGTGCTGGTGAGGCAGCAGTGCTAACCACTGTGCCACCGTGCCGCCCACACGGTTAAGTGATTCATTTTATTTGTGTGGGGTAAGGGTAAGTTCATGATAGATACCGTCGTTCCTGTGTCTACTAGCATTTCACATTTCCTCCCCCTATTACTGCAGGCATGTAAATTCTCCCCTCTCCCTTACCCTCACAAATGGGGGCAGCTGGTTGTCAGCTCTGCTGACTTTGAGTGGTGTTCTGGGTGGTGTTTGGGGGTGCCCCATGCTTTTCCCAGCTTCTATGTGTCCTATTCTGTTGCAGTGGCTGCAGTATTCTACATTGTTCCCTGCTCTATTCCCTCCTCGTGGGACCCTACATTCTCGAGCAAAGTGTCCCTGTCAGCCACACTTGTGGCAGGATAGTTTTATTCTACTCTCTCGCCTCCATTCCAGTAGACTGCTTGGTCTGATGTTGCCTTTATTGCAGGAGCTTCTGCCTCTTGCACCCTTTTTGCTCACTCAACTAGATCATCATAATCCTGGGGTATTATCACTCACATTTTCAGGACGGCTTGGTGGGCGATAGAGAGCCCATCTTTAAAAGCTTGGATGAATGCCCAGTATCCCCGCCCCCTCACCGATCTGGGTTCGTTTGCCCTGAGCATTCCCGATAAACACTAAATAATCGTTCCCATACTCAGAGGCTCCTTCTCCTTTAAATTGCTTAGTGGTCATGATCTTGATCCAGTTCATGGGAAGATTTCCTAGCAACCTTTGGATTTCCCTTTAAAATTGGTGAAGGGGGCTTGTGGGCATCTATCTCAGCTGTAAGGGTGTCAGCATCTGTCCACCGTCCTCCCCTAAAGTCTCGGGCTGCTGCAGCATCGGGTCCACCAGCTACCTATCTCCACTTGTCCGCTGGGCAAGCTTTCTGGACCAGCTGGTGTATGTCCCTCAGCTGTATTTGGTTCCCTACCCATACATTATCCAGCTTTTCCCAAAACGTGGTATTTGTGCTCCGGGGCTGTAATCTGCCCAGGGAGGCCATAATTTGCTGCCTCTCCCCTGGGGTGAAGGGTTTATAATTCGCTTTGGGATGTAAATCTGTTCCTTCTCTTGCGTGATTCGTACAGACATAGCAGCCTCCTAGCAAGGCTGGTGGGACTTCTCTCCCCTACTGGCCACCGCTACTAGTTGGTACCCACCAGTTGGCTGGGAATGCTGGTGCAATAGGATTGGCTCTCTACCAGGACTCCTCTACCCTCCCAGCCACCTCTACTGACTTTACACCTCCCGATAGGCCGGCTGGCCTGTTTTGCTCTCTACCAGTGGGACTCCCTACCATCCCAGTCACTGCCACTTTCAAGCTCTGTCACTATGCTATGGACTGACAAGGTATCACGGTTACTCACAATGTCCATGCTCCCGACCTTTGTAACATGCGCTCCCCTGAGGTTTGGCTCTTGATCAGAGTGATCAGCTCCTCTTCCTCACCACATTGGAAATTGCAAATACAAACAGCACCCAACTTTTAACTTAAACTCTAACTGGACTCTACATTGTTCGTCTCCACAGAGTCCAATGTTACCTGACTTTGCCACTTGTGTTTCACAGCTCCTAGTGCCCTTGGCGGGTCAATTCCCACTTCAAATCCCAACCTTCATGTGCGCGCGCGTGTGTGTGTGTGGTGTGGGGGGGTGGGGTGGTGGGGAAGGTGGGGCTACCCCTCTTAACAATCGGTTTAGGGCAGGGTTTTTGAGGCAGGCACTACCTTGCCTGCTAGGTAAAAACAAGGATTGCAGATGCTGGAAACCAGAGTCTACATTAGAGTGGTGCTGGAAAAGCACAGCAGGTCAGGCAGCATCCGAGGAGTCAGAAAATAGACGTTTCGGGCAAAACCCCTCATCAGGAATAGAGGCAGGGTGCCTGTAGAGTGGAGAGATAAATGAGAGGGGGATGGGGTGGGGGGTGGGGAGAAAGTAGCATAGAGTACAATAGGTGAATGGGGCGGGGATGGAGGTGATCTGGGGGTTGCAGTGAGAGAGAGACTTCACTGAGATTCTTGTAGAGAGAGGAGGAAAGCTTCTTTAAGGCAGGCATCCTTGCAAGAGATTTGCAGTAGGGTTAAAATCAACTAGGTAAAAACAAAGACTGCAGATACAGGAAACTATGTAAAAACAATGACTGCAGATGCTGGAAACCAGATTCTGGATTAGTGGTGCTGGAAGAGCACAGCAGTTCAGGCAGCATCTGAGGTTTAGCAGTAAAATCGACATTTCGGGCAAAAGCCCTTCATCAGGAATAAGGGCAGAGAGCCTGAAGGGTGGAGAGATGTTGGAAACTATTCTGTCCTCTGGCTGTTTCAGCACAAGCAGCAGATTCTTACAACAGTTAATACAATTAATGTTTATTCTCCATAAAAATGCATTTAACTTTTTAACTCAGTACTGTAGCAAATTAGACATTACAATTGGTATACCTTTTAAACTGTGTCATTGGCTCGGTCTGACTCTTCCAGTTTGCAGGTACAAATTGGTTCTCACCCTGGCTCCCCGATCGCGGCCTTTGACCAGGGCACCTGTAATAACAGCCCTGCTTGCAGCGCCAATTGTTGTGGGGAAAATCACCAGCCTCAGAGACAGAGTTTATTGTACAAGGAAATACCAGAGCTCCAGGGAGAGAGAGAGACACCAACAGCACAGTGCTCGGCTGCAAGTTCTCTCTCAACCCGGAGTACATGACAAGATACTTTTATACATTTTGTAATATAATAGGTCAGTGATGAGGTAGCATAATTGTAAACATTGCAGAATCGTTGACAGTTTCATTGCAGTCATTGTCAGTTCCAGCGCAGCCTTTGTTCATTTCAGCTCGGTAATTGTCAATTTCAACGTCTGCGCGGAAGTCCATTACTGTAGTAATGGGTGCTAGTTGCTCTTCCTGAGAAGGACAATTTCTACATCCCTGGGTATTAGCACTCTGTACTGAGTCCGTATCAAATTGTTAGCATTTCTATCAAAGGTGTTGGCTGGACCAAGACACTTCGGCGGACAGTGTACACTACTCATGTGTATTCTCTCCCCCACCTGCCTTAAACTAATCAACCATGTTGTAGTGCATTATACCGGCATCCTTGTGGCCCCAGGCAGCATCTGTGTTTGCTCTGCTGTGTCTCTCCATACTGTGTTCTGGCGGCCATCTTGTGTGTCAAATGACCCATTTATGGCTCAGTGGCCATCTTGTGTGTCCATGTGCCTAGTGTTACCCTACCCCGTGCCATCTCTGAATTCACTGGTAAGGTCCTAGAGAGTGTTGCTGAACAAAGAGACCTTGGAATGCAGGTTCAAAGCTCCTTGAAAGTAGAGTCGCAGGTAGATAGCTGGGGCCCTGACATGAATCTTTGTGGCATCCTTAAATACAGGTGAGGGGCCAGAGGACTGAAAGGTTGCTCATGTTGTCCCCCTGTACAAGAAGGGTAGTAGGGATATTCCGGATAACTATAGACCAGTGAACCTGACGTCGGTGGTGGAAGGGTACTGAGGGAGAGGATCTATTTATATTTAGAAAAGAATGGGCTTATCAGTGATAGGCAACATGGTTTTGTGCGGGGGAGATCATGCCGTACTAATTTAGTAGAGTTCTTTGAGGAAGTGACCAAGTTAATAGATGAAGGAAGGGCTGTTGGTGTCATATACATGGGCGTTAGTAAGGCTTTTGATAAGGTTCCCCATGGTAGACTAATGGAGAAAGTGAAGTCATATGGTGTGCGGGGTGTTCTAGATAGGTGGATAAAGAACTGGTTGAGCAACAAGAGACAGAGAGTAGTAGTTGAAGGGAGTTTCTCGAAATGGAGAAAGGTGACCAGTGGTGTTCCACAGGGGTCAGTACTGGGGCCACTGTTGTTTGTAATGTACATAAATGATCTGGAAGAGGGCACTGTTGGTATGATCAGCAAGTTTGCAGATGACACAAAGATTGGTGGAGTAGCAGAAAGCATAAGGGACTGTCAAAAAATACAGGAGGATATAGATAAACTGGAGAGTTGGGCAGAAAAGTGGCACATGGATTTCAATCCAGACAAATCTGAGGTGATGCATTTAGGCAAGTCTAATTATAGAGCGAATTATACAATGAACGGAAGAGCCTTGGGAAAAGTTGATGGGCAGAGAGATCTGGAAGTGCAGGACCATTGTACCCTGAAGGTTGTTGCACAGGTGGATAGAGTGGTCAAAAAGGCATACTTGCCTTCATTGGATGGGGTATTGAGTATAAGAGCTGGCAAGTCATGTTAAAATTATACAAGACATTGGTTCGGCCGCATTTAGAATACTGTGTACAGTTCTGGTCGTCACATTACCAAAGGGATGTGGACACTTTGCACAGAGTGAAGAGAAAGTTTCGAAGATGTTGCCTGGTATGGAAGGTGCTAGCTATGAAGAGAGGTTGAGTAGGTTAGGTTTGTTTTCATTATAAAATAGGAGGTTGAGGAGGGACCTAATTGAGTTTTACAAAATCATCAAGGGTATAAACAGGGTGAATAGAGACAAGCTTTATCCCAGGGTGAAGGATTCAATAACGAGAGGTCACGGTTTCAAGGTGAGCGGTGGAAAGTTTAAGGGGGATACACACGGCAAGTACTTCAGACAGAGGGTGGTTTAGATTAGATTAGATTACTTACAGTGTGGAAACAGGCCCTTCGGCCCAACAAGTCCACACCGACCCTTCGATGAGCAACCCACCCAGACCGATTCCCCTACACCTAACACTAGGGGCAATTTAGCATGGCCAATTCACCTAACCTACACATTTTTTGGTCTGGTGGTGGGTGTCTGGAACGCGTTGCCAGCAGAGGTGGTAGAGGCAGGCATGGTAGATTCATTTAAGATGCATCTGGACAGATGCATAGTAGGTGGAGAGCAGAGGGATACAGATGCTTAGGAATTGTCTGTAGATTTGGATCGGCTCAGGCTTGAAGGACCGAAGGGCCTGTTCCTGGGCTGTAAATTTTCTTTGTTCTTTGTATCCTCTTGGCTGCAAACTGCTTTCAATTCTGCAATCACTGCTTTTTCAATCAGTTGCTTATATGATACCTTCAATGAGTGCGAGACTACTTCCTTTCAAAACTTTAGCCACTCTTTCAAACGTTGATTTTTAAAACAGCTATTTCTAATTTCAGTCCCCAGATTCTTACAAGCATAAAATAACAAGACACAGTCCTTACTCTCCGTACAGATGGACATGGATCATGCCAGCAAGGAAGGTCATGGAATGACTCATCTTGACTATGGATTGTATTTTGATGAATACAACCACTAATCACGTAACAAAGAGGTAGGAGGATAGTGTATGTGTTACATAAGAATGGATTTCTTCTCCTCACAGCCTCACATCACCAACAGTAGACATCATTCATATAAGGGAATCTTAAATCTTACAGTACAGGTTGAGAGGGAATCTATTCAGTTCCCTTACATACCCTTGGAGATCTTGCATAAGCTGGGTGTGTTGTGGTCCTCAAGTGCCTGTGATTACTTTCATTTCACAGAGATGCCTATGTTCAATATGCAAGGGTTAATGACATGGCTAGCATTGCTTATGACCAGCATTTGCACCCCACAAACTTGGACATTGCATGCATTTCACATCCACAATGATATGACTGCAAATGATTTCAACATACACTCTACATGGGCATGAGAGACTGTCCCTTGAAGGGCTGCCCATTGCTCAGAAATGAAGGCTGTTTTTTCGGTCAGCAAACCAACATTGGCTCCGCTCACTCCATGTGTGGTCACAGCCATTTTCTATTCATTGATCATACTTAATAATCAACAGATCATGGAAAGCAACACAGGTCAAACTAGGCATCATAAGTACCAGGTTCGGTCTGGGCATTAGATATCCCCGCACCCTTAATCACCTCCCCAGTCCTCCCTCCAACCCCCACCAATGTACTTGTCTACTGACCACTCCCTGGACAGCCCATCTCTCCTGAACCCTCAGATGTTCTAACACACAACATCAAACTTTGACTCCAACTCTCAGCTTCACCACCTGATAATTTGGTTATTCTATGGTCACGTTGCACAATCCCTCCCCATCAAAGTCACAATGGTGGTGACGTCCTATTCCTACCTCTTCACCATATCTCAAGTCTTCCCATGCATCACTGACTCCTCCTTTGATATTGAGACAAGGCCATTTGGTTGAAGCACAATTAATGTGTTTGACGTGTAAGCTGCCAGCATGCACAATCAGTGTGAGATTGACATAACACTCGGTCACTCAGCAAAACATCCCCCTCTCTGAATGATGGCTCCTGATCAGCATGACAAGCTGCCTGCCTCAATCTCTGCACGAAGCAGCAAGACAACAGATAACTCCTGGAATCATTTAACTTGAAGCTGATGGGGTAAAGCATCAAACAGTAAGGCAGGGACTCTGTGAGCATCCAGATAGGAGCACTAAGACAGTAATCAAGCAGCACTGGGATACAGCCCAGTACTATCTGTAAGCTGAGTGTCACAGCAAAATGTCCTTACACAGCATTTCAATGTTAGTTGTCAGTGTTCTCCAACATGCACCATTCAAGTGCAGAAGAGCACTGTAAGTAGATCGGAGAGTTTTTTTATTAATTGATGTGGGCATCACTACCTGGCCGGCATTTATTATCCGTTCCTAGTTGCCCTTGAAAAGGTGGCGGTGAGCTCCCTTTTTGAACTGCTGCAGGCAACCTGTTGTGGGTTGACCCACAATGCCACCAGGGAGGGAATTCCAGGATCTTAACCCAGCAACAATTAAGGAACAGTGATACATTTCCAAGTCAGGATGGACAATGGCTTGAAGGGGAATTTGCAGAGTGTGGTGTTATCTGCTGCCCTTCTCCTTCTAGATGAAAGTAGCCATGGGTTTGGAAGGTGCTGTCTGAGGATCTTTCGTGAATTTCTGCAGTGCATCTTGTAGATAGTACATGCGGCTGTTACCGAGTGTCAGTGGAGGAGAGAATGGATATTTGTAGATGCAGTGCCAATCAAGCAGACTGCTTTGTCCTGGATGGTGTCAAGCTTCTTGAGAATTGTTGGACCTGCACCCATCCAGGCATGTGGAGATATTCCATTGCACTCCTGACACGTGTCTTGTAGATAATGGACAGGCTTTGGGAGTTAGTAGATAAGCTACTTGTTTCAGTATTCCTAGCCTCTGACCTGCTTTTGTAGCTGCTGTGTTTATGTGGCTCAGTAATAACCCCCTGGATGTTGATAGTTGATAGTGGGGTATTTCAGTAATGGTAACACTATTGAATGTCAAAGGGCAGTGGTTAGGTTGTCTCTTATTGGTGATGGTCATAGCCTGGCATTTCTGTGGGGCAAATGTCACTAGCCACTTGTTAGCCCAAGCCTGGATATTTTCCAGAACTTGTTGCATTTGAACATGAACTGCTTCAGTATCTGAGGAGTACTGACTGGCACTGAATATTGTGCAATCATCAGCAAACATCCCAATTTCTGACCTTCTGATGGAGGGAAGGTCATTGATGAAACAGCTGAAGGTGGTTTGGCCTGGGACACTACCCTGAGGAACTTCTGCAGAGATCTACCTTCATGGAGTAGAGAGGCTGGCACATGCCGGATGGCAGTTTCTATGAATGTGTGTGCATATGGCTGCTGCCCATGGAGTGTGTCCTGAGAAGCTCAGTGCCAGATGGAGGTCTGGAGGTATAAGCATTGAGCTGGAACCACCCAATACCCGCTCTGACTTTCATGTTGGGAATTTGTAGTATCTAGCTTCTATCTGCAAGGTGGGAGGACAGAAGCCTTATATTAATGAGGAGAGATTATATAATAATTACAATGAAAATGAGTGATATTTCCTGTCAATAGTGTTGACAATCCCTCTCGTCAGTCACTCAACAGAATCTCATCTTGGCTTCTGAAATTTTGTCAGAAAGTGCAACTTATTACTCCTGCGACTGAGAAAGACATCACTTAAAGTCTCATGACATTCTTCCACATTTCTCGACATAGCCAATATCATTCAGGGCCTGGGAAAATTCTGTCCAGTGGCTCTATTTGCCACATCTCAAGACCTTCCTTATACAGTAATTTTCCATTAAACACCAGTCAACATGGATTTAGGAAGATAATCTTCCCAGACTGCTTTGAGGAAATAACAATTTAACGGGCAAACTCGTTAAAACTATAACCAGGTTTATCAACGGCCAGAACAAGCTAAGGAAGAAACGAAAAGACTAAGAACTCTTAGTGGACTCAACATTCACTGGGGGGTATCTTGACTTTAGCAACATCGTATATTGAATAATGTTAAGGCATTCAATTATTGCACAATTCTTTGGTTTTCATTTCCATGTACTACAATAGGAATTTAAATTGGTGAAATTAAATAATGGGCAGCAAAGTTGATATTGCCCTTGAACACTCAAAGTTCCCCCATATGCACCTGAATAATGCAGAACTGTAATCACTGAAGCTGAATCTGCATGGCAAATCGAAATAGCAGAACATAACTTCGAGAAGTTGTGGTCAGTGTGAAGTGTTGTATACAACGATCAAACCAAACAACTTTATTCAGGTCTGGTCACTGATAAACAAAAGGAGACATTCATATCTTGAAGGTAATACAAGTAAGCACCACAAGGCAGATACCCAGTATCAGATGACAGGTTTCTGCGGAAACATGAACCATATAGCCGAGGTAAATGAATATCTGAAAGATGATCTGTATCATAATTAAGGCAAAGGAAAGGTAAATCAAGATTATTATTTCACATTACATAGAATCACGGAGGTACATAGCCAGGAAAGAGACCCTTTGGTCCAACTCATTCATGCCACTCTGTCTTCAGCCTCTCCCTATAGCTCAACACCTCCAACCCTGGTAATATCTTTGTAAATATTGCCGGAACCCTTTCAAGTTTCACAACATCTTTCCCAAAAGAGGGATTGCATGCAATTCTCCTAAAGTGGACTAATCAATGTCCTGTACAGCCGCAACATGACCTCCCAACTCTTATCTTCAATGCACTGACCAATAAAGGAAAGCGTAATAAATGCCTTCTTCACTATCCTATCTATCTGTAACTCCACTTTCAAGGAACTATGAACCTGCACTCCAAGGTCTCTTTGTTCAGCAACACTCCCCAAGACTTACCATTTAGTGCATAAGTCCTTCCCTAATTTGCCTTTCCAAAATGCAGCACCTCACATTTATCTAAACTAAACTCCATCTGCCACTCCGCAGTCCATTGGCCCATCTGGTCAAGATCCTGATGTACAGTGATGTAACATTCTTCGTTGTCCACTACACTTCGAATTTTGATGTCATCTGCAAACTTACTAACTATACCTCCTATGTTCACTTCCAAATCATTTATATAAATGACAAAAAGCAGTGGACCTAGCACTGGACCTTGCAGCACATCGGTGGTCTCAAGCCTCCAGTCTGAAAGGCAGCCCTCTACCACCACTCTCTGTCTCCTACCTTCAAGCCATTTCTGTCTCCATATGGCTAGTTCTCCCTGTATTCCATGTGATCTAACCTTGCTAGTCGGTCAACCACGAGGAACCTTGTTGAATGCCTTACTGAAGTCCATACAGATCACATCCACCACTCTGCCCTCATGATCCTCTTTGTTACTTCTTCAAAAACTCAATCAAGTTAGTGAGACATGATTTCCCACGCACAAAGCCATGTTGACAATCCTTAATCAGTCCTTGCCTTTCCAAATACATGTAAATCCTGTCCCTCAGGATTCCCTCCAACAACTTGTCCATCAGTGTCGTCAGGCTCACCGGTCTATAATTCCCTGACTTGTCCTTACCATCTTTCTTAAATAGTGGCACCACGTTAGCCAACCTCCAGGCTTCCAGCAACTCACCTGTGACTATCGATTATACAAATATCTCACCAAGGGGTCCAGCAATAACTTCCCTGCTTCCTACGACATTCTAGGTTACACACAATCCTTTCCTGGGCATTTATCCACCTTTAAGACATCCAGCACCTCCTTCTCTGTAATGTGGACATTTTTTAAGATGGCGCTATTTATTTCTTCATGTTCTATATCTTCCATGTCCTTCTCCGCTCCAAATACTGATGCAAAATACCCATTGAATAGCTCCTCCATTTCCTGTGGTTCCACACATAGGCTGCCTTACTGATCTTTGAGGGGCCTATTCTCTCCTATGTTGCCCTTTTGTCCTTAATGTATCACTTCAATTTGATCCTTCCCCCAAAAGTCAGCAGGGAATTGAAAAACAAATTTATAAGGAGATCTCAGTTATCTGTGAGAGTAATAGCATGGGTTACAGTAGGGGATTTTCATTTTCCAAATATAGGCTGGGATTGCCCTTGTGTTAATGGTTTGGATGGAAAGAAATTTATTATGTGTGCACAGAAGGATGTCTGATTCAGTTTGTGCATGTTCCTACCAGAGAAGGTACAAAACTTGACCTACTCTTGGGAAATAAGGCAGGGCAGGTGACTTAGGTGTCAGTGGAGGAGCATTTTGGGCCCAGTAACCATAATTCTATTAGTTTTAAAATAGTAATGGAAAAAAATAGACCAGATCTAAAAGTTAAAACTCTAAATTGGAGGAAGGCCAATTTTAACCGTGTTAGGCAAGAACTTTCAAAAGTTAATGGGAGGTGGGGATGTTCGCAAGTAAAGGGATGGCTGGAAAATGGGAAGCCTTCAAAAGTGAAATAACAAGAGTCCAGAGACAGTATATTCCTGTTAGGGTGAAAGGAAAGGTTTTGGTCAAGAAAAGGAAGGAAGTATATACCAGGTATAGACAGCAGGGAACGAGTTAATCCCTAGAAGTGTAAAAAGGCAGTAGGAGTATGCAAAAGAGGAAAATCAGGAGAGCAAAAAGGGGACATGAAATAGCTTTTGCAAATAGGGTTAAGGAGAATCCAAAGGGGTTCGCCAATTGTATTAAGGACAAAAGGATAATTAAGAAAAGAATTGGGCCCCTTAAAGATCAGCAAGGCTGCCTACGTCTGGAACCACAGGAGATGGGTAAGATACTGAATGAGTCTGTTAATATATCTTCAAATGCCATATCCCACTAACTGCACCAACAACTTGACACATTGATAAATGTATCACAGTCCCATCACTCCCCCATCAGCAAAAACTAGCATTCAAGAAAAAAAGAACTACAAATGTTGTAAATCAGGAAACAAAAGACAGAAATAGTTGGAAAAGCTCATCAGGTTTGCCAGCACCTTTCGTTTTCAGTATTTAACCCACTGCCGCATCTCTTCCAGGCTTGCCCACCTTGATGACGTTCTGCCATCAGTTCTGAGGAAAGGTCACCAGACCCGAAACATTTACTTTGATTTCTCTGCACAGATGCTGCCAGATCTGCTGAGCTTTCCCAGGCATTTCTGTTTTTGTTTCTAGCATTCAAGATGCTGTCTAACATCGATTATGCTTCTTGCAAGACTCTCCAGACGTCCTTCCCATTAACTAGATGCTGGGTAAGGTGACAGCCTGTGGAGTGAAGAAAGAGTGAAGTCACATCGACCATAGGTAGCCCAGCTGTTAAAGGAGGCAAGGAAGGCAAGTGAATACAGAAAGGACATTCATTTGTTAGGAGAACTGACTGCCACTTTCTGCAGCCTTCAATGGGCTTGATGCCTGGATAAAGAATGTCAAACAGGATATTCTTCTGGGGAAACAAGAACAGCCAGATGCTGAGGTTCATGTTGGAATTAATGACCCAGGTAGGAAGTGGAATGTGGTCCTGCAATCCAAATGTAAGGAGTGATGTAGAATTTTGTCAAACAAGGATTCAAATGTGATAATCTCCAAATTACTTCCAGTGCCAAGTGCAAGTAAGTTCAGAAGCAGAAGGATAAGTTAGTTAAATATGTAGCTGGAGGGAGGCCTTTAGATTCCTGGAACACTGGGACTGGCTCTTTGAAAGATGAAGCCTACTAGATAGGATGGGACAGGCTTCCTTGTGGGACATTTTGCCGGTGCTGCTGTGCGAGCTTTGACATAATTTGGCAGGAGTACGGTAACCAAGAAAGAACAGGATAGAGGAATACCCAGAGGGTACAAAATATTTGGAGAGCTGGATAGCCCTAGAGTGGAGAAAAAAAAGATTGCCACGAGCCTGAATAGAGTAAATTGGGACAAAACTGTTCCCACTTCTAAGAGGATGGAAAACAAGGTGACACAAGTTTGAAGTGCTTTGCAAAAGAAGCAAATGAGAGGTGAGAAGCAGCATTTTCCCAGAGTGAATAGTTAAGGACTGGAATGCCCTGTCTGGAAATGTAGTGGAGGCCGACTCAGCTGAGACTTTCAAGAAGATATTAGGTAATTAGTGAAATAGAAGCAATGTGCAGAGTTAGGGGTAGAGGCAGGTGATTGATTATAGGTCAAAATACTCAGAGAGCTGGTACAGACACAAGGAGTTGAAGGCATCTTTCTGCACCACAATAATTCTGTCAGCCTGTGATTCTGCGAAGTGCTTGATATTATTGCTGCGGTCTTCACTGAGTATGTTGCAACTGGTATTGCTGAAGCCATGCAGGAGTTGTGTTAGTTTAGATATTTAGCTATTTATTTATTGTAATGTATATCTGGAGAGATACTGTGAAAAGTGTTTTATTGCCACAATTCGGTGTCATTTTGAGTTAGAAAAAGAATAACAAAGAATTACATATCCTATATATGTGGGGTTTTCAAATACAGCTCCAGGGCTCTTGCAAGGTGTCCCAGGTCTTTAGGAGTCCCTACTCCAGGGAGGATGACTACATCAAGAGTCCACGCTTCAGGTCTACCATAGTCAGGAGTCCTTGTTGCAGAGACCCCCAGAGGTCAAGACCCACTGAGCACCGCTTCAGCTTTCCCCACCATGTCAGAAGGAAAAAAGAGAAAGAAGAAGATGAAAACTGAGAGAGAAAAAGATGTGACTGGCCTGGAGCTGATGTGTTCAGGATCCCGAACACTCCCTCCCACACCAGAGCCGCCATCTTTTTGTTTGGGATGACAATACAATTTTGCTTTATGCATCCTGACAGAATCCACTTTGCCCTCATCACACAATCTGCATGGAAGTTCACATAAACAAGAGAGTCTAGGGTTGCAGTGATAATATCATTGCACTAGTAATCCAGAGCTCCAGGTTAATGTTCTTGGTTCAAATCCCACATGGTAGGTTTGAAATCAATAAAAATATGGAATAAGACTTTAACCCAATGGTGACCATTTAAGCATTGTTGATTGTTGTAAAACAAAACCCATCTGGTATTCTTATATCCATTAGGAAAAGAAATCTGCTGTCCTTACCTGGTCTGATCTATGTGTGACTCTACACCCACAGCAATGTAATTGACCCTTAACTGCCCTCTGAGCAATTGAAAACCCAACTGTATTCACTTCAACTGGGACTTGACAAAAACCCTGCTGATTTTAACCAGATGTTGCAATTCTATTCTTCTTTATTTGTTACTCTTCAGGTTAAAACCATATCTTCTTCCTTATTAGTCCCTTAGTCTTACATCTTAAGAAGCTAAGAAAAATCCAGAGTATGAATATTATTCATTCCAAAAGCCCTTCATTCAAAACCCATGCATGACTTATCCATTAAGGATCTCTCTCTCTCACTTTTGGATGCTATCCTATTGTAAAGAAGTCTTTATTATCCCATCATCACACTTATTAACTATATCAGTCTAGCTCCAGTCTAGTAATGACAACTACCTGGTTGTTCTAGGTAATTGTTCCACATGCCCTCTATACTGTGGGAGCAAAGTTTTTATTTTAATCCCTCCATTGTTTCTCATGAACTATGTGCATTGTATACTTTGTAAATGTAGCCTTCAGTCTGAGATTGTCACTGTTCTGTTCTTGTGTCCTATGATAACCAGTTTTAAGCCAAGAATTTATTTTGTGTTAATTAAGTGTGAATTTATTAAGTGTTAATTCTGTTACTCTTGCAAAGTTTTACTTTGAAATGCTTAGTAGGCTTATGATTTTAGTTTGTAGAGTCCAAGTTCATTGTGATTGATTTAACATATTGTCCCAGGTAGGAAGCCAATGTGTTTGAGTAGAAAGTTGGCTTTTATATTACGCCCAATATTGTCTTCAAAGGGGAACAACAGATCACAGTGTCGTGCAACTAAAATGATATATTGAACAAATGTAGATTGCTGCCAAGATTAGAGTGGTGCTGGAAAAATACAGCAGGTCAGGCAGCACCCAAGGAACAGGAAAATCAACATTTCAGGCAAAACCCCTTCCTGATGACTCTAATCTTGACTCTAATCTCCAGCATCTGCAGTACCCACCTCCACCTAAATCGAGATTGCTGTTAAGTCTTTCATCTTTTCAAATGGGTTGCAGGCTTCAGTTCATTAATATGTAAACACTAGAATTTCTTTTAATTTATCTCAAGAATGTGACTTAAAAGAAGTTCTGTGATTTACATATTAATGAACTGAAACCTGCAACCCATTCTAAAAGATGAAAGACATAACACCAATCGAGGTTTCTTTAATGTATCATTTTAATTGCATGACACTGTGATCTTTTGCTATAAATTCTGTATGTTATGATCCTGCCCAACCTATGAAGGAGCAATACTCTGAATGCTAGTACTTCCAAACAAACCTCTTAGATTATAACCTAGTGTTTTGAGTTTTTTAACCTTATATATAAAGGTATTGGTTTTGTGGTTCATCACTATCTTTGCGTCAACAGTCACCTACCCTTGTGAAAAATCCAAAACAGATTTCAATGACTCATGAAATAGAACCCCCCAAGCTCCCATTCTGCTCTATGTTAAGTTTTCTAATAGTCCTATTCTTCCATTTTCTAGAATTTGGTAGGCAAAATATTAATACCAATGAAATGGCAATAATGTCTGTGTTCCAATCCCACCACAGCAAGTAGTAACATTTAAATTCAATACATATCTTGAAGAGAGAGATGGCTAACAGCACCACTGTTGATTGTTGTAAAATAAATTCCTTTGGTTCACTACAGTCTTCTAGGGAAAGAAAACTGCTGTCCTAACCTACTCAAACCTACTCACAACAATATGGTTGACTCTTATCTGACCTCTGAGCATTTTGCAATGCGCCATAAAACCCAGGGAACTATAGACCAGTGAGCCTGAAATTGGTGGTGGACAAGTTGTTCAAGGAACTCCTGAGGGACAGGATTTACATGTACTTTGAAATGCAAGGATAGTTTAGGGATAGTCAACATGGCTTCATGTGTGGGAAATTGTGTCTCACTAACTTTATTTAATTTTTGAAGAAGCTTTAAAGAGGTTTGATGAGGATAGAGTGGTGGATGTGATCTATATGGACTTGGTTTAAAAAAATCACACAACACTAGGTTAGAGTCGAACAGGTTATTTTGGAAGTAAAAGCTTTTGAAGGGCTGCTCCTTTGTCAGGCAGCTAGTGGGGCAAGGTACATAGGACACAGAATATATAGTAAAAGATCAAAGTGTCATACAACTGATGCGATGTATTAGACAAACCTAGAAGTCTTTAATCATTTAGAATAGGGATGCAGGTTCCGATTGATTGATATGTAAATCCCAGAATTTCTTTCAAGTCACTGTCCCAAGATAATTTAAGGTTTTATCAGTATATAAAAAAATGGTGACTTACTATATGAAGTTTAGTAAAGCGTTTGACAAGGTTTCTCATGGTAGGCTGGTTAGCAAAGTTTGATCACATGGAATAGACGGAAAACTAGCCACTTGGAAACAGAACTGGCTAAAAGGTAGAGGACAGAGAGTAGTGGTGGAGAGTTGCTTTTCAAACATGAGGCCTGTGACCAGTGGTTTGCAACACAAGAATTGGTGGAGGATCCACTACTTTTTGTTATTTATATAAATGATTTGGATGTGAACATAGAAGGTATGGTTTGTAAGCTTGCAGATGACACCACAATTAGAGGTGTAGTGCACTGTGAAGAAAGCTTCCTCAGAGAACAACGGAAGCTTAATCAGATGGGCATTTTGGAAAGGCAAATCAGAGCAGGAATTATACACTTAATGGTAAGGTCCTATGAAGTGTTGCTGAACAGAGATCTTGGAGTGCAGGTTCATAGTTCCTTGAAAGTAGAGTCATGGGTTGATAGGATAGTGAAGAAGGCATTTGTTGCCTTTATTGACCAGTGCATTGAGCATAGGAATTGAGAGGTCATGTTGTGGTTGTACAGGACATTGAATATGCCACTTTTGGAATACTATGTGCAATTCTGGTCTCCCTGCTATAGGAAGGACATTGCCATAGAGTCATAAAGATGTATAGCAGAGAAACAGACCCTTCAGTCCAACTTCAGGCCTACTAGATATCCCAACCTAATCTAGTCTCTTTTGCCATCACTTGACCCATATCCCTCCAAACCCTTCCTATTCATATACCCATCCAGATGCCTTTTTAAATGTTGCAATTGTACCAACCTCCACCACTTCCTCTGGCAGCTTGTTCCATACGCATAGCACCCTCTGTGTGGAAACATTGCCTCTTTGATTCCTTATATATCTTTTCCCTCTCATACTAAACCTATGCCCTCTAGTTCTGGACTCCTCCAACCCAGAGAAAAGACTTTGTCTATTTATCCTATCCATGCCCCTCATGATTTCCAGGAAGAACAGCCTCAGCCTATGCAGCCTCTCCCTATGGCTCAAATCCTCTAACCCTAGCAACATCCTTGTAAATCTTTTCTGAACCCTTCCAAGTTTCACAATATCCTTCCAGTAGGAAGGAGACTGGATTTGCATGCAATATTCCAAATGTGGCCTAACAAACATCCTGTACAGCTGCAACATGAGCTCCCAACTCCTGTACTCAATAGTCTGACCGATAAAGGAAGGCATGCCAAATGCTGTCTTCACTATCCTATCTACCTGTGACTCCATTTTCAAGGAGCTATGAACCTGCACTCCAAGGTCTCTTTGTTCAGCAACACTCTCTAGGACCTTACCATTGAGTGTTTAAGTCCTGCTAAGATTTCCTTTCCCAAAATGCAGCACCTCGCATTTACCTAAATTAAACTCCATCTGGCAGTCCTCAGCCCCTTAGCCCATCTGATCAAGATCCTGTTGTAATCTGAGGTAACCTTCTTCACTTTCCAATACTCTTCAATTTTGATGTCATCTGCAAACTTAACATCTATGTTCATATCTAAATCGTTTATATAAATGTCGAACAGTCGTGGACCCAGCACCAATCCTTGTGGTGCACCACTGATCACAGGCCTCCAGTCTGAAAAACAACCCCCCATCATCACCTTCTACCTTTGAGCCAGTTCTGTATCCAAATGGCTAGTTCTCCCTGTATTCCATGAGATCTAACCTTGCTAACCAGTCTCTCATGGGGAACCTTGTCAAATGTCTTATTGACATCCATATAGATCACGTCCAGCGCACTGCCCTCATCAATCCTCTTTGTTACATTTTCAAAAGGACCAGTTAAGCAACACATTATTTTGATTTTTCGCTGCTGGTTGCAGAAATGTCTGTCTGTGCCTCTGACTAGAGAGTCCTCTAACACAATTGATCAATTGGAACCCGGCATACCTCATTACATTAGAGCCTGCCTTGATACCAGAATTTTGGCTGTTCGTGCTACATTCCCCTGAATGTCCATCACCCCCTACATTTTCCAAAACAGCATACTTGTTTGAGATGGAGATAGCCATCTTCCTTCCTATAACTGCCATCCATCACACACCCTTAGATCTTATAAATTCCTCTTTGCCTCGAACTGATCCATTTGATCTGATAGGATTCATAACCAATAACATTTGTTGCAGATATAATCCTCAGTAATCCCTCTCAAAACTCCCACATCTAACAAGCAGAACATATCACTCTACTAAAGGCCATTTTGTTCCTTCCAATCTACAGACCCAAAAAATTGCTCTACAAATACTGCTCCAGGCTAACTTAATACATATCGCTTATATTTTTAAAATTTAATCAAGAGACAGATCCCAATAAAAATATATAATCAAGAAAGAACCTACTCTACGCATTATTGTAGATTTACAGCAAGGCTATAGCTAAAATTATTCACTGATCTGCTGTTGTTCTGTGACCTCTCCCAAACATGTTCCTCCAAGATCAATTGTGAGTTTTGCTGTTTGTTAAGTTTTCCTAGACACACACTGATGTCCAACAATACATGAATTCAGACAGCAAAGGCAGTAACTGCGCAGGTTCACTGCTGTGTCAGTTAGCGTGTAGGTTTCTTTCTCTCTCTCCCTTACAGACCATGTGCTCACTGCTTTTGACTGTCTTTCTCCCTTCAAAAGTGCCGCTATTTTGACTTTTTTTTCTCCGAAGTTCCAAAATAATTGCAACAGCATATAAAACAATAATCGCTGCTCCTGGAATTTGAGGAAATCACTTCCAACACCTAAAATACCTCAAAAAGGAGCAGCTGTTACAGCTACAAATTTGTCCCATCCTCCACCTTGGATTACCCAGAATCCTTGTTGCAAGGACATTGTCAGGGTTGGAGGTTTGAGTTATAGGTAAAAACAAGGACTGCAGATGCTGGAAACCAGAAGCTAGATTAGAGAGGTGCTGGAAAAGCACAGCAGGTCAGGCAGCATCCGAGGAGCAGGAACATTGATGTTTCAGGCAAAAGCCCTTCATCAGGAAGAGAGACAGGATGCCTGCAGAGTGGAGAGATAAATGAGAGGAGAGTGGGAGTGGGGAGAAAGTAGCACCAATCAACCTCACCACACTGTGGCCCAAAATTTCAACTCCCCCTCCCACTCTGCCGAGGATGTGAAGGTCCTGGGCCTCCTTCACCGTCGCTCCCTTACCACCCGACGCCTGGAGGAAGAACGCATCATCTTCCACCTCGGAACACTTCAACCCCAGGGCATCAATGTGGATTTCACCAGTTTCCTCATTTCCCCTTCCCCCACCTCACCCCAGCTCCAGCCTTCCAGCTCAGCACTGCCCTCATGACCTGTCCTACCTGCCTATCTTCCTTTCCACCTATCCACACCACCCTCCTCACTGACCTATCACCTTCATCCCCACCCCCATTCACCCATTGTACTCTTTGCTACCTTCCCCCATCCTCCTCTCTGACCTATCACCCCCATCGCCACCCCCATTCACCTATTGTACTCAATGCTATTTTCTCCCCACTCCCACCCCCCTCTCATTTATCTCTCCACCCTGCAGGCACCCTGCCTCTATTCCTGATGAAGGGCTTTTGCCCGAAACATCGATTTTCCTGCTCCTCAGATGCTGCCTGACCTGCTGTGCTTTTCCAGCACCACTCTAATCTCGGTTTGAGTTATAGGGAGAGGCTAAATAGGCTGTAGCTATTTCCCCTGGAGGGTCAGAGGCTTATAAAATTGTGAGGGGCATAGATAGGATAAATAATCAAGGTCTTTTCTCCAGGGTAAAGGAATCCAAAACTAGAGAGCACAGGTTTAAGGTGAGAAGGGAAATATTTAAAAGGGACCTAAGGGCAACTTCTTCATGCAGAGGATGGTTCATGTATTGAATGAACTGACAGAGGAAGTGGTACAATTTCACTATTTAAAAGGGAAAAGAATAGAAAGGGTTTGGAGAGACATGGACCAAATGCTGTCAATTGGGTCTAGATCTATTTAGGATATCTAGTCAGCAAGGATGTGTTGGACCAAAGGGTCTGCTTCCATGCTGTACATCTCTATTACTCTATGATTCTATGAACATCCCATTAACAAATAATAAACTAAGTGAAACATTAGCTGTGTGCCTAGAAGCTTCTTCCAACATTCTCAAGCTTCCTTTTTAGGACTCCCAGCCCTTCTGTATTCTGACTGCCATATAAATAGGCATGCTTTTCACCAATTCCATAATCTTTTCTGGTCTTCTCAAAGATATTCTTTTTTCTAATATCTATGAAGGAACAAAGTACCTAAGATTCGTAATCTGGACTTCAAAAGCAAGTGTCTGTCCATTTAGTTATTGAATTTTTAATGTTATTGTACCTGAGTTGTTCCGCTAATTACCACCCTAGCCTTCCCATTCTATGTAATCTTTAAGTCCCTCTGTAACTCATTTGGATAGTTCCATACAGGTTGTTTATGCTCCGAGTGTTTCAGAACTCTTTGAGATGGTTTATGTTCACGGTTGTTCCTACTCATTTACCCTTATTTGTGATTAGTCTCCAATTCTTCCCCATCCCAGTTTGCCTTCTATCAGCAACTAGGAACTAACAGAAAGGCTGACAAGCAAGAGAAAGAGAAAGGAGGTCACACAAAAGAAACCAATGTAAATAAGATAGTGAGGAAGAAGAAAACTCAGAAATGAGAAATAAATTGGGTCAGAAACAAACAGAGAAAAGAAAAAAAGTAATGTAATGGAACTCATTGCGCATTGAAAAGGCATTGTGTAGATGCTTTTTAAGAAAACTATAACAACTGCACTCTTGGCTCATGATTCAGCACAAAGTAACTCAACTTTAACCATCAGAGGGAAGCAGTGAGTAAACGATTGGGACTTTGTGTACCACTTTTCTACCACTCCAAAACACTCATGAACAGACAGACTCCTGTTACTATAAACATAAATGTAATTATAATGTACCAACACTGAAATAAAATTGGTAAAAAATGCAGCACACATAATGCCCAGCCTAATCTCCATATGAAATATTGCAAATCAGCTTCAACTGAAAGTCAGCTTTCGACCAAGTGTCTTTATTAGAGTTTAAGTAGCAGATGTTGCATTATAGATTAGTGATATTGTCCCATTGAGCATTTTATGAAATCCATTTTCACGCAGCTCTTGTATTCACACCACAAAATTTGTATCCTTCCTCATAATTGTCTTTTCATGCTGCTTTCGAGCTTTTATACTCCATCTCAACTCTGCAATACATTCTACCTAACATATCATTTTAATTTTAACGTGCACGGCAGCATTTTCCTATAAAGAATAATATCAGGTGAGATTTTCCTCAGAATTGCAGAATTAAAACTTCTGCCATTCAGTTTAACAGTACCCCATGTGGAATTTCGTCAAATGTTACTCAATTACAATGTGGATTCCAAACACAATATCTCTCTGTGAGAATTTGCCTCTGTGGAAGGAGAAAATTCAGGCCAATTGTAACAACGTGGCTCAGTACAATGTCAGAGACTGCTTCAGGAATAAAATCCAGTAGTTTAAACATTCTTCAACTGAGGTTTGCTGTCTGCAAAAGAGGATCCATGTTTTAGCCCTGAGGGAGTGCGTGAGAGGAATGCTGAAGGTTAACTTGATAAAGGTAATGTCAAGAATGGGTTCATTAGCTTCTTCAGAGCAACTAAGGTCAAAATATGTAGAGTTGGTGCACATTAGTCTGCTCTATCATTCTGTAAGATGATGGCTGATTTGTTTGCATTTCAAATTCAATGTTCACACCTGCTCCAATAACCCTTTATTTCCTTGTCTAAAAGGAATATATTCACCTCTGCCTTTAAAATATTCAGTGACGTCACCTCTATTGCCTCCTAAGGTAGCCAGTTTCAAAGCTGCAATAAAACCATTAGATGTAGGAACAGAAGCAGGCTATTCAGCCCATGGGGTCTGCTTTGCCAATCAATAAGATAATGGAGAAATAAGAAAGGGATGATAACCTTATTGGGATTGTATTACAGATCCTCTAATAGTCAGAGGAAAATTGAGAAACAAACTTGTAAGGAGATCTGTAAGAATAATAGGGTGGTTATGGTAGGGGATTTTAACTTTCCAAATATAGACTGGGACTGCCATAGTGTTAAGGGTTTAGATTGAGAGGAAATTGTTAAGTATGTACAAGAAAATTTTCTGATTCGACATGTGGATGTACCGACTAGAGATGGTGCAAAACTTGACCTACTCTTGGGAAATAAGGCAGGGCAGGTGACAGTGGGGGAGCACTTTGGGGCCAACGACCATAAGTCTATTAGATTTAAAATAGTGATGGAAAAGGATAGACCAGATCTAAAAGTTGAAGTTCCTTTTTTATATAGATATTTTTATTAGAAATTTAACATTTTTACAAGTTTACAAAAATAAACAAAACTCTCAAGTACAAACATTGATATACAATTAAATCTTGAATTATATAATAACCAAAATTTAACAAAAGAAAAATACCGAGAAAAATAAACAAAACTCAACTAACTACTAATCTAACCTACAACTAACCAGAGTGTATATTTAAGTCTCTTACATTATTCAAATAAGAGAAAGAGAAAAAAAAAACAACAGCGGATAACATAGAAATTGGGTAGTGAGACACATGCTCGGAATGTGTTAACATCAAATGTAACAAAACCCGTATTCGTGCGGGATTCCTCTCCCAAGGGGCCCCGGACCAGCCAGGTTCGTAATCTCAATTAAATAAAAGCCCTTGTTAGGATAGCCAAAATATCTGTATTCATATAATTCAAGAAGAGCTGCCATATTTTATAAAATAATTTGGTCTTTCGGTGCACCGTATTTGTAAGGAAGTCAAGGGGAATACATTCCATAATTAATCTGTGCCAATTTGAAATTCCAGGCGGGCCCTCAGCCACCCAGTTTACCATAATATTTTTCCTTGCACTGAAAGAGAGAATAGAAAATAGTCTCTTCCCATGCATGTCCAGGGAGGATAGGTTCGAAAAGCCCAAAAGGAGAGATACGGGGTCCACTTTAATTTCCATTCCTAAAATTTCTGTCAGGGCAGTTGCTACTTTAGTCCAGTATCTACGGATCTTATGACAGGTCCATAGAAAATGTACAAGAGTGCCCATCTCTATTTTACATTTGGGACACATTGGAGATGCCCTGCCTTAAATTTTGCCAATCGATCTGGTGCTATATGGGCCCTATGAAGTATCTTCAGCTGGATAGCCTGAGTTCTGTTACAGATGGTGATTCTTCTGGCGTTTTCCCAAATGTCATTCCACGTTTCTATAGAGATTTCTAGTCCCAATTCCTGATCCCATGTTTTAAGCAGATTGTCCATATCTCCCGATACTTCATCATGTCGTACATGATAAATGGTACTGATGGAGGGTACCCCCATTGGTCGTAGTACTCTACATTCTCTATCTGATTTATAAAGACTATCTAATAACGTAGTCTTCTTTTGTATATAGTCTCGAATTTGGACGTATCAATAGAGGTCTCCATTTGGTAATCCGAATTTCTGACGCAGCTGTTCAAAAGACATCAAGACCCCATCTTTAAATAGGTCCCCTAGACATGAGATACCCCTAGATCTCCAGAGTTTAAAAGTGGCGCCTGTAAGCCCCGGTTGGAATCCCCATGCTCCCACTATCGGTGCCTAGGGGGATGTTTTATGTGAGTTGCCCTCATTTTGCCGCATTATATTCCGAGCTTTAATTGTATTTAGTATTATAGGGTTTTTACAGTAATCCGTAATGATTTTCCCCTTGTCTGAATTTTACTTGAGAAGCCTCGATGTCCAGCCAGATTGATTGTGGATCAAACAAGACCCAATCAGCTTTGTAACTTAATAAGGAACTTAACTGATATTTCCTAAAATCTGGGAAGTCCAATCCTCCCCTTACCTGTGGAAGCTGTAGCTTCTTCAGCTTAATGAGGGGTCGTCTATGATTCCAGATAAAGGAACCCAACTAGCCATATAATTTACACAGTGCCAGCCTAGGCAGCATCACCGGAAGCATTCTCATAGGGTATAGGAGATGGGGCAGGACATTCATTTTAATTAGTGCTATTCTACCCAGCCAGGAAATTGGAAGGTCTCCCCATCGCTGGAGGTCCTGGCTTATCCTTTCCAGTGAATGCACAAAGTTAGCCTTGTATAACTGACCAAATACTGGGGTAATAAAAATGCCTAAATATAAGAAACCCTCCAGGGACCAACAAAAGAGAAAATGGGATCCATCCACTAAGTGGCGTATCATAGCAAGGCCACCCATTGGCATAGCCTCCGATTTTGAGAAATTAATTTTATAGCCTGAGAATGCACTAAATGTATTAATAACTTGGATTAAGCGAGGTATGGACATCAGAGGATTACTGAGGAATAGAAGAACATCATCTGCATACAGGATAATTTTATGTTTACCTGTACCAATCCTCGGGGCCGTTATATTAGGATCAGTCCGTATAGCTTCTGCTAGTGGCTCAATTATTGGCGTAAATAACAATGGCGAGAGAGGACATCCCTGACGGCAGCCCCTACCCACACTGAGCTATCCAAACCTAATCCATTGGTAACCACAACTGCTTTGGGATCACTATACAATGTTGAGACCCATTTGGTAAACACCTTTCCAATGCCAAACCTTTCCAATGTGTAAAACAAATATGACCATTCAACCCTATCAAATGCCTTTTCCGCATCTAATGAAACTACTACTCCTGGTATCTTTCCCTGATGGCAGGCTTGAATCGCATTCAAAACCCTTCTAATCTTATTGGATGATCCAATAATAAACCCTTAATAAACCCTGTCTGATCCTCCTTTATGATATATGGCAGTACCCTTTCTAGTCTCAATGCTAACTTTTAGAAAGGATTTAAAAATCTACATTTAGCAAGAATATTGGTCAGTATGACATGCAATCTTCTGGATCCTTTCCTTTTTTAAGGATAAGAGAGATATTTACCTCTTTCAGCGAAGGCGGGAGACAGCCTGATTATATGCATAGTTATACATGTCCATAAGTGGACCAGCCAATATTTCTGTAAATTCTTTATAGAATTCAGCTTGAAAACCATCTGGACCAGGTGCCTTACCGCTCTGAAGTTGCCTGATTGTGTCAAGTATTTCTTGGACTGTTAGAGGAGCATTTAAGACTGATACCTGTTCCGGAGTTAGGCCCGGAAAGGTCAAATTTTTTAAAAAATGATTGCATCCTCCTAGTCCTGTCTTCACAATCCTGCGATTTATATAAATCAGAATAAAATTTTCTAAAGATTGCATTAATCTTTTTATGATCATGAGTCAAAATGCCCATACTTTCCTTGATCGGCGTGATAGTTTGAGGGGCCTTTTCTTTCTTTGCGAGAAATGCTAAGTATCTACCCGGTTTGTCGCCAAATTCATATAACCTTTGTTTTGCAAATATTTCCCGTTTAGCCGTTTGGGTAAGCGTGGTGTTTAGAGCTGTCCTAAGGGCCATAATCCTTTGCAATTTAATAATAGAAGGTCTATCAGCGTATGCAGTTTCAGCTGCTTTTAAGCGAGCTTCGAGCAGACACTGTTGTTCTCCCTTTAATTTTTTCTGGGTCGCTGAGTAGGAGATGATCAAACCTCACGCGTAAACTTTGATGGTCTCCCACATCATTGATGGGTTGCTAGCCATAGCTAAATTAATTTCTAAAAAAGTTTTAAATTCTTGAGCAAAGTACTTTATAAATTTACTGTCTTTCATTAGGAAGGGGTCCATACGTCAATGCCGAGGTGGATGTCCCAATATTCCTCACCTTGGTTTCCATATATACAGCAGCATGGTCGGAAGTTGCTATACTACCTATTTTACAGGATGATATGGAATTTTAAAAAATCAAGGGGGCAAAAAACATATCAATTCTGGTATGGCATTTATGTGGTTTGGAGTAAAAAGAAAAATCTCTGCCCTGTGGATGAAGACATCTCCGTACATCTACTAATCCTAATTCTTTGTTCAGATCCACCAATTGTCTAGATCTGGGAGATACTCCTGCAGTACTCTTGGGAATCCTATCTGTTTCCGGATCCATAATATAATTAAAGTCTCCCCCTATAATTGTATGACGGGCACCAAGAGCCATCAATTTTGAGAAGGCTTCCGTTGTAAATTTAAAGGGGTGTGCCGGGGGGCAGTACAAATTTTAAATCCCATATTCTTCTCCATTTAAAAGGGCTTTAATCAGAATATATTGTCCAGATTCATCTTTTATCTGTGAGTGAGTCCCATCGACTTCGGGATTCTTCAATGAAAGCGTCGATCTTCATATCGTGTTTAGAGATGATTTCCACGAGGCTTGCCACCGTAGGTAATTCCCCCGGGGCGGCTGTGGACATCTCTGCTGCAGCTGGAGAGGGTGGGGGAGGGGTTCCTGCTTGCTGAGAGCTGCGGGCTCCCTTCCCTTTAGTCATTTTTGCTGAAGATTAAATTGTTTAAATTCAACACTGAGCAACTAATTAAATTAAACAGTTATTTTAAATGATTTGGTGAGTGTGGTGGGGGTGGGTGACCCACTTTGCCCAAGTCTTCGGAGGAGCACTTGCTGGGTCGCCGCCATCTTGGATCCCAAAAGTTGAAGTTCTAAATTGGAGAAAAGCCAATTTTGACGGTATTAGGCAAGAACTTTTGAAAGCTGATTGGGGGCAGATGTTCGCAGGTAAAGGGACAGCTGGAAATGGGAAGCCTTCAGAAATGAGATAACAAGAATCTAGAGAAAGTATACTCCTGTTAGGGTGAAAGGAAAGACTGGTAGGTATAGGGAATGCTGGATGACTAAAGAAATTGAAGATTCGGTTAAGAAAAAGAAGGAAGCATATGTAAGGTACAGACAGGATAGATTGAGTGAATCCTTAGAAGAGTATAAAGGAAGTAGGAGTATACTTAAGAAGGAAATCAAGAGGGCAAAAAAGGGACATGAGCTAGCTTTGACAAATTGAATTAAGGAGAATCCAAAGGGTTTTTACAAATACATTAAGGACAAAAGCATAACTGGGGAGAGAATAGGGCTCCTCAAAGATCAGCAAAGTGGCCTTTGTGTGGAGCTGCAGGAGATGGGGCAGATACTAAACGAGTGTTTTGCATCAGTGTTTACTGTGGAAAAGGATATGGAAGATATAGGCTGTAGGGAAATAGATGGTGACATCTTGCAGAGGAGGAAGTGCTGGATGTTTTGAAATGTTTTGAAATGGGTAAAGGTGGATAAATCCCCAGGACCTGATCAGGTGTACCCTAGGAGTCTGTGGGAAGCTAGAGAAGTGAAGTGCTGGGCCTTTTGCTGAGATATTTGTATCATCAATAGTCACAGGTGAGGTGCCGGAAGACTGAAGGTTGGCTAACATGGTGCCACTGTTTAAGAAGGGTGGTAAGGACAAGCCAGGGAATTATAGACGTTGGTGTGGGCAAGTTATTGCAGGGAATCCTGAGGGACAGGATGTACATGTATTTGGAAAGATAAGGATTGATTAGAGATAGTCAACATGACTTTGTGAGTGGGAAATCATGTCTCACAAACTTGATTGAGTTTTTTGAGGAAGTAACAAAGAGGATTGATGAGGGCAGAGTGGTAGATGTGATCTATATGGACTTCAGTAAGGCAGTCGACAAGGTTCCCCATGGGAGACTGATTAGCAAGGTTAGATCTCACGGAATACAGGGAGAAGTAGCCATTTGGATACAGAACTGGCTCAAAGGTAGAAGACAGAGGGTGGTGGTGGAGGGTTGTTTTTCGGACTGGAGGCCTGTGACCAGTGGAGTGCTACAAGGATCAGTGCTGGGTCCTCTACTTTTTGTCATTTACATAAATGATTTGGATGCAAGCATAAGAGATATAGTTAGTAAATTTGCAGATGACACCAAAATTGGAGGTATAGTGGCCAGCGAAGAGGGTTACCTCAGATTACAACAGGATCTTGATCAGATGGGCCAATGGGCTGAGAAGTGGCAGATGGAGTTTAATTCAGATAAATGCGAGGTACTACATTTTGGGAAAGCAAATATTAGCAGGACTTATACACTTAATGATAAGTTCCTAGGGAGTGCTGCTGAACAAAGAGACCTTGGAGTGCAGGTTCATAGCTCCTTGAAAATGGAGTCACAGGTAGATAGGATAGTGAAGACAGCATTTGGCATGCCTTCCTTTATCGGTCAGACTATTGAGTACAGGAGTTGGGAGGTCATGTTGCAGATTTGCAGGACATTGGTTAGGCAACTGTTTTGGAATATTGCATGCAATTCTGCTCTCCTTCCTATCAGAAAGATGTTGTGAAACTTGGAAGGGTTCAGAAAAGATTTACAAGGATGTTGCCAGGTTTGGAGGATTTGAGCTATAGGGAGAGGCTGAACAGGCTGGGGCTGTTTTCCCTGGAGCGTCGGAGCCTAAGGAGTGACCGTATAGAGGTTTACAAAATTATGAGGGGCATGGATAGGGTAAATAGACAAAGACTTTCCCCTGGGGTTGGGGAGTCCAGAACTAGAGGGCATAGGTTTAGGGTGACAGGGAAAGATATAAAATAGACCTATGGGGCAACATTTTCACACAGAAGGTGGTACGTGTATGGAATGAGCTGCCAGAGAAGTGGTGGAGGCTGGTACAATTGCAACATTTAAGAGGCATTTGGCTAGGTATACGAATAAGAAGGGTTTGGAGGGATACGGGCCGGGTGCTGGCAGGTGGGACTAGATTGGGTTGGGATATCTGGTCGGCATGGACTGTTTCCATGCTGTACATCTCTTTGACTCTATGACTCTATGACTGATCTGATCATCCTCAATCACACCTTCGTGCCCCTTTCTCTTGCACCTCTAACTGATTAAAAATGTGCCTATCTTAGACTTGAATAAACAGAAGCCTTTGTTTTAACCAGCACTCTTGGTAAATCAACAGAAATACTGGAAGTTTATTGTATTATTGCAATCTCCGCGATAACTGACAAATCAGTAGAGGGTTCGAGACTTTCTGACGGCAAGTTCTATTTGGGTTATTATTAAGAAATTTATGCTGTAAATAAAATATAACAGTGATATATATACTGCTTTATTACTTAGTGTGTGTTTTTACTTTGAATCCGTGCTCAACTTGAATATTTGATCAACTGGTACACTCCTAGTCCTATAAGTACTAGTTAATAAAATATTTGCTGTATATTCAGGTCTGAGGTCAGTAAGAGAATCAAGGTGTATTGGATAGGAGTAACCAGCCTCTACAGTTCTCTGTGGAGAAAAATTCCACAAAATCATTACCTTCCGAGAGAAGAAATTCCTCCTCACCTCTGTATTAAACGGGTGTAACATCTTTTGCTATTTTACTCTTTGGTCCTAGATTCTCCCCGAAGGGGAAGCCACCTTTCTGCACATATTCTGTCAATCTCCCAAGAACCGTCCATGTTTCAACTACATCACCTTTCATTCTTCTAAACTCCAATTAGTACAGACAGGAGCAACTCAACCTGTCATAAGTCAGTCCCCTGATTCCCAGTATCAGGCTCTAACACCAATATATCTTTCCTTAAATAAGGGGACCAAAACCAATACTCCAGCATTGGCCTGATGAGAGCTTTGTATAGCTTTAGCAAATCTCCTTACTTTTATACTTCATTCTCTTTGACATAAAGTTCAATATTCTACTTGTCTTCCCTATTACCTGCTGAATTTGTGGGTTAGCGTTTTGAAGTTCATACGCAAGGACTTCCAAATCCCTCTGTGATCTACCTTTCTGCAGTGTTTCTCCTCTAAGGTAATATTCCTCTAAGGCACAACCCTCTGAAAGAAAATATTTATCCTCATCTCTGTCCTGAAATTGACTAATTTTGAAACAGTGCATCTTAATTCTGGATTGACCCAAAAGAACAAGCATCCTTTCTATATCCACTTGGCTAGATCATGATGTTAAGAATGGAATGTTGTACAAGCACAGAATGCTGGTGTAAGGCAACAGATCTAGTGACATCTCTGATGAGAGAAACAGAGTTATTTTGAGACTGGTATGAATTTTTTCAGAACTCTCTCCAGCTTTTTCTGTGTTTGTTTCAGCATCTGCATTATTTTGCTTTCGTTGTACAGAGTCAATGTGGTTACAATGGATTGAATGGCCTTTTGTGCTGTAACCATTCTGTGTTTTCACGGTCCAATATCTATAACTAACTCTTCTTCCTGCAAATATTCTTTTCATAAAATCCCTACAGTTTGGAAAGAGGCCATTCAGCCCATTGAGATGCACCAACCCTCTGAATAGCATCTTGCCCAAACCCAGCCCCCATCCTATCCCTGTAACCCCATATTTGCCATGGTTAATCCACCTAATGTGCATATCTTGGGACTCTGGGAAGGAACTGGAGCACCCGGAGGAACCCCATGCAGACATGGGGAGAATGTGCAGCTCCACACACTGACAGTCACCTGTGGGTGCAATTAGACCTGGCTGCTTGATGCTGTGAGACAGCAGTGCTAACCACTGTGCTGCCCAGTGTAGAAGACTAACAATGGTAGCTGTTTCTTGTGAAGCATATCTAAGCAATACCTTACAAACGTTGAGATGGTTTCATGTGTCCTTCTCAAAGGATAAAAGGTCCAGGGCAAAAGGGCTTCAATTCCTAAATCATTAGACAGTCATTTCAGAGCTTCCTACCTCACAGCAGGAAAAATAAAATGCACCAAGGGGAGACTCAATGCTGTTAAACAGTGAGCAAGTTGTCAGATCTCCTTTCTCATTGAAACCTTTTGTTACTGTGAGGGATATCAGCAGAACGACATGGGACAAGTGGGGAAGTACTTGTGTGTTGCAGAAACTGAATGATGAGGTATAAGAAGGGGGTTGTATCACTGTGATATAGTAAAAGAAGAATCTGATACGGTAACAGACAGACCTTGGTGAGTTGGGTACAAGTTTGTGTGATACAATAACAGACCTGTCTAGGCGAGTTGGGTACAAATCTGTGGGATGCAGTAACCAACTGCTCTGGGCAAGGCAGATACTTGTTTGATGTAATAACAGACTGATCTTCAAACATGAATAATGATAGCTGCACAGGAGAGGTGCATATCAGTAAGTGACAGTGTTGAGTTTGTTGCCATATGCCAACACGGTTATCAGGTCCCATTTAGCAATGGATGGCATATACTTACCTGAAACGCTCCTGTATGAGTCATACACAAACCAACTATTGCTTTATGAGCACTCTGACAAATTGCTGGGAGGGGGAGTTGGTAGGTTGGAGGGGGATAGTATGCATGCAACTTGTTTTCATTCTTTTGTGGGATGTGGGTGTCACTGGCCCTTCAGCATTTATTGCCCATCACGCATTGCCCTTGAAATGACTTTGTAGTGATCAGACAACTGAAAGGTTTGTTAGGCCATTTCAGAGGGCAATTGAGAGTCAACCACCCTGTATGGATCTAGAGTCCACGTAGACCAGACCAGGTGAGGATGGCAGATTTCCTTACCTGAAGAACATTAGTGAGCCGACAACCAAGAATAGTTTCATGGTCAACAGTAGATTCTGAATTTCCGATTTTTTTTACTAAATTCAAATTCCATCATCTGCCATGGTGGGATTTGAGCCCAGCTTCCCAGGACATCAGTTAGGTTTCTGGATTACTCATCTGGCGATAATGCTACTAGGTCACTACTTTCTGATTATTCAGGCATGGATGCCTGTGGGTAGGTCCAGAGTTCACTTACAATAATTGCTTAGGCTGCTCTATGTGTAGTGAATTTTCCTAATCTTTCTCTTCACTGATGATGAAAAATGAAGATTGCTTAAAGGGAGCCAATACCCTTAATTTAGTTTCCAATGTCCAGGCTATGTTTTCAAAACTGTAAAATAAACCATTAAAAAGAAGCTTGGAATACATTTTTTTAAAAAGCGACTTGACAAAATATGAAGCATGCGTTTAAAAGCTTTAAACATATTTAAATACATCTAAAAAGAAAACATTTCTTATAACCATGCCTACAAGAGCCTCAAATCTTTAATGTCACTAAGGCTCAAAACCTCTTCAAATAAGGTGCTTTTAAGAAGTAGACCAAGGACAATTGAAACAAATTTATTGTAACACATAGTGGCACCACATCGCTGCCAATTAATGTCATTCACATGGAGAAGGTCAAAGACTCAGGGCCCACAGTCCAATACCAATAGGTGCGGAGGTAAATCTTTGGACAGACAATTTGGAAAGATCAGCAGAAAGGTTCCCAACTCACTTCCCTCTTAATTACAGCCCACGTTCACTGGAACTTGTTACCTGTTTGGAAGGGAAATCTAATCCAACACTCTGACTGCATACTTGGAACCTCCTGGGAATACATTGGTGTACTTGAACCATTGGTGTGTGTTTCCAATGGGATAAGCTCTAGTTTAACTACACTAAATTGCAAAATAATTCTTAAAACGTTTTGTTAATTTGATTACAGTACCTTGGGTTCCAGGTCTTCTCTGGTATGTACGAACAATGTCTACGATAGCAGATTGAGACACTACATGCAGCATCATTTCTGCCAGACATTGCTCTGAATTGCATTTAGTAACATTGGGATTGAGTCCTCTAAGGCAGATATTGAACATGATAAAGACATGCCAAATAGGAGAAGCAGGATTAAGCTCAGGCACACTAACATAAGTGAACAATGTGAATGGTGAGTAAGGAAATGGGCTGCAGCTTGAGGGACATCTATTGCTGGCCAATGGGCAGTCATAATAACAAGAATATGACCTATTAAGATGCCTTTCAGCAATCTTCCAGCCTGTACACAATAGGACCTCATGGATGCTGGAACCTGTTGACAGGAGATGTTATGAAGCCTTCCGCCCTGTGGAACTGTGTCAATCTAGAAGTTTGGACTGTTGCAGTGAATTGGTCCCTTGTCATCATTGCTGTATGAATTTCTAAAATTCTTGAACTCTATATTGATAAATGGCCACAGATAATATTCTGAAAACTGAGCAAAGCATGGTAATAAAACTGCAAAGATTGCGAAACACTGGATGAATGGGAACCGTGAATTAGTTATGCACCCAGCAGTGAGCCTTCAAACAGTGTAATCAAAGAAGTGGAGTGCACTACATTGGTGTTACCAGGCAGAGTAAAATTAAGAAATATTTGAAGAGCATAACTCCATTTTCAAATGTGCTGATTTTATTTAAAGTGATTCAACTGGTGAATACAGGGGTCAGATTCCGTATACAACAAAAGACAAGCTGCAAACAATGTAACCATAAATAAAACAATCAAGGTCAAGGACTCTGTAAATAACTGTGCTGATACATTCTGATTTTCCCATTAGATGAAAACCTCCAATGAATAAAGCAATTCTCCTACATGTTCTGGATAGTTTGTACTCCCCTGAACTTTGTAATCATTATGTTACTGGTTGAAACATTGTTGTATTTATTCTTGGAATATACAGTAAGTTGAACAAGTCATTAGCTCTTAAATCCAAAGACACTTGTTGAAGTCTAAAGTTGTAAACAAATTGTCTGACCTGGAGTTCGCCTTTTTCAGATTGACCTGAATTTGTGTCTGAAGATGTACCCATTTTGTAGATGACACATTACACCTCATATCCTGCCACCAACAGTAGAATATGCCCTAATTTAAAATGGGTCTCATAATATTGACAGATGTATTAAGAACCTGAGGTAATGCTTATTATTCCTTCTGTGTCACATCAGCTTTTTACCCACTTTGCCCAGTCATTTCTCCTTGATGACTCTTCAGCTGGCATGGTAATCTGCTGGAATCACAAAAGGTTAGTGTGTATATACAGCAAGTAAATAGGAAAGCTATTAAAATGTGACAACTTATTGCAAGAGGAATAGAGCACAAAACTAGGGAGGTTATACTTCAGTTATATCTGACTTAATATGCATAATATTAGTCTAATTTATGAAAAGATGTAAATGTGTTTGAAACAGTTCAGAGAAGGTTTGTAATGCTAGGCTTGTATCTGCTGGAGTTTAGAAGAATAGGAACCAACTTAATTGAAACATGTTAGATCGAAAGGCAACAGAAACAGAATCTTTGAATATTTTAAAGGTAAACTTAGAGAGATTCTTGATAAGCAAAAGGTTGGAAACTTACTGGGGATAAGCAAAGAAATGGAGTATCAGATCAGCCATGATTACGGACCCAGGTTTGATTCCAGCCTTGGGCAACAGTCTATGTAGAGTTTGCATGCTCTCACTGTGTCTGCGTGGATTTCCTCTGGGTGCTCCAATTTTGTCCAATGATGTCGAAAAATGTGGAGGCTAGGTGGATTGGCCATATTAAATTGCCCATAGTTTCCAGGGATGTGTCGATTAGGTTGGTTGGCCATGGGAAATGCACGGTTCCAGGGATAGGGTAGGAAGGTGGGTCTGGGTGGAATGATCTTTGGTGGGTCGACGAGGACTCGATGGGATGAAAGGCCTCTTCCAGCACTGTAGGGATGTTATGATTCTCTGATCTGATTGAATAGTAGAGCAGGCTCGAGGAGCTAAATCACTTTCTTCTACTGTTAATGTGTCTCGTTTTATGCTCAAAAAAAACATCTATGCAACACTGTTTGACCTGCTGGCTCCAAGTCTGAAGTGATTAGTGGTGTTTCTTTCTCATCACTCTGTTCTTGCTCTTCTAACTCTTTTACTTCCACCATTGCCATGCCAAGTTGCAGTTCTTGATTATCTGAAACAGAAAGGGCAAAAAGACTGTAGCCATGGCAAACAGAGAGGTGTGGGGTTTGAGAGAGCCAGGGATGAGGACGAGAGGTTGGGAAAAGAATGATGAATACTTTATTTAGAACTGGTAAATCAAAAGAGATTGTGGGATGTGGGAAGAAGAATTAAAATAGATGACAGTAAGCTGCCTTCTTGAACCACTGCAGTCCCTGTGCTGTAAGTACATCCACAATGCCATTGCAGAGAGATTTCTAGATTTTGACCCAGTGACAGTGAAATATTGGTGATACATTTCCAAGTCAGGATAGTGAGTGGCTTATAGAGCAACTTGGTGGTTCATTGATGGTGTTCCCATGTGTCTGCTACCCTTGTCCTTCTAGATGGAATGGTCTTGGATTTGGAAGGTGCTGTCTAAGGAGCTTTGGTGGATTTTTGCAGTGGAGAAAGTGAGGACTGCAGATGATGGAGATCAGAGATGAAAATGTGTTGCTGGAAAAGCGCAGCAGGTCAGGCAGCATCAAAGGAGGAGGAGAATCATGCCCGAAACATCGATTCTCCTGCTCCTTGGATGCTGCCTGACCTGCGGATTTCTGCAGTGGATCTTGTACATGGCACATATTGTTGCTTCTGAGCATCAGTAGTTGTGGAAATGGAAATGGTGCCAATCAGTAGCTTTGGATGGTGTCAAGCTTCTTAGGCACTGCATCCATTCAGGCGAGTGGGTAATATTCCATTACACTGGGCTGAATAGGCTGGGACTTTTTTTCACTGGAATGTAGGAGGTTGCAGGTGACCTTATAGAGCTTTATAAAATCTTGAGGGCCATAAATAAGGTGAGCAGCAAGGATCTTTTCCCTAGGGTGGGAGAGTTCAAACCTAGAGAGTGTATTTTTAAGGTGAGCGGAGCAATTTTTTAAAAGAACATGAGGGGCAACTTTTTTTTTTACACAGAAAGTGGTGCATGTGTTAAATGAACTGCCAGAGGAAGTGGTGGATGCAGATACAGCTACAACATTGAAAAGACATTTGGGTAGGTGCATAAATAGGAAAGGTTTGGAGGGGCCAAATGCAGGCAAGTGAGATGAGTTTAGTTTAGGAACATGTTAGGCTTGGACTGTTTGGACCTGAAGGGTTTGTTTTCATGTATGACTCTATGCTTCTCCACTGTTTGTCAAGATTTTTCTTCGCTGGGATAAAACATACAGTGTGCCTGTCCCTGTCAGATGCTTGTGGTACTTTGCCATGGTGTCCAGCAATGTGTTTCGGTGACGTGGCTATCATTGTTGAATAATTGCCAGTCTGGGCAAGCTGCCGAGTTTGGGTGTGAGACTTGCAGCAATCTTAAATGTATAAGGGTGAGGTGAAGCTATGAATGTGAGTCATGCATCATCCCTGATGGCAAATATTGGTGGGTGTGTGAAGGTGATGCAATGCATTGTGCAATGAGAGAGGCTTGTTGTTCATTTATAAAGATATAGCATTTGAAATTAATTTTACTAACTTAGATCACTCGTAAGAAATCATTAAACTTGATTTGTCATTGCAGTTAGCTCTTTAGGGCTGGACTGGTCACATTGACCTCTACAGTTGTCTGTTATCATTACTTTCTAAATAATTGTTCGGAGGCTCTCTTTTTCTCCCTGTGACTGCAGGACATCACTTATCCTTCATCGATTACTGAGTCAGAAAACCTGGGTGCCCACTCTGTGCTGTGTAGCTAATGTTGTAGGTCAGTCTTCTACAATGAACTACAGTACCTGCTGGAGGCAGAATTGACTTTTCCTTTGAGATGTGCAGACTCGCTTTAAATTATGTTAGCTTCAAACAAACCTGGGTCCCCTTCAGAAGTGAACAATCATTCAACAGCATGAATACCATTGGTTAGTATGTCACTATTATTTAAAATTACAGACACCACAAAGTTTGCATGGTGCTTTCATTATCTAAGGGGAACAGGAATAATCACTCTTTACAATCCTTGCACTCATTTTCAGGATATTTTAGCACTATGTTTTTTTTGAGAAATAACATCAGTCATCTTGAGGCTTAAATATAATTACAGTATTAATCTTTAAGTCGTGAGTTAATGTTTTCTCACTGATTTATGCTTGTTAAAGAATACATTAGTTGGCAAGCATTCTGTGGGGTAAATATTCTGGTAACTGCCTACAAGTCCACAGGGCACACAGGAATCAGCAAGCTATTTTATGGGTGGCTCTGTGGTTAGCACTGCTGCCTCACAGCACCAGGGTCCCAGGTTCGATTCCAGTCTCGGGCAACTGTCTGTGTGGAATTTGCACATTCTCCTATGTCTGCGTGGGTTTCTTCCGGGTGCTCCGGTTTCCTCCCACAGTCCAAAAGATGTATAGGGCAGGTAAATTGGCCATGTGAAATTGCCCATAGTGTTAGGTGCATTAGTCAGAGGGAAATGAGTCTGGGTGGGTTACTCTTTGGAGGGTTGGTGTGGACTTGTTGGGCCGAAGGGCCTGTTTCTCCACTGTAGGGAATCTAAATAGTGTTGCCTCCTTCGAGCAATACAGTCAAACAATCCAATACTCTGAAACAGTAACTGAGAAATGTCCACCAAATGTCCACCTGGCTCACCAAAGTGAGTACTTTAAGCCACAAGTTAGGAAATGAATGTTCAAAAGGAGCTGCAGGCAGGGGAGTGATTGAGAGTGGGCAGGGTGATAAATTAAAAATAACTAAATTGAATCTATATCATAGAAAGAAGTCCAACTGGTTTATGTCAAAATTTATACTCCACACAAGCCTCCTTCCACCCTTCTTTATAGCACTGTTGGCATACACTTGCAGTTCTTTCTCCCTTGTGTTTGTTTGGTCTTTCAATGTATCTATGCTCTTCACTCCTTATAATAGTGCTTTTTATATTCTTCCCACTTGTTTTTGAAAAAAATGCTTCCCCTCAATTTCCTATTGCATTTATTAGTGATTGCTATAGATTTATGACCACTGAGTCCACTGGGTCTGGACACAGGTACACATTTTTTGCTCTCTGTCTACTTTGATAATCAGAAAGAGCTCAGTAAAGTTATTCTGTAGCCTTTTGTATTCTCAAGAAACAACCCCCAGCCTATGCAGCCACTCCTGATAAATATATCTGAAACGACTGCACAGAAACCAGTATCCTGTCACCAAGTCTCCCTTTACTTACATGTGTACTGCACATGGCCTGTGACCAGCCAGCTCAAAGCCAGGAGAATGAGGAGACTTTCTGAACCTCCTGTTTATATCTTTCAGCCAGAGCTCCCTGATTGGAACAGGTTAATAACCCCAGTCAAGGATCTCATAGTCAAGGACACCCACCCAGCCTGGTTCAAATCACAACAATATCCATCTCCTCAGTTCTTGTGGTATCCTGCTGAATCTATTGAGTACTTTCCCCAATGCCACCAAAATCAACTCTTCCTAAAGTGGACCCCAAATGGAATCGCAAACTAAAAGTTTGATGTTGTGAGATCCAAGGCTGTAACAGCTGTTGTGAAGCACTAACAAAGTTACAGGCTCTCATTCTCAAAACTCACTAGGCTCTCATTCTCTCAGTTCTTGCTGAGGGCTCACGGCAATTTTCAAGCCTCAAAATGGAGTTTTCCCAGCAGGTAAATGTTCAAAAAGCATCTCCCAGTATCCTTCTGATAATGAGGAGAACAGAAAATGTGCATCTTATTCCAAGTGTAGACCAACCAAGATTTAAAATTTAGTGCAAATTAGAATCACAGTAGATGCTGGAAAATGAAATAAAAAACAGAAAGTGCTGGACAACCTTAGCATGCAAGTCTGGCAGCATCTGTGGAGAGAAAAACAAAGTTAAAGTCTCAAGTCAGATACAGTTAAAAATCACACAACACCAGGTTATAGTCCAACAGGTTTATTTGGAAGGACTAGCTTGCGGAACGCTGCTCCTTCATCAGGTAGTTGTGGAGAAGGATTATAAGACACAGAATTTATAGCAAAAGATTACAGTGTCATGCAACTGAAACAATATATTGAACAGACATAGATTGCTGTTAAGTCTTTAATTTTTTAGAATGGGTTGCAGATTTTGATTCATTATATGTAAATCCCAGAACTTATTTTCTCAAGATAACTTAAGGCTTTTTGAAAAAAGTGACATCTCAGCTCAGACAATGCATTAAAAGTGTGACGTTAGAGTCTGTCTGTATCCCAATCTTGAATCAGACTGGTTCTATTTCCAAAGTAGAAATTTGTAAAATGTTATATCTATTGACTGTCTGCATTGACTGCCCACAGATTGTCTGCTTTTTGAGCAAAATAGAATGTATCTGCAAATATAATTCTGAAAATACAAATTCAACCTATAGATTTGTGTGTGTGTGTCTGTGAATTTGCATTTGCAGAATTGTATTTCCAGATACATTATATTTTTATACACTTCAACAAAATGAAAAGTCCAAAGTGTTTCATAAGCTTATAGTGAAATAAAATATGGCACTGAGTTATGTAAAGAGATACCAGGACAAAAAAGCTGGAGAAAAGAGACAAATCTTAAGGAGGATCCTTAAGAATAATGGTAAGATAGGTTAGTATAGAACCTTAGAAAGTGATTCCAGAGCTTGGAGCAGAGATAATTACAGGCAAGGTCACTGAGAGTGGAGAGATTAAAATGAAGGATGCAGAAAAGGTCAAAATATATAAACATTGTTATCACAGATGGTTGTATGCTGGTGTCAATTCCAGAGATAAAGACAGACAAAGCCATAGAGGAACCTGAACAAAAGAAGAGAATTTTGAAATCAAGGCTATGCTTGTGCAGAGAGCAGAGGGAATTGGGAACAAAAACCCAACAATAAATTCTTTCAAAATTGACATTTGTAAATCTATTACAGGTCAGTATCCTCTATCTGGAAACCTTGGAACCAACTGGTTTTCAGATAAAGGATGGTTTTGGCTTTCTGGTCCACTATAGTCTGTTCTTGTCTGTGGGCCCTTTAGAAATAAACTTTGTGTCACCCAAAATGGACATAAAAGTATTTTTTTTCCCCAAAAGGTTCCTGATGAATGGACTGTAGATGTATAGAATTCAGCCCTTTGAAAAACAAAACTTTATGTTTTGACTGATAAGAATCCTCACATCAAGGTCCGTGTGGGCCAAATGAAGTTTGATTTTCAAGGAACCAAAATGTTTCAGCATGTGCAATTGGGTCTCCTTCTGAAAAGATCTTCAGATTTTATGTCTTTTCAGTTTTTGGACGAACAGATAATGGATATTTAACCTGTGCCATTGAGCTGCTTCTGCTCATTTCATGCATTAAAACCCATTTGACGTTATTCGGACTTTCTGCAAAACACTCCTTCTCTCATCCTGTTCCCCACACAGTCTTACAACCACTTGCCTTTGGAAAACTAGGAACTTCAATGGCAATTTAACAATTCTCCAGGTGCTTTCTCAGAGATCTGGCAAAGGCAAAGCTGTGGAAATCTCAAATTTAGGAGTTGGCAACAATGTATTCAATGGCTGAGGGAATAATCAGAGTTGAAGACAACTAGATACACTAAGGTGAGATAAGGTACTGTATTGGAGGGGACAGCTCACTCTCAAAGTTAGTGGGTTTCAGATGAGTCATGGTCTCTCTCACCTTGATTTGGGAAGGATGCAAGTCTAGCAAGAGCATAGGTGCCTCAAGGGCCCATGAGCTCTTGAGATAAGGCAGGCATATTGATGGTGATGTAAAGGACCTGAAGGAAGTGAAGATAGGAAGGTGAAGGAAGGATCATAGGGGTTACTGGGATTGCAACATGTTTGAAGATATGAAGAATGGGAGGAATAATATATGGCTCATAGGCTATAACTCAAGTTAGATCAAAGTGGTGCTGGAAATGCACAGCAGGTCAGGCAGCATCTGAGGAGAAGGAAAATCGACGTTTCGGGCAAAAGCCCTTCATCAGGAATAGAGGCAGGAAGCCTCCATGGTGGAGAGATAAATGGGTGGGGGGGAGCTGGGGAGAAGGTAGCAAAGAGTACATTAGGTGAATGGGGGTGGGGATGGAGGTGATAGGTCAGAGGGGAGAGTGGAGCGGATAGGTGGGGAGGGAGATTGGCAGGTAGGACAGGTCATGGGGACAGTGCTGAGCTGGAAGGTTGGAACTGAGGTAAGGTGGGGGAAGGGGAAATGAGGAAACAGGTGAAGTCCACATTGATGCCCTGGGGTTGAAGTGTTCCGAGATGGAAGATGAGGCGTCCTTCCTCCAGGTATCAGGTGGTAGGGAGCGGAAGTGGAGGAGGCCAGGACCTGCATGTCCTCAGCAGAGTGGGAGGGGGAGTTGAAGTGTTGGGCCACAGGGCGGTGGGGTTGATTGTTGCAGTATCCCAAAGATGTACCATGAAGCACTCTGCGAGGTGGCGTCCAGTCTCCCCAATGTAGAGGAGACTGCATTGGGAGCAACGGATACAATAAGTGATATTGGTGGATGTACAGGTGAAACTTTGATGGATGTGGAAGGGTCCTTTGGGGCCTTGGATGGTGGTGAGGGAGGTGATGTGGGCACACATTTTGCAATTCCTGCAGTGGCGGGGAGGGTGCCAGGACGGGAGGGTAGTTTGTTGGGGGGCGTGGACCTGACCAGGTAGTCACAGAGGGAACGGTCTTTGCGAAAAGCGGAAAGGGGTGGGGAGGGAACTATATCCCTGGTAGTAGGTGGTGGAAATGTTGGCGGATGACGTGGTTAATGCAAAGGTTGGTAGTGTGAAAAGTGAGGACCAGGGGCGTTCTGTTCTTGTTATGGTTGGAGGGATGGGGTTTGAGGGCAGAGGTGTGGGATGTGGATAAGGTGCGTTGGAGGGCATCTTCAACCACGTGAGAAGGGAACTTGCGATCTCTAAAGAAGGAGGCCATCTGGTGTGTTCTGTGGTGGAACTGGTCTTCCTGGAAGCAGATATGGTGGAGGCGGAGGAATTGGGAATACGGGATGGCATTTTTGTAGGAGGCAGGGTGGGAAGAGATGTAATCCAGGTAGCTGTGGGTTTGTAAAAAATGTCAGTGTCAAGTCAGTCATCATTAATGGAGATGGAGAGGTCCAGGAAGGGGAGGGAGGTGTCAGAGATGATCCAGGTGAATTTAAGGTCGGGGTGGAATGTGTTGGTGAAGTTGATGAACAGCTCAACCTCCTCGCAGGAGCACGAGGTGGCAGCGATGCAGTCATCAATGTAGCGGAGGAAGAGGTGGGGAGTGGTGCCGGTGTAACTACAGATGATGGACTGTTCTACGTAACCAACAAAGAGACAGGCATAGCTGTGCCCATGGCTACGCCTTTGGTCTGGAGGAAGTGGGAGGATTCGAAGGAGAAATTGTTAAGGGTGAGGACTAGTTCAGCCAAACGAATGAGAGTGTCAGTGGAAGGGTACTGTTGGGGATATCGGGAGAGGAAGAAACTGAGGGCTTGGAGGCCCTGGTCATGGCGGATAGAGGTGTAGAGGGATTGGATATCCTGATTGTGATTTCAACTTCACATTTCTGCCTATCACAGATAACCTTTAATTCCTTTGTTACTCAAGAATCTGTCTATCTCTGCCTGAAAAACATTCCTCCACCATTTTTAAGGGAAAATAATTAGACAGTTTCTGAGAGAGAGAAGAAAAGTCTGCTCCTTTCTGCCTTTAATCAGAAGCCACTTCCTTTTATACTCTGGCCCCGAGCTCTAATCTCTCCTACAAGGGAAGTTATCCTTTCAGCATCCATTCAATTAAGGCCATTAAGAACTCCATAAAATTATCTTTCATTCTTCTTAACTCTAAAGAATGCAAACACAATCCTTTCCTCATAAGATAAAACTGTCATCCAAGCAACAGAGACATCATTCTGAAGCCTGAAACATTGATTTTCCTGCTCAGCTTATGCCTGAAATGTTGATTCTCCTGCACCTTGGATGCTGCCTGATCTGTTGTGCTTTTCCAGCACTACAGTCTCCACTCTGATCTCCACCATCTGCAGTCCTCACTTTCTCCTCATCCGAGGCACAGTCAAGCAAAACTTTTTTGCACTGCTTCTGATGCAATTATTTTAATTAGAGCCAAAGAGTCATAGAGATGTACAGTATGGAAACAGACCCTTTGGTCCAACCCGTCCATGCCAACCAGATATCCCAACCCAATCTAGTCCCACCTGCCGACACCTGGCCCATATCCCTCCAAACCCTTCCTATTCATATACCCAGCCAAATGCCTCTTAAATGTTGCAATTGTACCAGCCTCTACCACTTCCTCTGGCAGCTCATTCCATACACGTACCACCCTCTGTGTGAAAAAGTTGCCCGTTAGGTTTATTTTATATCTTTCCCCATCACCCTAAACTTATGCCCTCTAGTTCTGAACTCCCCAACCCCAGGGAAAAGACTTTGTCTATTCACTCTATCCATGCCCCTCATAATTTTGTAAACCTCTATAAGGTCACCCCTCAGCCTCCGACGCTCCAGGGAAAACAGCCCCAACCTGTTCAGCCTCTCCCTATAGTTCTAATCCTTCAACCCTGGCAACACTCTTGTAAATCTTTTCTGAACCTTTCTAAGTTTCACAACATCTTTCCGATAGGAAGGAGACCAGAATTGCATGCAATATTCCAACAGTGGCCTAACCAATGTCCTTTACATGACCTCCCAACTCCTGTACTCAATACTCTGTCCAGTGTTTGTGTTTGTGCAGTGTTTGTGCAGTGTGTCCAGGAAGCTTTTCTAACTCAGTATTTAGATTGCCCGACCAGAGAGGAGGCCATATTGGTTTTAGTATTTGGTAACGAACCGGGACACGTGATGTTAGTGGGTGAGCATTTTGGTGATGGTGACCACAATTCTGTGACTTTCACCTTGGTTATGGAGATAGATAGATGCGTGCAACAGGGCAGGTTTTACAATTGGGGGAAGGGTAAATACGATGCTGCAAGACAGGATCTGAGGGGCATTTTGGGCATTTTGAAAAACTTGAGGATAGACAAGTCCCCTGGGCCTGATGGGATATATCCTAGGATTACGTGGGAAGCAAGAGAGGAAATTGCAGAACCGTTGGCAATAATCTTTTCATCTTCACTGTCAATGAGGGTGGTGCCAGGGGACTGGAGAGTGGCGAATGTTGTGCCCCTGTTCAAAAAAGGGAATAGGGATAACCCCGGGAATTACAGGCCAGTTAGTCTTACAGGCCAGTTAGTGTTAGGAAAAGTAATGGAAAGCGTACTGAGGGATAGGATTTATGAGTATCTGGAAAGACACTGCTTGATTAGGGACAGCCAGCATGGATTTGTGAGGGGTAGGTCTTGCCTTACAAGTCTTATTGAATTGTTTGAGGAGGTGACCAAGCATGTGGATGAGGGTAGAGCAGTGGATGCAGTGTACATGGATTTTAGTAAGGCATTTGATAAGGTTCCCCATGGTAGGCTTATGTGGAAAGTCAGGAGGCATGGGATAGAGGGAAATTTGGCCAGTTGGATAGAGAACTGGCTAACCGGTCAAAGTCAGAGAGTGGTGGTAGATGGTAAATATTCAGCCTGGAGCCCAGTTACAAGTGGAGTTCCGCAGGGATCAGTTCTGGGTCCTCTGCTGTTTGTAACTTTTATTAATGACTTGGAAGAAGGAGTCAAAGGGTGGGTCAGTAAATTTGCAGATGATACGAAGATTGGTGGAGTTGTGGATAGTGAGGAGGGCTGTTGTCGGCTGCAAAGGGACTTAGATATGATGCAGAGCTGGGCTGAGGAGTGGCAGATGGAGTTCAACCTTGTCAAGTGTGAGGTTGTCCATTTTGGAAGGACAAATAAGAATGTGGAATACAGGGTTAACGGTAGGGTTCTTAGTAAGGTGGAGGAGCAGAGGGATCTTGGTGTCTATGTTCATAGATCTTTGAAAGTTGCCACTCAGGTGGATAGAGCTTGTAAGAAGGCCTATGGTGTATTAGCGTTCATTAGCAGAGGGATTGAATTTAAGAGTCGTGAGGTGGTGTTGCAGCTGTATAGGACCTTGGTAAGGCCACATTTGGAGTACTGTGAGCAGTTCTAGTCGCCTCATTTTAGGAAAGATGTGGAAGCTTTGGAGAGGGTGCAGAGGAGATTTACCAGGATGTTGCCTGGAACGGAGAATAAGTCGTACGAGGATAGGTTGAGAGTGCTAGGCCTTTTCTCATTGGAACAGCAAAGGATGAGGGGTGACTTGATAGAGGTTTATAAGATGATCAGGGGAATAGATAGAGTAGACAGTCAGAGACTTTTTCCCCGGGTACAACAGAGTGTTATAAGGGGACATAAATTTAAGGTGAAGGGTGGAAGTATAGGGGGATGTCAGGGGTAGCTTCTTTACCCAGAGAGTGGTGGGGGCATGGAATGCGCTGCCTGTGGGAGCGGCAGAGTCAGAATCATTGGTGACCTTTAAGCGGCAATTAGATAGGTACATGGATAGGTGCTTAAGCTAGGACAAATGTTCGGCACAATATCATGGGTCGAAGGACCTGTTCTGTGCTGTATTGTTCTATGTTCTATGTTCTATAAAGGAAAGCATACCAAACGCCTTCTTCACTATCCTATCCTATCTACCTGCAACTCCACTTTCAAGGAGCTATGAACCTGCACTCCAAGGTCTCTTTGTTCAGCAACACTCCCCAGGTGTGTTTAAACTAAGTAGTGGGGGGGGGGAAGGGACAAACTGGAAATTCAAGAAAGAAGTTAAAGGGAAAGTGAGAATAAGAGAAGTTAAGAAAGACAACAGAATCAATGGAGCAAAAAACTCAAGAAGGGATCACACAGTATGGTCAAGTGAAATAGGAATTGATAGGATGTGTGAAGGGAGTAACAAATTAAAAATATTGTATATGAATGCACAAAGCATAAGAAATAAGGTGGACGAGCTTGAGGCTCAGTTGGAAATTGGCAGGTACGATATTGTGGGGATAACTGAGACGTGGCTTCAAGTGGACAGGGCCTGGGAAATGAATATAAAAGGCTATATGTGCTATTGAAAGGACAGACTGATGGGCAGAGGGGATGGGGTGGCCCTGTTGTTGATATTCAGTCTCTTGCGAGGGGGGATATGGAATCAGGAGATGTAGAGTCAGTATGGATAGAGATGAGAAATTCTAAGGGTAGGAAGACCCTAATTGGAGTTATCTACAGGCCCCCAAACAGTAGTCTGGATGTAGAGTGTAAGTTGAATAAGGAGTTGAAATTGGCCTGTTGCAAAGGTATTACTACAGTTGTTATGAGGGATTTCAACATGCAGGTAGAATGGGAGAATCAGGATGGTACTGGACCCCAAGAAAGGGAGTTTATGGAGTGCCTCTGAGATGGATTCTTAGAACAGCTTATACTGGACCCTACCAGGGAGAAGGCAATTCTGGATCTGGTGTTGTGCATCAAACCATATTTGATCAAGGACCTCAAAGTAAAGGAGGTAGTGACCATAATATGATAAGTTTTAATCTGCAATTTGAGAGGGAAAATGGAGAATTGGAAGTGTGAGTATTGCAGTTGAACAAAGGGAACTATGGAGCTATGAGGGAAGAGCTGACCAAAGTTCAATGGTTCAATTCCCTAGCAGGGATGGCAGTGGACCAACAATGGCAGGTATTTCTGGATATAATGCAGAAGGTGTAGGATCAGTTCATTCCAAAGAGGAAGTAAGATCCTAAGGGGAGGCAGGGGCGGCCATGGCTGACGAGGGATGTTAAGGACTATATAAAGATAAAAGAGAAGAAATATAACATAGCAAAGATTAGCAGGAAGCCGGAGGACTAGGAAACTTTAAAAGAGCAACAGAGGATAATTAAAAAGGCAATACACGGAGAAAAGATGCAGTACAAAGGCAAACCCTCCAAAAATATAAAGGAGGATAGTAAAAGCTTTTTTAGGTATGTAAAAAGAAAAAAAAAGGTTAAGACTAAAATTGGACCCTTGAAGACAGAAACGGGTGAATTTATTATGGGATACAATGAAATGGCAGAAGAGTTGAATAGGTACTTTGGATCTGTCTTCACTGGGAAAGACACAATCAATCTCCCAGATGTAATAGCGGCTGAAGGCCACTTGTCTCAGTCAAATCCCTCGAACTCAGCACCGCCTTCCTAACCTGCAATCTTCTTCCTGACCTCTCCGCCCCCACCCCACTCCGGCCTATCACCCTCACCTTGACCTCCCTCCACCTATTGCATTCCCAACGTCCCTCCGCCCTACCTTTTATCTTAGCCTGCTGGACACACTTTCCTCATTCCTGAAGAAGGGCTGATGCCCGAAACGTCGATTCTCCTGTTCCTTGGATGCTGCCTGATCTGCTGCGCTTTTCCATCTATAGTTGAAGTCAATTTTGTGATATTTGTGAATGCCGGATAATAGTGTAAAGACCGCTGCACCATTTTCATTTTGATATATCTGATTCAGAACTGAAATGCAAAAAGGACTGTTTTAAAAACAAGTTTCTGGAACTCTGTGTGCTGTTCATCCTGTTACTTTGTTCAAGCAGTCCAGGCAGCTGTTAGTTGAAAGACTGTCAGCAATGGGTGTGCGCAGAATGAGATTCGGCCAGAAATAGAATAACTGATTGGTTTGTGCAATTGTGAATCGTCATGGATGCTAAAGGTCATCAGCATGACAGCAACTCTTTGGTTTGTTCCTAAGTAGTTGAACAGCTTGAGGTTACAAATGATAAAGTGGGAGGACTTCAGACAGCTGGGAGGGGAGGTTGTGTGTCCCCCTCTCAACAATGAAGCTTGAAAAACGTCACTTATTTTCTCCCATCAGTTACTTTGAGTTGTTTCCTTTAACTAGTAACTGGGAGATGTTGTAGCTAGTTGACCAATTGCTTGTGCCTTCTGCAAAGAAATGAAGGAACCTGGACAAAGGGAATTGAAGAACAGGAAGTCCTAGCAAGTGAACTGGTGCTTTCAAATTGTGGCTCCAAGTTTTGTTCCCTCTGCCCATTAAAATCATTTTTTTTATATTTGTTGTATCTGTCTGTATGTGTGTGGGCGTTTTAAAAGTGGTTAAAATTTTAACCAGTTGAGCCATGTATTGGGAGTTCACAGCTTTTTACTTGTGATTAGAATTTATTTACATCCAATAAACAGTAGTTCTTGTCAAGTACAGGAACCTGGCCAGTGTTATCTGCTCCCTTGAATTCAACAGATAGGCAAATTGAGGATTTTGCATGCTTTGATTAGATCATTAGCTTTTATGGCCACCTCTAGAGTTGTAAAGCCTGAGAATCAATGCACTTTCTCAAGCGTATTATAATAGCTGTAATCCTTTTTTCCTGTTTCCTTTTCACAGGCTTGTTAAGGCATCCTTTTACCTACAATACAGGGGTATTCACAGTGTTCATCTGAAAATCCAGGCCAAAATACCTTCTTCAACCGTTATGCCTTCTTTCATTAGCACACAAAGAATGAGGGTTGCAGTCAGTTTTTAATCCCTTTTTGTATTTACTTGGAAGAGCAAAACAGAAAAAAATCTGCAAAGGGTAGCTTTTGGTTGAAAGGGGGAAAGTAGTCAACTGCCACATTATTTCTTCCTGTTGTATTTATCACTATTTGAGTTGGCAAGTCATCCATTTTGTTACAAACACTGTGCACATTCAGATTTGGAGCCTTTACTTCAGTCTTTTTATCATTTTTTGCAAACTCTAGCACAAATAGAGACAGTTTACCTGCCTTCAAGACCAAATTATGACTCTAGCTGAGGTGTACAAGCTTACTTTAGTTCTGAGGAGTTGTGCATCTCCAGGTCCACTACAATCACAGTAATGGCCACCAACACCAGAGGCACTGTGAGAACTGAAGAACCCTTTCTTTGGCCAGCAGCTCATGGAGATAAGTCATCTCTTAAAGGAGCTGAACGTCTTTATGTATTAACCCCAAACTGTTCATTGCGTGAGGATTTAAAAATGCAACCATTGACTTCATTACTGTAAAATGGTGTTGAAGATGACTTTCTGGCCAATGTGCAAAGCCACTGTAACTCCTTAAAATCCCAGTAAATGTTGCTATTTTATAGTCAAGATGCTACAACACACCAAAGGCAAACTGGAGGTCATGTCTCAGCATTGACAGCTGAATTTTGCTGACAATTGAAAGTTCCTCAATCATGTACCTGTATTTCATAAGATTACTTACAGTTTGGAAACAGGCCCTTCAGCCCAACAAGTCCACACCAACCTGCCAAAGCGCAACTCACCCAGACCCATTCCCCTACACTTAAAACTACGAGTAATTTAGCATGGCCAATTCACCTAACCTGCACATTTTTGGATTGTGGGAGGAAACCCACGCAGACACAGGGAGAATGTGCAAACTCCACACAGACAGTCACCTGAGGCGGGATTTGAATCCAAGTCTCTGGCGCTGTGAGGCAGCGGTGCTAACCACTGTGCCACCGTGCTGCCCATTAGGGATGATTCATTTTTATGGAATTTATAAAAATCTAAAATTTGTGGCTGGGAAGTTTCTACTTGGGGTTGCTCTTCCTCAGTTGCTGAAACAGCAAGACTCACTAGCCTACTTTTTAAAAGAATCTGCAAATTGACAACTTTTTTTTAATTTTCTTAAAGCCAACAGAGGAGAATTTTTTTTTCTTTATCCATTCAAGGTATGCATGTTTACAAGAGAAAAGAAGTTGGAATACACCACACAGAATGTTTGTAGTGCATCATGTCTGCACCAGCTCTCTGAATGTCTGAATGAGCCATTCTTCTACCTTTTCTCAATCTTGCTCCACTGTTCAGGACAACCACAGCTTGAACTCCACATTTTCACCCAGTCCATTTGTCTCTTGATTTCCAAAGGGAGCAGAAATTTATACCAGCTTTAAATGTTTTCAATGATGAATCATCCATTTTCCTCTGAGGTAAAGAATTCCAAAGATTTATAACCCTAAAGCGATTTCTCCTAATCTCAGTCCTAAATAATTACCATTTATCTTGAGACCATGCCTGTATTCTAGATTCTGGGAAAGCAAAGTTTCAGTCACTAGAATGTCACATTCCTTTAGAATCTTGTAGATCACCTTCTAAAGATTCTTCGAAAGCCCAGAGAGGATAGGCCCCATTTTACTCAGCTGTTCATCATAGGATAAAAGAGCTGTCCTAGGGATCAAACAAATGAACCTTCATCTTCAATGCAAATATTTGCCCTGTATTCCGAGTATGGTCTCACCAAAACCCTGTGTGATTCTCACAAGACTCCTTTATTTCTGTACTTCAATCCCTTGCAAAAAGGCCAACATGTCACTTGCCTTTCCAATTACTTGCTGAACCTACATCTTAGCCTTCTGTCTTCCTTGTATTAACACACCAAAGTTTCTGTCACCTTCAGCATTTACAAATTCCATACCTTTCCAAAATATTCTGCTTTCTATTCTCACGATGAAGAGAATAATTTTATTCTCCCCAATATTCTACTCCATCTGCCGTCTTGTTCCCCTCCCCCCACTTCATAGTGGAAATAGCTGTTTTCAGCTTTACTATAAACTCCTCACAGTTTTCATTCCCACCTACCTCTGTATCAGCAGCAAAATTAGATACGAGAGTGTGGAAAAGCACAGCAGATCAGACAGCTTCCGAGCATCAGGAGAATCGATGTTTTCTGATCTCTTGGACACCTGTACCAACCAACCCTGCCACCCCATGGCCAAACATTTCAACTCCCCCTCCCACTTGGCCAAGAACATGCAGGTCCTGGGCCTCCTCCATCTCCAAACCCTAACCACCCGACGTCTAGAGGACCATCTGCCTAGGGACCATCAAACCAAACGGGATTAATGTGGATTTCACTAGTTTGCTCATTTCCCCTCCTTCTCCCAGATCCAACCTTCTAATTCAGCACTGCTCACATGACCTGTCCCACCTGTCCATCTTCCTTCTCACATATCCACTCCACCCTCCTCTCTGACCTATCACCATTACCCCTACCTTAGTCTACCTATTGCATTGTCAGCTACCTTCCCCCACCCTCACTTCACTCACATTTATCTCTCCACCCCCTTGGCTCACAACTTCATTCTTGATGAAGGGCTTTTACCCAAAACGTCGATTCTCCTGCTCCTCAGATGCTGCCTGACTTGCTGTGCTTTTCCAGCATCTGCAGTCCTCACTTTCTCATTGCTCTTAGCCTCTTCGTCTAAATCAGTAATATAGATTGTAAATAGTTTATCTGCTGCCAATCATTTTCCTCTCTCCGCTAATCACAGTCAGACAGTCTAAAAATGCCCCTTCCCTTCTGCTTTCTGTCTATTAACCAATCCTCTCCCCATGCGCATATCACATCCCTAACTCCAGGAACCCTTATCTTCTGGATTAACTTTCCATGGCATATTAACTAATGTCTTTTGAAAATTCAGCTATGCTTTATCTATTTCTTCCCTTCATCTACTCAACCATTTCCATCCTCAAAAAACTTGAATAATTTTGGCAAACAGATTTCCTTTTTGTTGACATATTAATCGTACTATGTTTTGTAAGTGCATTGTTAAAACTTCATTCATATTATTGCTCAAATTAAGAAGCACGCTATTGAAACATTTTATTTTGCATTCATCAGGATAGAATAGAAAAAACAAGTTGCAAAAGGAACAACAATTCATACTACATGAAACCTTCAACAGCATGACACATCTTTCCATAACCCTCAAGGTTTACACCACTTAGGAATAGATTCCTGCATTTTCTTAATTATTAAAAGTGAGCTGCACTGTCATTCATTGTCTGTCCTTTCTTTCTTGAATAGTTATGTTACATTTGTGAATTCTATTCTGCTGGGACTATTCCAGAATATAAGGAATTTTGGAAAATTGTAGGTAGTATCTTTATTATCTCCACAACTACCTTTTGTAGGTAGTTGGCCTACAGGGCTTTGGGATTTGTTGGATTTTAATTCCCTGAATTTCTCCTGTACATTTTCTCCATTATTCTTATTTACTTTAATTTCCTTATGGAGGGAGTACATAAAGCTCACCAGGCCTCATCTATTTTAACCTTTCTGCAGTTTTTCTGCATTTGGTAGAGTCAGCAGAACAAACAGCCATCTCAGAACTTAATGAATTGAAGAGGAAACAATGCCCAGGATTTGCTAAAGAAGAAGGTTGCTGTGAATAAAGCAAGTTTACATAATTTTTAACACAGAGGAATGTGCCCCACCCTCTATATATATAATCTATATTTTATTTGACAATTGTGAAATCTTTTCAGTCAGCGCCTGTGAAGGCCTCAGTTATGGTGAAACAAATTATCAGCAGGCAGCGCTGGTTCTCTGTTGGATCCTTAATTTTCTCTCCCTCCCAACTTTTTGTCCAGCAACAAAGAACAATTGCTGCATTTTATTGAGGCTTGTGAACACACCTGCATGCCTAGGGCCAGGTAGTATTTGTTATAGTTGGACATAAGGCCTGTTTGCAGCCTCAGGGTGTGGTTGCTAAACATTCCTTTGTTATAATAAACTATCACGTTCCCGCACAGCCACTCAGTGCTCTGTGTGAAGGATTAAATGTCTGAAGGAAAAGTTTAAGTTTACAAAAAAGGGCAAGTCCGCAGGGCATCTGAAACAGTCTTCACTGCCGATCACTATTTTCACTAGCATGATGGCACTGCCTCTATAACAATCATAAATCTCCTCCAAATATTCTTTCTCTTGTTTTATTGAGGACCATTAAAAGATATTTAACAGTAGTTCTCCAGGAAACCCTCACTCAGTTTTACTTCAGTGTCTGATTTCAGTGCTGGTAGGGCATTCACCTTCTCATAGACACCGAGGAACGAACCCAAGATATATTGACTGAAATTGTCATTGACAAAAAGAATATGTTGTGCTTAGGTGAAATCTATCCCTATGTCTGAGTGGTAGTCTTTATTCCTCAAGTTGATTTTTCTTTTGTAGTTTCTGTACTGGAGTTTTGAATATGATCTATGCACATGCTCTCCCCACCCCTGACTTTCCCCTCCCCCATTCCCCCACCATTATACAGTCCTGCAATGATTAATGGAATAAAAGTGGAAGTTTCTGATCATTTGAAAAATAGAAACAAAGGCAACATAGTTTTAACCTCATTTGATAAACAAATTAAATACCAGGAAGTGGTGGTTTACCAAAATCCAGTTATTGGTGCACTTGTTTTTTCTATAAGCTGAAGACCATTTGGGGACTTTGTGGCATGGAACATGGGCTGTATTTTCTACTTACTATGACAGATATGCCATGTCATTCTGCATGCTTTTCCAAAAAAAATATATTTGGTTTATCTTAAGGTCTTGCAAAATACTGAAAAGGAGCTCTTTGTTTTGCACTACCTGACTGTGCCACTATTAAATGCAGTCAACATGGCTTTGTGAGGGGCAGGTCATGCCTCACAAACCTTATCGAGTTCTTTGAGGATGTGACTAGAAAATTTGATGAGGGTCGAGCTGTGGATGTGGTGTATATGGACTTTAGCAAGGCATTTGATAAGGTTCCCCATGGTAAGCTCATTCAGAAGGTCAGGAGGAATGGGATTCAGGGGAACATAGCTGTCTGGATACAGAATTGGCTGGCCAACAGAAGACAGCGAGTGGTAGTAGAAGGAAAATATTCTGCCTGGAAGTCTGTGGTGAGTGGTGTTCCACAGGGCTCTGTCCTTGGGCCTCTATTGTTTGTAATTTTTATTAATGACTTGGATGAGGGGATTGAAGGATGGGTCAACAAGTTTGCAGATAACACAAAGGTTGGAGGTGTCGTTGACAGTATAGAGGGCTGTTGTAGGCTACAGCGGGACATTGACAGGATGCAGAGATGGGCTGAGAGGTGGCAGATGGAGTTCAACCTGGATAAATGCGAGGTGATGCATTTTGGAAGGTTGAATTTGAAAGCTGAGTACAGGATTAAGGATAGGATTCTTGGTAGTGTGGAGGAACAGAGGGATCTTGGGGTGCAGATACATAGATCCCTTAAAATGGCTACCCAGGTGGACAGGGTTGTTAAGAAAGCATATGGTGTTTTGGCTTTCATTAACAGGGGTATTGAGTTTACGAGTCATGAGATCTTGTTGCAGCTCTATAAAACTTTGGTTAGACCGCACTTGGAATACTGCATCCAGTTCTGGTCGCCCTATTATAAGAAAGATGTGGATGCTTTGGAGCGGGTTCAAAAGAGGCTTACTAGGATGCTGCCTGGACTGGAGGGCTTATCTTATAAGGAGAGGTTGACTGAGTTCGGACATTTTTCATTGGGGAAAAGGAGGAGAAGAGGGGACTTAATTGAGGTATACAAGGTAATGAGAGGCATAGATAGAGTCGATAGCCAGAGACTATTTCCCAGGGCAGAAATGACTAACACGAGGGGTCATAGTTTTAAGCTGGTTGGAGGAAAGTATAGAGGGGATGTCAGAGGCGGGTTCTTTACACAGAGAGTTGTGAGAGCATGGAATGCGTTGCCAGCAGCAGTTGTGGAGGCAGGGTCATTGGGGACATTTAAGAGACTCCTCGACATACATATGGTCACAGAAATTTGAGGGTGCATACATGAGGATCAGTGGTCGGCACAACATCGTGGGCTGAAGGGCCTGTTCTGTGCTGTACTGTTCTATGTTCTATTTTCTATGTTGACTTCCTATTGACACGGTTATGCCTCACATTAGGTCAGATTGTGAGAAAGAGGCTGAAAGTTTTGCTGAGTGTGGATGTAAAGCAAGAATGTGGGGCCAGCCACCACTATGCACCCGGCCTTCAAGATTAATTGAAGTGTGAAGGACATTGTACAATGGACAGCTGTTTAATGGCCCCGAAGATGAAAGTTCTACACAGACAGCAAAATAGGAGAGAAATTTGAGGTAGGGAGACAGATTGCACAGGATATGAGGGGTGTGAGTCAGACAGAATTGTGATATTTTAGTGAGAGAAAGAGTGAGAGGTAATATTAAAATGGAAAAAGGACCATATTAGCCAGATACTTTGAGTGCCTAAAAGGAATGTACAAAAAATTCTATGCCCAATCTACATTCCATCTCATGTGAAAGGTCATGCACATGCAATGTGAACAAGTTGAGGAATCATATCAGGTGAGAACAATGATATCACAGCCAGGTGAGACAAAGGAGATCAGTACTTTAAAATCGACTGACTCGCAACCTTGAAAACAAGGTGTAGGATAGTCCCTTCCCTGGAGGCGATGAGAGAGTCAGCAGAAGAAATAATTGGACAAGTTGGTCCTGGAGAGAAACACATCTCCTTCTTGCTACCTCTGCCATTAACTGTGTGTTGAGAAAGTCCATGTGTGCCTTCTTGACTTGGCAGAAATTAAGACACTTAAGTGGTCAATGTCTGGCCGTTTAAGAGCCTCAACCTACCATTTTCCTGATTACCTGCCTCCTGTGAGGTGAGAAAGGTGTCAGTTTGATGACTTATCTGCCACGTTTGGAATGGGTGTCTTCCTGTTGCCCTTCTTCCAAGCTACAGGAAGTGTGGATGATGGGATAGCCTATGAAATTTACACCTATGCCCTTACCTCCAAATCAAGTTGCCTGCCATTTCAACACACTACCACGTTCTCTGACCAACATCTCAGTCTTGGACTTGCTGCTCACCTCAGATTGACCAGCAGTTGTTGGCAGGCAAAACCTTCACCCTGGAGTCCTTGATCATGAAAAAGCTTCCACCATGGGCCTGTCAAGTGCCTGATGGAACAAGACATGATGATCCTTCCCTAAAAGAGGAAGCCCAGGATTCTTCCTGGCTCTCCCGATAGTGACCATGACTCCAACACGCACACAAGATTCTAGCCTTCATTTGTAGGCATGATGGGGAGGTGCCAGTGTTGGACTGGGGTGGACTCTCTGAAAGACTTAACAGCAATCTAGGTTTGTTCAATATATCATTTCAGTTGCATGATGGTGTGGTCTTTTGCTATAAATACTGAGTCTTATGATCCTGCTCCACAGCTACTTGATGAAGGAGGAGCACATGAAAATAAGTACTTGTTGAACTATAACCTGGTGTTGTGTGATTTTTACATTTGTAGAGACTGTTAAGATCTTTGTCACATGATAGTAACCTCCCATGTTGTTGCCTGTAACTACACAATTTATACCACAACCTGCTAACCACAGAGCCACCGTGCCGCCTGTAATAGTGTCAGAGAGTGTCAGTCGAGGTAGATGGGAGTCATGGGCTGTGTGGCTTCATGCCTTCTGTGCCATAACTGATTGCTGGTGAAGGGCAATGCCATCTTGAAAATGCTTGTCCATATGCATGGCCGCCTTTCAAAGATGTCACAGATATGCAAGGGATGCCAGTCTTTCCATGGATTACTGCCAAGTGATGAGTTGTTCTCGGAAAGTTGGGATTGGAATTGGATATATGGGAAGGCATAGAGGTGGGGTTGTTATTGAGTGAGGCGGGTTTGGTTAGATATTAAGAGAGACCTCACTAGGCTTCACAGCTGGAAACCCTCCAAAAGGCTCATTGCAACTTCAGTTCAGCCAAAAAAAAGTCAGATTCAGCCGGTATAAATCAAAAATACAATAAAAAGTAGCCAGGGTGAATTTCAAAGAAAAGGTCACACCTAGCCAACTTTGTGTAACAGTAACAGCAACTGCAAACAAGTGGAATACAAGAGTACAGTAGAGATGAGACCATGGGCCTATGGAAGCAATAGCTAAGGAGCAGAATGAGTTACAAACTGGCTCCAGGAAACAGAAAGTAGGGGTTCAATGTAATAATGCAGATTGCCAACAGTTGAGTTTGGATGTTCCACAAGGATTGGTGCCAGGGCCACTATACTTTATTTATATGAACAATTTGAATTCAGTTATCTCAAGTACACTTTCAAGCTTTGTAGATGACAGAAAATTGGAGGAAATTAATGGTACTAAGTCACAAATAAACTTGCAAATGTGTGTATAATTGGCAATGAATATTCATACGGTAAGATAGTGCATTTTCTTTGGAAAGATAATGGGGTCACATATTCTTTGGAGATTACATTTTGCAAAGCAACAAAGTATTGCAGGGATAAGGGTACAGAAATAACTAAAAATTGCAATGTAGGCTAACCATTGAGACTATTAAACAAGATGCAAAGCAATCAAGTTCATTTTTGGAGGCATGTAGTAAGAATGTATTAAGAGAGGAGATTGTTAAACCTGCACAGAACCTAAACCACACTGGAATATTGTACTGTAGGGTATAGATACTATCAAGGTTGCGAGAAAAAATATATGTCTTATAGTAGAGAAACCATACTCACAAGTGAGGGTGAAGGTGAGGGTAGGGTTTGAACAAATCTAGAAGCCATAAGTGTAAGATTATATATGATGCAAATATGAAATAGAATATAATATAGAACATGGGAAGTTGGGGAGAGGGGCATTGGAAAGGGTTAGGGCCTAGGGATTAATTTACAGGATCATAGGGATAAAGTTAGATGTGCGAGGTTTGTTGGAAAGCTGAAAGATCTGCACAGGGATAAAGCGCTAAAATAACCTTCTTCTATTCAGTGGAGATTCATAATAAATCCAATATGGAATTTAGCAGAATCGTCCCTTTATGGAGACTGGTTGCAATATGAACTTGTACATGGATTTTAGTAAGGCATTTGATAAGGTTCCCCATGGTAGGCTTATGCGGAAAGTCAGGAGGCATGGGATAGAGGGAAATTTGGCCAATTGGATAGAAAACTGGCTAACCGGTCGAAGTCAGAGAGTGGTAGTAGATGGTAAATATTCAGCATGGAGTCCAGTTACAAGTGGAGTTCCGCAGGGATCAGTTCTGGGTCCTCTGCTGTTTGTAATTTTTATTAATGACTTAGATGAGGGAGTCGAAGGGTGGGTCAGTAAATTTGCAGATGATACAAAGATAGCTGGAGTTGTGGACAGTGAGGAGGGCTGTTGTCGGCTGCAGAGGGACTTAGATATGATGCAGAGCTGGGCTGAGGAGTGGCAGATGGAGTTCAACCCTGCCAAGTGTGAAGTTGTCCATTTTGGAAGAACAAATAAGAATGCGGAATACAGGGTTAATGGTAGGGTTCTTGGTCAGGTGGAGGAACAGAGGGATCTTGGGGTCTATGTACATAGATCTTTGAAGGTTGCCACTCAGGTGGATAGAGCTTGTAAGAAGGCCTATGGAGTATTATCGTTCATTAGCAGAGGGATTGAATTCAAGAGTCGTGAGGTGATGTTGCAGCTGTACAGGACTTTGGTTAGGCCACATTTGGAGTACTGTGTGCAGTTCTGGTCGCCTCACTTTAGGAAAGATGTGGAAGCTTTGGAGAGGGTGCAGAGAAGATTTACCAGGATGTTGCCTGGAATGGAGAGTAGGTCGTACGAGGATAGGTTGAGAGTTCTCGGCCTTTTCTCGTTGGAACGGCGAAGGATGAGGGGTGACTTGATAGAGGTTTATAAGATGATCAGAGGAATAGATAGAGTAGACAGTCAGAAACTTTTTCCCCGGGTACAACAGAGTGTTACAAGGGGACATAAATTTAAGGTGAAGGGTGGAAGGTATAGGGGAGATGTCAGGGGTGGGTTCTTCACCCAGAGAGTGGTGGGGGCATGGAATGCGCTGCCCGTGGGAGTGGTAGAGTCAGATTCATTGGCGACCTTTAAGCGGCATTTAGATAGGTACATGGATGGGTGCTTAATCTAGGATAGAAGTTCGGCACAACATCGTGGGCCGAAGGGCCTGTTCTGTGCTGTATTGTTCTATGTTCTATGAACTCACTACCTTATAAATTAATTCAGGGTTAAAGCTTAAATTCTTAAAGGGGAAATACTAGGTAAACACATGGGAGAATCCAATAGGAAATTTGAAAGGATTAAGAGAAGAAAGGTGAGAGGAGGTGAATGGGAACCATAAACACCAGCAATTGTCAAAAGGCCTGTTTCTGTTCTGTATCTCCTCTTGGTTTGATAGATCTGTATTCAGCTTTAGGTTGCCATTAGATATAATGCTTCTGATAAGAAAGTTGCACAACTGCCATAAAAAACAGAAAATCTTGTACATCTTCGATGCTTGAAGGGTTTTAGGTAACAGCTCCAATTTCAACAACACAGTGATTCGAGTTCTGCAAGTTTCTTATCAGAAGTCTATTTCCCATAGAAACCTAACTCCTAAAAAAGCCTTTAGGAATGGAAGCTGTGCAAGATCACCTATTTGAATGGTCGTGGTATGAATTGTGTAGTTAGAGGCAACAACACAAAAGCTTACTATCATGTGACAAAGATCTTAACAGTCTCTACAAATGTAAAAATCACACAACACTGGGTTATAGTTCAACAAGTACTGATTTTCATGTGCTCCTCCTTCATCAAGTAGCTGTGGAGCAGGATCATAAGACTCAGTATTTATAGCAAAAGACCACACCATCATGCAACTGAAATGATATATTGAACAAACCTAGATTGCTGTTAAGTCTTTCAGAGAGTCCACCCCAGTCCAACACTGGCACCTCCCCATCATGCCTACAAATGAAGGCTGGAATCTTGTGTGCGTGTTGGAGTCATGGTCACTATCGGGAGAGCCAGGAAGAATCCTGGGCTTCCTCTTTTAGGGAAGGATCATCATATCTTGTTCCATCAGGCCAATGGCGGAAGCATCTCCATGATCAAGGACTCCAGGGTGAAGGTTTTGCCTGCCAACAACTGTTGGTCAATCTGAGGCTGGCAGCTCACTTGAACTGCTGTGCCACAGGACAGCTGATAGCTACTGGCAAGATTACTCTTCCCTGGGGTCTATGCTTACTGGATGCCAGGCCAGAAGTGAGTAAGGAGGGGGGGGGTATACGGGGAGTCATTGAAATTGTCCACAAAGACAGCATCTGGGTGTCAGTGATGGCCCCTTCCTGAAACTGAGTCCCTTGATCAGGCTCTAAGTGGCTTTGAAGGAGGGACCCTCCCTGGATGCCTGCACAGATTTGTTTGTCGTGCTCCCATGTGTTTCCACTCAGTTCAAGCCCATGGCAGCTAGAATAAGGACTTTCACTGGGCGTGAGCAGCTGGATGGGAATAAGGCTGTCCTGCCTGGGATTAATTGTTTTTATTGCAAAACTATATTTTAGTCATCAAAAGATTATATTTATGTAAATCCACAGGTTTTAAAGCAGTTGGGAACATAGAACATAGAACATTGCAGCGCAGTACAGGCCCTTCGGCCCTCGATGTTGCGCCATCCTGTCATACTAATCTGAAGCCCATCCCACCTACACTATTCTATGTACGTCCATAAGCCTGTCCAATGACGATTTAAATGCACTTAAACTTGGAGACTCTACTACTGTTGCAGGCAAAGCAATCCATACCCTTACTACTCTCTGAGTAAAGAAACTACCTCTGACATCTGTCTTATACCTATCTCCCCTCACTTTAAAGTTGTGTCCCCTTGTGTTTGCCGTCCCCATACTTGGAAAAAGGCTCTCCCTGTCCACCGTATCTAACCCTCTGATTATCTTGTATGTCTCTATTAAGTCACCTCTCAACCTTCTTCTCTCTAATGAGAACAGCCTCAAGGCCCTCAGCCTTTCCTTGTAAGACATTCCTTCCATACCAGGCAACATCCTAGTAATCTCCTGTGCACCCTTTCCAAAGCTTCCACATCCTTTTTATAACCAGAATTGTACACAATACTCCAAGTGTGGCCGTATCAGAGCTTTGTACAGCTGCAGCATAACCTCCTGGTTCAAGAACTCAATCCCTCTATTAATAAAGGCCAAAACACTGTATGCCTTCTTAATAACCCTGAAAATGTGTTGCTAGAAAGGCGCAGCAGGTCAGGCAGCATCCAAGGAACAGGAGAATCGACGTTTCGGGCATAAGCCCTTCTTCAGGAATGAGGAAAGCGTGTCCAGCAGGCTAAGATAAAAGGTAGGGAGGAGGGACTTGGGGAGGGGCGTTGGAAATGCAATAAGTGGAAGGAGGTCAAGGTGAGGGTGATAGGCTGGAGTGGGGTGGGGGCAGAGAGGTCAGGAAGAAGATTGCAGGTTAGGAAGGCGGTGCTGAGTTCGAGGGATTTGACTGAGACAAGGTGGGGGGAGGGGAAATGAGGAAACTGGAGAAATCTGAGTTCATCCCTTGTGGTTGGAGGGTTCCTAGGCGGAAGATGAGCCGCTCTTCCACCAACCGTCGTGTTGCTATGGTCTGGCAATGGAGGAGTGGGAGGGAGAGTTGAAGTGTTGAGCCACGGGGTGGTTGGGTTGGTTGATCCGGGTGTCCCAGAGGTGTTCTCTGAAACGTTCGCAAGTAGGCGGCCTGTCTCCCCAATATAGAGGAGGCCACATCGGATGCAACGGATGCAATAAATGATGTGTGTGGAGGTGCAGGTGAATTTGTGGCGGATATGGAAGTATCCCTTGGGGCCTTGGAGGGAAGTAAGGGGGGAGGTGTGGGCGCAAGTTTTGCATTTCTTGCGGTTGAGGGGAAGGTGCCGGGAGTGGAGGTTAGGTTGGTGGGGGGTGTGGACCTGACGAAGGAGTCACGGAGGGACTGGTCTTTTCGGAATGCTGATAGGGGAGGGGAGGGAAATATATCCCTGGTGGTGGGGTCTGTTTGGAGGTGGCGGAAATGACAGCGGATGATGTGCTATATATGGTGGTAGGTGAGGACCAGTGGGGTTCTGTCCTGGTGGCGGTTGGAGGGGCGGGGCTCAAGGCCGGAGGAGCACGAAGTGGAGGAGATGTGGTGGAGTACTGTCAATCTGGGTAGCAACTTTCAGGGATCTGTGTACCTGGACACCGAGATCTCTCTGCTCAACTGCACTCCCAAGAATCTTACCATTAGCCCAGTACTTTGCATTCCGATTACTCCGTCCAAAGTGTATCACCTCACACTTGTCCACATTAAACTCCATTTGCCACCTCTCAGCCCAGCTCTGCATCCTATCTATGTCTCTCTGCAACCTACTACATCCTTCGTCACTATCCACAACTCCACCGACCTTAGTGTCGTCCACAAATTTACTAACCCACCCTTCTAAGTCCTCATCCAGGTCATTATAAAAATGACGAACAGCAGTGGACCCAACACCGACCCTTGCAGTATGCTGCTAGTAACTGGACACCAAGATGAACATGTTCCATCAACTACAACCCTCTGTTTTCTTTCAGCAAGCCAATTACTGAGCCAAACTGCTATGTCTACCATAATCCCATTCCTCTGCATTTAGCCTACTGTGGGGAATCTTATCGAATGCCTTGCTGAAATCCATATACACCACATCAACCAGTTTACTCTCATCTATCTGTTTGGTCACTTTGTCAAAAAAGTCAATAAGATTCGTTAGGCATGACCTACTCTTCACAAAACCGTGCTGACTGTCCCTGATCAGATTATTCTTTTCTAGATGGTTATAAATCCTATCTCTTATAACCTTTTCCAACACTTTACCAACAACTGAAGTGAGACTCACTAGTCTGTGATTACCAGGGTTGTCTCTACTACCCTTTTTGAACAAGGAAACCATATTTGCTATCCTCCAGTCCTCAGGCACTATTCCTGTAGACAATGATGATTTGAAGATCAATGCGAAAGGCTCAGCAATCTCTTCCCTTGCTTCCAAGAGGATCCTAGGATAGATCCCATCCGGCCCAGGGGACTTGTCTATTTTCACACTTTGCAGTATTTCTAATACCTGTTCCTTGTGAACCTCAATCTCTTCTAGTCTAGATGCAAGTATCTCTGTATCTTCCTCGCCAATATTTTCATTTTCTATAGTGAACACTGTCGAAAAATATTTATTTAGTGCTTCCCCTATCTCCTCTGACTCCACACACAACATCTCACTATTATCCTTGATTGGCTCTAATTTAACTCTCGTCATTCTTTTATTCCTGACATACCTATGGAAAGCCTTAGGGTTAACCCTGATCCTATACGCCAACAACTTCTCATGTCTCCTCCTGGCTCTTCTGAGCTCTCTTTTTAGGTCTATCCTGACTTCCTTGTAACGCTCAAGCGCCCTGAGTTTTCATATTTTGTCCTAACATAAGCCTTCTTCTTCTTCTTGACCATTTCCTTAGTAGACAACGGCTCACGCGTTCTATATCTTCCTCCCTGCCTGACAGGTACATACTCATCTAGGATACACAGGAGCTTTTCCTTGAATAACCTCCACATTTTTAATGTGCTCATCCCCTGCAGTTTCCTTCCCCATTCTACGCTTCCTAAATCTTTCCTAATTGCATCGTAATTTCCCTTCCCCCAGCTGTAACTCTTGCTCGGTGGAGTACACCCATCTCTTTCCATCACTAAAGTAAACCTGACAGAATTGTGATCACTGTCTCCAAAGTGCTCACCTACTTCCAAATCTAACACCTGGCCAGGCTCGTTACCCAGTACTAAATCTAAAGTGGCTTCGCTCCTTGTAGGCCTGTCTACATACTGTTTCAGGAAGCCCTCCTGCACACACCGGACAAAAACTGACCCATCTATAGTAATCATACTGTAGTGATCCCAGTCAATATTTGGATAGTTGAAGTCCCCCGTGACAACTATCCTGCCTCTCTCACTCCTATCAAGAATCATCTTTGCTATCCTTTCCTCTACATCTCTGGGACTATTTAGAAGCCTATAGAAAACTCCCAGCATGGTGAATTCTCTTTTCCTGTTTCTAACCTCAGCCCATACTACCTCAGTTAACGAGTCCCCAAACATCCTTTCTACAACTGTAATATTGTCCCTGATCAACAAAGCCACACCTCCCCCTCTTTTACCATCTTTTCTGTTCTTACTGAAACATCTGAATCCCGGAACCTGCAACAGCCATTCCCGTCCCTGCTCTATCCATGTCTCCATAATGGCCACAACATCGATGTCCCAGGTACCAACCCACGCTGCCAGTTCACCCACTTTATTTCGGATGCTCCTCGCATTGAAGTACACACACTTCAAACCAGGTTCTCGCTTGCCAGTGTCAGATTTTGGAACTCCCAACTCTCATCCTCTTCTCTACCTGTCCTACAATTTTGGTTCCCAATCCCCTGCTGTATTAGTTTAAATCCACCTTAAAAGCTTTAGTGAATTGCCCACCCAGGATATTGGTACCCCTCTGTTTTAGATGAAGACCATCCTGCTTGTAGAGGTGCCACCTACCCCAGAAGGAGCTCCAATTATCCAAAAACCCAAAACCCTCCCTCCTGCACCATCCCTGTAGCCACTTGTTCAACTCCTCTCTCTCCCTATTCCTCACCTCACTAGCACGTGGCACGGGCAGCAAACCAAAGAAAACAACTCTGTTTGTCCTAGCTCTAAGCTTCCATCCTAGCTCCCGGAATTTCTGCCTCAAGTCCCCATCTCTCTTCCGACCTATGTCGTTGGTGCCAACGTGGACCACGACTTGGGGCTGCTCTCCCTCCCCCCGAAGGATCCCAAAAACACGATCAGAGACATCACGGACCCTGGCACCCAGGAGGCAACACACCAACTGCGAGTCTCTCTCGTCCCCACAGAACGTCCTATCTGTCCCCCTAACTATTGAGTCCCCAATGACTACTGCTCTGCTCCTCTTCTCCCTTCCCTTCTGAGCAGCAGGTGCTCCACTGCTTTCCCCCGGTAAGTCATCCCTCCCAACAGTATCCAAAACGGTATACTTATTGTTGAGGGGAATGGCCACAGGGGATCCCTGCACTGCCTGCCGGTTCCCTTTCGGTACCCTAACTGTCACCCATCTGTCTTTTTCCTTTATCTTTGCGTATCAAGAAAAGCAAACATTGGAATTTGACATCACCCACAGCTGCAAAATGCAAAAGCATTTCTTACACATGCAGACCATATTTACAGATATTGAGGCAATAAGAGGGTCTGATAACAGAACAGACCCTCGTTACACTTTGGTGGAAAGACCTTACAGGTCACTGCGCCTTGGCGACAGCTACGCCAAGCTTTACCATCAGCTCGCAATCCTGGACCTTGAAATGTACCAGTCTGCAAGTTTCAGGCACCCAAGAACATCTTTCACCAAGTTGATGGCCCTTCAGTGCAGTCGATGTTTGACTTAGTGTGTGTCCCACATAACAGCCCATTGGGAACAGAGCTCTGCATTACGGAGTTGCTCAGAATGAACCTTGACAAAAACAACTGCACGTCTCTTCAGAACTTCTTTGCAAAGGCACATTCCAGAAGCGGGGATAGGAGGGTTGCTGCAGTTGCCATGTGAGGTGAAGCATAGAGACTGAGTGTACATGAAGAATCTGACGGGTAGTGCCCTTCTCACCACCAACCAAGTAATGTCTTGGTGCTTGGTGGAAAGTTCTGGTGATGAGGCATTCTACCAGTTGACTTTGACAGTCTGATCAGGGAAGCACATGACAGTCTGATCAGGGAAGCACATGACATCGAAGGACAGGTAATACAAAATGGTTCAACTACTTGGAGCGTTCCGTGGCAATGAGGCCAGTCCCATCCTCCGTAACAACAGGGACAGGTAGAACCTCAGCATGTAGTGACACTTGGTGTTTGTGTACCGAAGATCTACACACAGCTTGATGCAGCACACACAAAGGTGGCCATCAAGATGACAGTGGTGTTGAATATGTCTTTTCCACCTTCATGTAGAACTTGGAATCCCTGTGGGCAGATGAAGTAAAGGTGGCTTGGGTGTAGGCTCAGGGAATGGGCCAGACCTGCACCGCATACAACAACTAAGAGTACCTCACACCTGATAACCAGGTTTTTATCTGCAATGGAATGACAGCAGTGCTCCCACAAGGCCAGTTTTGCCTCACCTTGGCGATGCGCTCCTCCCAAGACTTTGCACATGCCCGTGTCCCTCCGAACCATAGTTCCAGCACCTTTAGATAATCTGTCCTGACAGTGAAGGGGAATAAAAGGATCAGTCAGCCCAGTTCCTGAAGCACTGGGCCTCACTCTTGCCTCGATTTACCTTGGCTTCCAATACTAGTTTGAACTGGTGACAGATAACCATGAGACTGTGCACTGACAGTGGATCGGAGCAGAAAACAGCAATGTTTTTTTTTCTCACCTACAGGGAGACTGACCTGCAGGCCTCCACTGCCTTGGGTAGTCACCCCTCTCATGCTCACATTCTTAGTGATGGATTCAGCAAAAAGTTGGATTGATCAACCATAATAATGAGAATGTAATGAATCGCCACTACCAAACTCAATACAGGGAATGCCACAATGTTCAGGACAGATCCCATTTCAGTTTGGTGTTTCTGAAGCATTGGACCTCATATGCAACTGGAAAAACCACACAGGGATCAGCTAGAATCATTTTGATAGGAGAGGAGAGGAGGAACCTGCCTTTCAGGTTTTTCAGTTATCCGAAAAGAATGTGATGGCAGTGTGATTTGTTGAAAGGGCTGAACACATTTTTTCAATCGGGCTATTGGTGAGTTCAGATTGGGTGAGGCTGCATTCTTTACGAAAGGAATTATTTGCTGAGAATTAAAAATAAAATGTAGCAACGCTGGTTCTAGTAGTGCAGAGCAGTGTAAAGATTTCTAAAATCTACTTTTCAGCTCTCCTTGAGGGCTAACTCTTGAAACTCACAAATCAGAAAAAAAACTGCATGTTGAATTTTCCTGGTCTATTGGCAATAAGCCAAGAGGTGAGAGAGAGCTGGTAAAATTGTGGGGGGCATGCATTGGCAGGGGTATCCGAAGCCTTCCCAATGCCATTGCCATCACAGGGAAACTTGGAAGCTTGACTATCCACCTGGAAGCTATTTAACCACTAAAGTGGCTACTGAAGAGCCACTTTCTGACCTTTTACTCATACCAGAATGTCCCGCCATGATGTAGGAAGACTCAGTACCCTTCCAGTGGGTAGGATCTGGGAGACACTATATCCTCAAACAGCACTGCCTGCCCCAAGCAGGGGCTCCTCAATAGTTCACAAAAGGATGCAAGCAATTTATTTTAATTTCAAAATATGCTTTATTCGTAAAATACTCTTTATACAAATACATAGGCACCAGAACAGCTCCATTCTGTACAGTTTTCACAGATGGAGAACAAACCAACCAAGGGATTTCTTACTTACACTGGATACTATTTACATATACAGTAGTGCCTTGACTTACGAACTTAATCTGTTCTGGGACCTGGTTTGCGAACCGAAAAGTTCGTGAACTGAATCAATTTTTCCCATTGTTCGGATAGCGTAAGAATGCTTGGACTGCTGTTCACTGGCGTGTGCGCCAAAGACGAACTGAGTGAGATCACACGGGGCCCGAGAGCTTTTGTGTTCAACAAGCGCATAGCAAAGCAGAACAATGCAACTACGTGGTTGCACACGGGCTTTTTGCGTTCATACCTGCGTTCGTACCTTGAATTTCTTATGTACATTGAAGCAAAGTTTTATGTACAATCCTGTTCGTAAACAGATTTGTTAGTGAACGGGGTCGTTCGTATGTCGAGGCACTACTGTATTTGAAGCACCGGGAGGGTCCAATAACTGAACAGACTCCCATTGTACTTTGGCCAAAAGTGCCTTTTTCTTTAAATTTCAAAATATACTTTATACATAAAAAAGACTCTACGTACATTCATCGTCATCACAGCAGTTTAGTTCAGTTGACTTTGCATATCAAAGAAAAGCAAACCTTGGAATTGACATTCCCTGCAGTTGCAAAGGCCAAAGGCATTTCTTACTTTTTAAAAATTTTATTATTTACATTAATTTTGAAACAATGTTATACTTATTTTAATTTCAAAAAACACACTTTATTCATGAAAAAAGTCGTAATTGCAGTTCAGTTCTGAACAGTTGCATATGAAGAAACAAGCAAACATTGGAGTTGAACTCTATCCAGCAAACAAAGCCAAAGGCATTCCTTAATTGTACAAGGTTATACTTAAACACAGTTGTGGCACTCAGAACAGTCTGATAATCGAACAGACCTCTGTTTAGCTTTGGCAGAAAGCCATCAGATGGTGGTCTTACCCCACTGCGTCTTGGCAGCAGCTGCCCCACGCTTTAGTGCCTCCATCAGCACGTAGTCTTGGACCTTGTTATGTGCCAGTCTGAAACAGTAGGTTGGAGTGAACTAATTTCTCTGGAAAACCAAGTTTCAGGCAGACCAAATAATTGATGGTCCTCCAGTAGCAGTCGATGTTTGTCTTGATCCGCGTCCTGGGAAACAGACCATAGAGCAAAGGGACCTGTGTCATGGAGCTGCTCAAGATGTACCTCAACAAAAACCACTGCATCTTTCCTCCAGACTTACTTTGCAAAGGAGCATTCCAGCAGGAGATCTGTGACATTTTCTACACCCCTTGCAGCCACAGAGGACAGTGTATGATAGTACAGACAGACTGAATGTACAAACGGGATCTCACCAGGTAATGTTCTTCTCACCACTAGCCAAGTGATATCTTAGTGTTTGTTAGTTGTAGCATCGCTTAATGACATCTCCTAATGCTTATCACCGGGGCTTAGTTGCCAGGGCATAGCTTACCCCAATCTTATGCAATTGCTTTTGAGCTAGAATGCCCATGCCTTTGATAACTGTCTCCATGGAACTGCCACTTGTGATATGCAGCCCTGGGCCATACTGTTCACCAAAATGAGGGGTGCCTCCTGGTATTTGGCCTCCGTATCTGGACTTGCCAGTATGTGACAAAGATCAATTTCACAATAATGAAAATTTGACAGTCAAAAAGAAAATTTAGTTTGTTGTGGTGCAATGAAGTTTCCACACCATAAAAGGTGAACTAACTTGCTCTCTCCACTCACAGGGAAGTACTAATTTTATAGAGGCACTGAGAGAACTGAAAGCTGCACACTGGCACTGTGAGGCAGCAGTGCTAACCACTGAGCCACCGTGTTTAAACAGCAAGTTCTAGATTTCACTTATGTGCAATGACCGTGTTATTGCCATATATTTGTACCTCATTATTAGCTAAACTCACTGTATTTCTAGGCAGCTCTCACCTCTGAGAAGCTAGACAATACCAATTTCTGCCAAGAACTTTAAAGTAGTTACTGGAGGGCTGTAGCTTGTCACTCATTTCTCTGGACCTTCACACGACTCTCAATTGTCACTAATATTTTCCTGTATGCAGCACGGATACCATCCTCTTCAATCGAATCAACAAACTATTGGTCTCACAGTATCATCATAGCTGCTTTTGAATTACCTCAGACTCAACTTCAGTCCTTCGGGACTTCACTTTGGAACTCAGTCAAGACAGACTAACATGTTTCACTTTGTAGACAGGGACAAACATGCATCTAAAGCATCCACATAGGATGACGCTTTTGGACCTTAGCTTGCTTTTTTAGTGCTCATTCAGTTAGCCTCTGCCTTTCATTGCTCTTCAGCACATAGGCAAATCAGTCCTAGGGTGCTAGCCTCTGTGGCATGCATTGCTTTGTATTGCTGAGGGAGAGGCAGACAGTTTCTCATGGTTTGCAAGAATGAACAGTCAAGGGGCTGAACACTGTGCTAGGCCAATGGCAAAGTCATACCTACATTATGTGCCAGCAGCTCACCAGTCAATAGTGGGATCGAGTAGTCCACCATCAATGAAGGGCTTATGCCAAAATATCAGTTGTCCTGCTCCTCAGATGCGGCCTGACCTACTGTGCTTTTCCAGCACCACACGTTTTGACTCCGGCTCTCCAGCATCTGTAGTACTCACTTTCTCCCAGACCACGAGTATACCACAGTCAGTCTTGGAGCCTTGAGCATCATTGGTCAATGGCTTTATCAGGGACCAGCTGGTGGTGTCATGGTGAAAGTGGGAATCCCAAGTCTGTGAATGGGATTCATTGCACTGGTTCCCTGAGAGAATGATTAGAGTCAAAATTGGCAATTCAAGATTGAATGGAGGATTTTGTAGAACATTGGTTGGGACAGGAAGTTCCCTCTGGCCTCAACAACAGCATGACAATTTGTAAAGCCTGATACGAAGGGTATAAAATTGGAGACAATAGCAGTTATATAAAAGGAGGTAAACAGAAATGGTGTGAGGCTGAAAAATGGTCAAAGGGGTGTAGGGACAAGAACGCAAGGAGGGACGATGAAGGGGGTGGGGGCAGGTGGTGAATCTCTCATGTTTTGTTTCATCTGCAGAATTTGAAACTCCCTGCACATCACAAAATATGTTAATTTTCTAGATCTTGAAATCAAGCATCCAATTGCTGAACCTTGACCACTACAAACATTTCTCCAGTCCAAAACAGCTACTGTTTCAATTGGGCAGCCAATCTTTTATCCATATTGCTTACTGTCCTTTTTATTCCATGAGATCTAATTTTTCTCACCAGGGTGTTGTGGTACAAGACATTGATCATCATCTGGAATTTCACATACATCACAACAACAGTATTACCTTCATCAATTCTTCCTGTTACCTCTTTTAAAAAAAACTCCACTAAGTTAATTCAACACAATTTTCCTTTTGGAAATCCATACTGAATCTTTCTAATCAACTCACCTTTTCCAATGTAACTTGTAAATCTATCCTGAAGAACTGTTTCTCGGAGCTTTTTCATCAGAGTTATACTGACTGGTCTATAATTGCTGGGTTTATCCTTACAACCTATTGTTGAACAAGGCAGTGATATCTCTTGTGGCACCTCCTCTGGGTCAAGGGATGACTCAAAGATTATGATGTAGAAGTGCTGGTGTTGGACTGGGGTGAACAAAATTTTTTGAACATTCAAAAAGCGGACGATCTGTGGGCAGCCAGTCCATGTGACAGACTCAAAGGTGGGATACAGACAGAATCTAATCCCATTTCTCTAATGCATTGTCAGAGCTGAGATGTCACCTCTTTCTTTTATAAAACTTTAAGTTATTTCAGGACTGTGACTTGAAAGAAATTCTAGGATTTACATAATAATCAATAGAAACCTGCAACCCCATTCTAAAGTGTTTAAATACTTAACAGGAACCTAGGTTTGTTCAATACATCACATGATACTTTGATCTTTTAATATAAATTCTGTGTCCGATGATTCTGCCATACCAGGAATCCGAAAGCTTGGAGTAAAACTTGGTGTTGTGCGATTTTTAACTTCAAAGATTAGCGGCAATGTCCTTTCCATTTCCACTTTCACTTCCTTCAATGCCCTCAGATGCATCTCATGCCTGTGCCTTGCTAAATTCAAGTACCAACAGTCTATCTAACACTTTGGTCTTATTGGTTTTGAATCCTTCTAGTGAGAGAAATTCTTCTCATGTCACCAGGGCTTGTGTAACACCGCTTTCCTTAATAAAGCCAGTTGAAAATTATTCACTTAATGCCATGCTCCTATCTCCAAATATAAATCCCCATTCTCATCCCTACTCCTCCTTTCACTGTTATTATTGATAGGCCCTTGGAGGATGCTGGGATTCCTTTTTCTGTTGGTTGCAAACCTTTTCAAGAATTCTTCTTTCCTTCTCTGATTTACTTCTCCACCTTCACTCAGAAGCTTCTGTATTTTTCTTGGTTCTCAATTCTACATTTTACCAGTAGTTGTCACAAGAACACCTTTTCTTATTTATCTTAAATTTTTACTTCCTTTGCGAAGCAGAGTGCCTTCATATGTTTGTCCAACCTTTTCCTTTTGAAATAATATGCATTAACTGTACCCAAATCATCTCCTCTTTGAAGGTACCTCTTCGCTCATTTTCAGATTCCCCTCCAATAATCTTTTGTTTCAGTCCTTCCAGTCCAGCTCAGGTCTTGCCTCACTGAAGTTGACTCTTTACCAAGAGATTTTTCTAACTCTGGACTGACCATTGTCATTGCTTACCATCATCTTAAACCTTAGGATACAGTGACCACTTTTCTTGTTAGACTGGACACAAATGGCTGTGGAAATTCACCCTAATACAATTTAGGAACACACGGGCAGCACGGTGGTTAGCACTGCTGCCTCACAGCACTAGAGACCCAGGTTCAATTCCTGCCTCAGGCAACTCTCAGTGTGGAGTTTGCACATTCTCCCAGTGTCTGCATGGGTTTCCTCCGGGTGCTCCAGTTTCCTCCCACAATCCAAAAACATGCAGGTTATGTGAATTGGCCAGGCTAAATTACCCGTAGTGTTTAGGTGAAGGGGTAAATGTAGGGGAATGGGTCTGGGTGGGTTAGGCTTTGGCGGGTTGGTGTGGACTGTTTCCATGCTGTTTGTAATCTTATAATGCTCTAATCAGAGTCTACATTTGATAGTTAAATTCCCCACTTTTAACTACTCATTTGGTCGACATCTCTCTAAGTTCCCCAAGGATTTGTTCCTTTAAATCATTTTCACTTTCTCAATATTTGGGTGGTGTGTAGACTACACTGAGCAATGTAAGTGCTTTTTGTTCCTGTGTTATAGCGAAATTGATTCTGTCCTTGAATCCTTTGAGACTTTTTTTTCTTTAGCAGTGCAAAGGTCTCTATTACATGGTAACTGGTATCTTAATTGGATCTTATTTATTATATGCCATACATTCACAAACATAGTAAGCCTGATTTTGCCTTCATTATTTTCTCCTTTACTCCGACCTCATTTATTAAATGGTGAACCCTGGTATTCTTCCTCAATATTCTCCCTTAGCTTCCACATTCCTGCCAAGTTAGTTAAAAGGCTTCCCAACAGGACTAGCAAAATGCTCCACAAAGAACTCAGTCCCAGCTCTGTTCATATGCAACCCATCCATGGATCATTTCCCCTAGATGTATACTGTCCAGGTGTGTAACGACCTGGTGTAGCATGACCTGGTGTGACAACTGCCCTGTGAGGACCGCACGAAGCTACAGAAGGTTGTGCACACAGCCCAGAGCATCAAGGAAACCCATCCCTGGACTCCATCTACATAGCTCACTGTCGTGGAAAGGCTGCCATCAAAGACCCGCTGCACCCCAGAAATTATCTCCTACAACCTTTTTCATCAGGCAGAAAATACAGAAGCCTCAACACACCCACCAGCAGGTTCAGGAATAGCTTCTTTCTGGCAGTTACTAGACTGATGCATGGACTCTCTAACTTCAATAAGCAATGTAACCTTTATGCCTCTATATCCTTTTCATCTGGACATTCTTCCTTTCAATGATCTGCCTATACTGCAGGGAAAACAAAGCTTTTCATTGTACTTCAATACACGTGACAATAAATAAGTCAGTCAAGCCAGCCCCAGGAATCTAAATCTCCTAAACCATCTTTCCAGCTAATATTCATTAGTTTTAACCTTCAATTTCTGAAAGAACTTGTGCATGGCAGTGGAACAGTAAAGTGAACTCCTGAACACTAGTAATCATGTTCTGCAATGATGCACTATTTCCTTGGATAATGGTCTTTCTGATGCTTGGACAGACTCCTTGAGAGGTTATGAACAATTGCTCGTAGTTCCATTACTCCTAAAACTCATCCATGGCTTCCTTCCTTCAAGGATTGTTTCCATTTTCTTCAAAGCACCTCTCTAACTAATTCCTGTTCAAACCCTATGTCTTTGGTCTTTTATTCATCCTACAAACTTGTAACCACTGGCTCTAACTTTTCTCTAATTCCTATTGTGGCTGTTTTCTCCTATAAACACATTTGTTGACTGTTCAATGCAGTCCTGCCTTCTGTTTTGCGTTTGCTGTTCTTTCAGAAGAGTATGGTAAAATTAATGTTAATAAAAGAGTAAAATGTTTAAACCAATGCCAGCCTGGGTTCAGAATATAAAGCAGACTTCTAGATGTCATATTCAAAGATCTAGATGTCAGAGTAAAGAAAAGCCAAATATTCTAACATATTCAGATCTAGATTAGATTAGATTACTTACAGTGTGGAAACAGGCCCTTCGGCCCAACAAGTCCACACCGCCCCGCCGAAGCGTAACCCACCCATACCCCTACATCTACATCTACATCTACCCCTTACCTAACACTACGGGCAATTTAGCATGGCCAATTCACCTTGCCTGCATATCTTTGGAGTGTGGGAGGAAACCGGAGCACCCGGAGGAAACCCACGCAGACACGGGGAGAACGTGCAAACTCCACACAGTCAGTCGCCTGAGGCGGGAATTGAACCCGGATCTCTGGCGCTGTGAGGCAGCAGTGCTAACCACTGTGCCACCGTGCCGCCCAGCTTGTTTTCAACATATACAAGCAAATGATCTAAAGAAAGATCAGTATCCTCAATATTTTTTGTTCGTTCAGTCAGGTTGGATGCTGCCTGAACTGCTGTGCTCTTCCAGGATGGACGGACGGACAGACAGACAATCTGTTCCAAGGTGCATCATAAGACATTCAGAGCAGGTGAGACTAGAACTTGGGCCTCTTTGTTCAAATGTAGGGTATCTGCCACAAGACCCCTCAGATCTGTGTTCTTATTCAGATTATAATTATCACAGGTTATCCAAAATCACTTTAAAGCTACTGAATTCCTTTTGAAGTATAGGCATCATTGCAATGTAGGAAGTACAGCATCCAATCTGCACAGATATTTTCTAAATCAACCTGCACAGGTTATGACTCTTGTGGCATACCTCTGAATCAAGGGATTCAAATCCCAAGTGCTCTGGAAATGTCCAAGAAAATGTCTGAGCATGGTGATTTAACTACTTTGATTGATAATAGATAATTTGTACTTAGCAAGTTTCCACAAAGTCCAATTGAATTCATGATCAGATTATCTGCTTTAATTGTTGATTAAGAAATGATTGTTAACCATGACATCTGAAAATCCTCTCTGCTCTTTCTTTTATGTCCATTTGAGAGGAAAGACTGGCATTTTCAAACAAAACTATTATTGTTCTCCTCACACATACTTTGGTTTCAGACACAAATCTGTTGTCATTTCATTTCAAATTTGTGTATCAAATAAAACAATTTTTCACATTCCTAATCCATGCAAACAAATTTTTCATTCGAGACTGATATCAATTCAGAAGCACATGAAGCCCATCCAGTACTCTCACCATGTGCTCTCCCCTCCCTCCCACCCCCCACCCCCACTCCCACCCCCACCCCCACGGACAGCCTTGACAAATTCCACATACTCCAAACAAATAGCTGTTAATATTTTGAATGCTATCCATTCTTTCATGGGTAGTGACATTTATAGAATCTCCATTGACTTGTTGCTCTGTACTACCAATGAGTAGATAAACTTTGAAGAATGCAATAACAACAAAACCGAATATGAATAGGTATATTTTTTATTTCAATTTTCTTCATGGTATGGAAGCAGTGATTAAGATAGTAATGTTAAGAAAATTAATGTTGAACAGCCATAGAAGAATGGAGTGGGCACAACCCTAGAGAAAGTTTGTTTTTAACCTCCTGATGTGTCAAACCACCTTAATCAATGAAATAATGCAGGAAGCAGATAGATTTACATTCATGTATAAATATATACCAGTTTTCCCAGTTCTCTCTCACACTGAACAGTAATAGAAGCAGCATGCCTGCCAAGTGCTCCATCTGTCCAAGACCGAGAACACTATTTTCTGTGTGAGGCGATGAATGTGGCAACTCCAGTGCATCTGCTGGCAGAGTTTCCTGGTAGAAAAAAAGAGAAAAGTCAAGTGTAGCTGCCATATGTCTCAAAAGCTGTTGTGTCCACTGGAAAGGTCAGGCACGTATTGCTTGGCCCTCTTGTTTGTTGTTATGTCCTGGCAGCATGCGATCCATCTGTGCCCCATCCTGCACTTAGCATGGGAATCTTGTCATAGAGAGATCTTGATAAGCTGTTTGCCAGCTTCATGATGTGCCAATGTCTGCAAGTGCAAAATAAAGAGACTGCAAATACACAGCTCTATCATATTAACATGCTAGAAGCTAAGAACAGCATGCCATTTTGCCTGTCGTACCTGTGCTAATTCTTTAACAGAACTGGCCAATTTAATACAACACCCCAGCTTTTTCCTCATAATAGCAAATTAGCCCTCTTCAAGTACATATACAATTGTGTGATAAAAGTTCCTATGGAATCTAATTCTAGATTTTAAAATCTGTTTTTGTCCCCCTCATTTCCTGTCTAGCTTTTTGCAAATCATTTTAAATCCATGAGCTAAATAGGCAGGGAATGTGGCAAGGGAATGCATTGTGAATTTGATTTGATTTGATTTATTCCTATCACATGTGATAGGATACAGTGAAAATTGTTGTCTGATGTGCTTTACAGGCAGATCAGGGTAACAGAACAGAATGCAGTGTACAATGTTACAGCTGCCAGAAAAGTGTAGAGAGAGACAGAAAGAGAGATCAACATTAACATTAAAGAGGTCCATTCAAAAGTCTGATAACGTTGGGAATCTGTTCTTGAATCCATTTGTACATTTATATAAACGTTTTATACAGAATTGAAGCCCAGCATCTTCCAGTCACCATGCCATGTGGCCAGCATTGGAAACAATGGAGATAATTAAGTTGTCAATCAAGGACTACTTCCTATCGCTGGCATTGCCAGAGCCTTGAGTTTCCTCCAAATACACTCACCCCTCTTCAATTGAACCGCAATACTGAGGGATCTTCACCCTCCATTTGCAGCCTGATCAGTGGCCATTGTGAGCAGTGACACTACCAAGATCAGACAGTTTTGTTTGGGAACACTCTGGGGGACCAGATGCTGTTCTCAGTTGGGTGACATTCTTTGCAGCAACATTTTAGCTGGCCATAGCCAGCAAGACAGCACCTCAGACATCCTCTGCCTGTTGAAGCTGGGTCAGCTCCAGCTTTGTATTCTGTCAACAGAACTTGGCAATCAGTGAGTCCTATTCCTCTTGTTAGCACTCTACTTCCCAGATAAAACAATTTTTTTTATAATTGCACTATCAAAACCCTTAGTACTTTTGAATTCTGCTATGGAGTCTTCGTTTGACCATCTGTACTATTAGAGAACAAATCTAATCTTTCCAATCTCTTCACAAAAGCAAAATATCAGGTCTCTGATATCAAACTGGTACATAATAGCATCTGTGGTGAGAAAAACAGCAGATTATTTGGATCTGTAACCCTGTTCCACAATTCATTGTGATCATGGCTGATCTTCTACATCAATTCCAGCTTCCCACACCATCACCACATCTCTCGATTCCCATCGTATGCGAAGATTCACTGATGAAGAGCTTATGCCTGAAACGTTGACTCTCCTGCTCCTCAGATGCTGACTGACCTTCTGTGCTTCTCCAGTGCCACCTTTTGACTTTGACTCTCCAGCAGCTGCAGTCCTCACTTTCTCCAAAGATTCACTGATCTCAGTCCACAATATGCTCAATGACTGATTATCCTCAACTCTTTGGGATAAGAGTTATAAAGATCTACAGCACACTGCATGAAGAATTCTTTCCTTATCACAACCTTAAATGGTCATAGCCTTTTTCTGAGACTGTGACCTTTAGTTCTACACTCCCCAGACTAGAGAAACTTGCTGCAACCATAAATATTATAAAATTCTTAAGGAATTTAACATTAGATTAGATTAGATTAGATTAGATTAGATTAGATTACTTACAGTGTGGAAACAGGCCCTTCGGCCCAACAAGTCCACACCGCCCCGCCGAAGCGCAATCCACCCATACCCCCACATCTACATTTACCCCTTACCTAACACTATGGGCAATTTAGCATAGCCAATTCACCTGGCCTGCACATCTTTGGACTGTGGGAGGAAACCGGAGCACCCGGAGCATCTGGAGCACCCGGAGGAAACCCACACAGACACGGGGAGAACGTGCAAACTCCTGAGGCGGGAATTGAACCCGGGTCTCAGGCGCTGTGAGGCACTGAGACATGTTTTAATGAAATTACCATTCACTCTTCTGGACTGCAGGGAAGATAAACCTAGTCTTCTCTAGCCTTCGTCATAGGAAGCTCATTCCAGGAATCAGTCTAGCTAATCTGTATTGTACTCACTCTAACACTAGTATGCTCTTCTTTAGATGAAGGAAACTACACCTGTACGTGGTACTCCAGATGTGGTCTCATCAAGAACCTGCACAATAAGTAATACTGTACTTCTTCAAACATATTTGAGTCCCTGTGGAGAGATAAACAGAGTTAACATTGAGTCCAGTAACTCTTTGTCAAAACTGGATGAAATCACTGGTCAATGGACCTAAAGCAGGGTCACTGTTTCAAAATGGAGGCGGCACAATGGCTAGCACTGCTGCCTCACAGCAGTTGGGTTTGATCCTACCTCAGGCGCCTGTCTATGTGGAGTTTGTACATTCTCTCCATGTCAACGTGGGTTTCCTAACACAATCCAAAGACACACAGTTTAGGTGGAGTGGCTATGCTAAATGTGCAGGCTCGGTGAATTAGCCATAGGAAATGCAAGGTTACAGGAATAAAGTAAGGGGGTGCATCTAGATGGGATGCTCTTTGGAGGGTCAGGATGGGCTGAATGGCCTGATTCCACACTGTAGGGATTTTATGATTCTGTTTTTCTCTCCATAGACACTGCCAGGTCTGCTGAGTTTCTCCAGCACTTTATGTTTTGTTAAATATATATAAGTAATTTTACTACTTTTCCAAATTTACATTTCCTTACATTATATTCCATTACCATGTTGTTGGGTGTTCACTTTACCTACTTTCTCTCTATTTTCTCAAAGGCCTTGAAATTCTTCTTAACGCCTGACACCCAAGAATGTTCACAACCTCCCAACTGAGACTGAAACAAAGATTTGCAAGACCCGATCTTTATGTTTGTTTTCATTGCCCTTATTTACAAAACTAAGTCATCCGTTTTCTTAAACAACTTATCTAGTTGCATTGTTTAAATACGCCACAAGGTCCCTCTGCTTATGAGCTCATTTCAAAATAATACTATTTTGATTATATCATCTCATTGTGTTACTTCTGATAAAGTGGATTGCTTCACATTCATTCACAATATATCACATCTGTTTCTGCAAAGTACCAGAGGCTGAATCTTAAGTTTTTTTTTGGCTATGTGTGAGCTGCATTAAGATTTTAAGGACTAATCACCACAAAGCTTAAATGGGTTTTCTTGCCATATTCTACCAAACCCTCATTAACTACTGACACCCCCTCTACAGACTCCCTGATAGCTGATTCCAGCCCAATGCACAATGTGCCATTCCCAAACCAACTCACTACTCAGTGGATATCCACTGAAAGTCTGGCATCCTTGACACCCACATCATATTTAAAAGGCCACTGTACACTGATAGGCACTGGCATTCCAAAACATGGATGCTTGCACGAAGAAGAGAAGTCCTCTTCCCAAAGAATTGGCAGAGGTGGTTACCCCATCAGATCCTGGCATGTGGTCTGTAGATGAAAACAAAGGAGTGATTGTGGCCCACATTTTTGAGTGACCTAACCAGATAATTCTGAATGGGAAACCTGCCCAGATCCCCCGACTGATGACTATGCATCTCCCTGATAACATTAGTCCTACCCTATGGTTTGGCCATTATCGTACTACAAGACTGACCATACCCACACGCCCACATTGCAGAGACATAGAGCCTTTGACTGAGAACACCCCAAACAGATGCCTCATTCCTGATGAAGGGCTTTTGCCCAAAATGTCAATTTTCCTGCTCCTTGAATGCTTCCTGACCGGCTGTGTTTTTCCAGCACCACACCCTTGGCTCTAATCTCCAGCATCTGCATTACTCACTTTCGCCGAGATGCCTCATTGTGGCCAGTCCCCTGGATCTTCAGAGTTACTATGCCAGGACCCTCTGACTGACTGGTGCCTTCATGGACTTTGGTGAGGTCTATTCCCCTCTGACTTTGACATAGGTAATATATTGATTACTCGACACCTGCAGCAACTTCACCACATTGGTGCATGCGGTGTGGCTAGGACCATGGTAGAGCAGAGTACAGAGCTGCCAAACACACAGTTCTGCTGCTTGGGCTAATCTGGTGGGTGGTCTCCATTATAGCCCAGCCAGGGTGTTCTCCATTATAGCCAGACAGGAACTAATTGATACCTGGTTCCAATCGATGAGAGCTGGGTGCAGCACACCATCATGGACTGTAGATTAATCATTTGTCTTGCTGCCAGAATTTAACCTACACTGCTGGGCTGAACTGCAACCTCGACTTGTTTTGTTTCTGTCCAATTTTATGAACTGTAAATAAATAAAAGCTCCTGTTTTGAATTGTTCAATTGCTTGCCTTTAGGCAATGTTCCTCTAGTGCACAGCAAGAAGCATTGGAGGAAGTTGTAGCATTGACAGTGAGGGTGTTTAGGTGGGATATAACTAATGAGAGTAAACTGGGTTCTGGTGGCTAAACAGCAACAAGGGTAAGAGAATGTGGGTTGTATCTGCAAGTGAGTGTCAGCTGATTATGTGCTGTGAGCAGTATTACTTTGTGGTTGCTGTAGCATTACGTTACAGGTGAAGGGCAATGCTGGATTGTCAATGCTTGCCTGGATGAACAGTGGCCTTTTAAAAATGGCATGAACTCAAGGAATGCTAGTCTTTCAATGGACATACACTCAGTGGCAGGTTATTCTGGGAATTACACATGATAAAATGGAAATAGATCTTGACAAGATATGGCAAGAAATCTTGCAAAACTTCAGTGAAAAAGCCTCCTGAAAAGCTTGAAGCAACTGATATTGGCACTTAACCAAAAAAGGCAAGATTCCTCCTTGTGAGCATTGTACTATGATAAAATGTATCCCAAGACTTAAGATAGTACGGAAAGTGTTGCACAATGAAAAAGTCATTGATGTGATAACAGTGGACTTATGCTGTAACTTAGATTATAATTGTTACCATCAAGAATTGACCTTCAAAAGCAAATTAACAACTTTTAGCACTTAAAATAATAAGGCTTTGCAAGGTGTTTCATATAAATGATAATGGTAGTCAAGGGGTTTAGAACAATAACTAAAAGAGATAATTAAAAAGATAGGCTTTACAGGGCTTTTTAAATGCAGGGTGTGAATTAACAGAATTAAGATTTTTTTAACAGAGTTACAAAAGTAGGGCTGAGGTGGCTGAAGGCTCTTTTACAAATGAGGGAGTGAAAATGCACAGGAAAGCATTACAGGATATTGAATCAGATGTAGCTTTGAAGAAAATAATAGAATTGAGTAAGGCTTTTAAAGGATTCTATAAATCCTTTAAGCATTTTAAATTCAGTGCACTGGAGAACAGGGAGTTAGAGGGTGAAGATGACAAAGGGATGTGTTTGTGTTCTTGGTGAAGTTAGAGTAACAAGTATTTTTAAAATTCAAGGGGGCAAGACAATCGGACAGTATCCAAACACAGGCACATAGATTAGGGAGTTCCGAAGAAAAGTCATATTGAAGTTGAAGCATTAACTGTTTCACTAGATGTTGCCAGAGCTACTGAGTTACACCAGTATTTTATTTTTAGAAAGGGAGATCATAAAGTAAGTGAATGCCCTACCAAATGCACCACCAACTCAGGGTTGGAGGATTTGAGCTATAGGGAGAGGCTGAACAGGCTGGGGCTATTTTCCCTGGAGTGTCGGAGGCTGAGGAGTTTACAAAATTATGAGGGGCATGGATAGGGTAAACAGGCAAAGTCTTTTCCCTGGGGCCGGGGAGTCCAGAACTAGAGGGCATAGGTTTTGGGTAAGGGGGAAAGGTATAAAAGAGACCTATGGGGCAACTTTTTCACACAGAGGGTGGTATGGGTATGGAATGAACTGCCAGAGGAAGTGGTGGAGGCTGGTACAATTGCAACATTTAAGAGGCATTTGGATGGGTATATGAATAGGAAGGGTTTGGAGGGATATGGGCTGGGTGCTGGCAGGTGGGACTTGATTGGGTTGGGATATCTGGTCGGCATAGACAGGTTGGACCGAAGGGTCTGTTTCCATGCTGTACATCTCTATGACTCTATAATTCTAGCAATACAGCCAAATCCAAAGCCATGATAGGCTAGGAAGTCCAAGCTAGTCTATGCTAGTTAAAGTAAGATGATAACTCTTAAAAGGGAGGTGGATTTTGGCTTGACCAATTGATGGAAGTCATTATGGAAGCTAGCTTAGTTTGGGAAAGGCAAAGTAGATGACACAAAAAGCTTCCCAAGAATAGTCACAAATTAGGTGCAAAAGGGAGGAGGTTTAAAAACAATTATTACTTGAGAAAAGTTATTGGAATTAAGAGGCTACATCCCAACATTAAGAAAGTGGCTTCAGAGAAAGCAGATTCATGGATTGTAATTGTGGATAGTGGATGGAATCATTGAATCCCTACAACATGGAAACAGGCCCTTTGGTCCAACAAGTCCACACCGGCCCTCCGAAGATTATGCCACCCAAACCCATTCCACATTATTCTACATTAACCCCGACCAATGTACCTAACCTAACATCCCTGAACACTATGGGCAATTTAGCATGGCCAATTCACCTAACCTGCACATTTTGGATTGTGGGAGGAAACCAGAGCACCTGGAGGAAACCCACACAGACACGGTGAAAATGTACAAACTTCACACAGACAGTTGCCTGAGACTGGAATTGAACCCTAGTCCCTGGCGCTGTGGGGCAGCAGTGCTAACCAATGAGCCGCTGTGCCAAATAAATAAGAAATGTTTGTAAATAGATTGCCTTTGTCTAAGACCAGGATTCTCCTCACCTCCTGGTACCACAAAGTCTGTCCACCACCTATAAGGTGCAGGTCATGAGTGTGATGGAATACTTGCTCAGATGAGTGCAGCTCCAACAACACTAATTGGGCAGAGAGGGTGTTGGGACTATTGTGAAGGCAAAGAATCCATATTTTTAAAAAAGTTTCTTAAAATAAAAGCCTGAGACTAGGGAGGATACAATGATTTAAATGCTTAATCTCCTTATAGGGATATAACTTTCAACTGCTTTGTTTTGATCCAATTGCAATCAGATTGCACTTTTTTTTGGCCACCCATGAAATTATTTAACCTCTTGAAGACTTGAAAAAAAGCTAAAAAGTATGTTTTCATTTTATTTTCACCACACCTCTTTATTGGTTATAAAACTATTAAGATTGCTGCTGAAATGACTCAGCTAATGCTTGCTTTCTGATTGACTAGATAAGTGGGTGGCATGGTGGCACAATGGTTAGCACTGCTGCCTCACAGCGCCAGCGCCTGTTTCCACACTATAAGTAATCTAATCTAATCGGATGGATGGTGAAATGTGAAGATAGGTCTGCCAAGTGACCAATGACTGGTAGCTCGGGAGGTTGCTGACAAGAGGTCTTGTCGCCAAATCACCCGGGGACAGAGCCAACCAGAGTTGACAAGCTATGTGCTGCAGTACTGCTTTCTAAATCTATAGCCTCTAGATCACAGTACATTATTTCCTGGAAGAACTGAAGAACATATTTTGGCCAATATTTATCCTTCAGTCAATGTTAAGAAATGATTAACTGATTAAAATAATGCTTTTTGTGAGACCTTGCTGCACACAAGTTAGCTAGATTATTTCTAACTTTTACAGCAATGATTACACTTCAAAAGTACACAAGTGAATGTCAAATTTTCTGGGATTTCCTGAGACAATGGAAGGCATTCTATATGTGTATTTGTCTTCAAGTATGCATTCTCATGAGGATTGTTTGCTGTCAGACAGGCTTGTGGAAAAATAGCTCTGTGTCACTATATATAAAACCATCATAAATATCAATGTTATTATTCTAATTAAATTTAAATCTGAACACTAATATCATATAAGTAATAAGAATGTAATACTAAGAGCAGAAAAGGCCTTTGGGCCCACAGCCTCCGCTCCATTCAATAATAGGCTGATCTTTGATTTGAACTCTACCTCCCTGCTTAATCCCCAAATCCCCTGGAGCACCACCACGCTCAAAAAGAACCAATCAACCTCAATCAATTTTGAAAACGATCAACAGCTTGAGCCCACTGGGGAATATAATCCCAATCCCCTGCAACCGCAGATTGCGGTGGTTCACAGACTCCCAGCCCAACTGCTTGTTCTGTGGCGCTGTGGAGTCCGTGGACCATGTATACATTGGGTGTGGGCGTTTGCACTCCCTTTTTGATTTCCTCAAAAACCTTCTCCTCTGTTTCTGGCTGCACTTCAGTCCCACGCTCCTGATCTTCGGGCACCCGGTACAGAGGAGGGAGGGCAGGTCCGAGGACCTCCTCGTGGGTCTGCTCCTGGGCCTGGCCAAACTGGCCATCAACAGGTCCAGGCAGCGGGCCGTGGAGGGGGTCGTTAGGGCCGACTGCCTGCCCCTCTTCCGGGGTTACGTTAGAGCCCGGGTGTCCTTGGAGAAGGAGCACGCGGTGTCCACCGACGCCCTGGAGTCGTTCAGGGAGAGGTGGGCGCCGCAGGGAGTGGAGTGCCTCATTTCCCCCTCCAACTCTATTTTGATTTAGTCCCTACCCTCCCCTTCACTGTTTTGATCACACAGCATTGCCCTGTGGTTTGAAGGGCAGTGCTTGTCACTGGCCACGCGGGTGTTTTTCCTATCTTCCTGGTGGTGGAAATTGAATAAAGATTCGTACACTTTGTGTCTTTCACTGTGTCTCACACCTGCACACACACACCATGGGTGCTGGGGAAAAAATAAGCACTAAAAAAAAAGAAAAGAAAAAAGAAAATAAAAGAAAAAAAAGAGAAAAAAAAAATAAAAAAAATAATCCCAATCCCCTGCAACCGCAGATTGCGGTGGTTCACAGACTCCCAGCCCAACTGCTTGTTCTGTGGCGCTGTGGAGTCCGTGGACCATGTATACATTGGGTGTGGGCGTTTGCACTCCCTTTTTGATTTCCTCAAAAACCTTCTCCTCTGTTTCTGGCTGCACTTCAGTCCCACGCTCCTGGTCTTCGGGCACCCGGTACGGAGGAGGGAGGGCAGGTCCGAAGACCTCCTCGTGGGTCTGCTCCCGGGCCTGGCCAAACTGGCCATCAACAGGTCCAGGCAGCGGGCCGTGGAGGGGGTCGTTAGGGCCGACTGCCTGCCCCTCTTCCGGGGTTACGTTAGAGCCCGGGTGTCCTTGGAGAAGGAGCACGCGGTGTCCAGCAACACCCTGGAGTCGTTCAGGGAGAGGTGGGCGCCGCAGGGAGTGGAGTGCATCATTTCTCCCTCTAACTCTATTTTGATTTAGTCCCTACCCTCCCCTTCACTGTTTTGCTCACACAGCATTGCCCTGTGGTTTGAAGGGCAGTGCTTGTCACTGGCCACTCGGGTGTCTTTCCTGTCTTCCTGGTGGTGGAAATTGAATAAAGATTCGTACACTTTGTGTCTTTCACTGTGTCTCACACCTGCACACACACACCATGGGTGCAGGGGATAAAAATAAGCACTACCGCACTTAGGTGGTAGTGTGGGGGTTAAGGGAAAAATATATAAACAAGAGGGTTGCCCGGGTGTCCTTGGAGAAGGAGCACGCGGGTGTCCACTGACACCCTGGAGTTGTGACTGGCCACTCGAGTGTTTCCTTCCCTTCTGGAGAGATTGGACCATCTTAAAAAAAAGAAAAAAAAAGAAAAAACAACATATAATCCCAATCCCCTGCAACCGCAGATTGCGGTGGTTCACAGACTCCCAGCCCAACTGCTTGTTCTGTGGTGCTGTGGAGTCCGTGGACCATGTATATATTGGGTGTGGGCGTTTGCACTCCCTTTTTGATTTTCTTAAAAACCTTCTCCTCTGTTTCTGGCTGCACTTCAGTCCCACGCTCCTGATCTTCGGGCACCCGGTACGCAGGAGGGAGGGCAGGTCCAAAGACCTCCTCGTGGGTCTGCTCCTGGGCCTGGCCAAACTGGCCATCAACAGGTCCAGGCAGCGGGCCATGGAGGGGGTCGTTAGGGCCGACTGCCTGCCCCTCTTTCGGGGTTACGTTAGAGCCCGGGTGTCCTTGGAGAAGGAGCACGCTGTGTCCACCAACACCCTGGAGTTGTTCAGGGAGAGGTGGGCGCCGCAGGGAGTGGAGTGTATTATTTCCCCGTCCAACTCTATTTTGATTTAGTCCTTACCCTCCCCTTCACTGTTTTGATCACACAGCATTGCCCTTTTGGTTTGAAGGGCAATGCTTGTCACTGGCCACTTGGGTGTTTTTCATATCTTCCTGGTGGTGGAAATTGAATAAAGATTCGTGCACTTTGTGTCTTTTCACTGTGTTTTACACCTGCACACACACACACCATGGGTGCTGGGGAAAAAATAAGCACTACCGCACTTAGGCGGTAGTGTGGGGGTTTAAAAAAGAAACAAAAAGAGAGAGAGAAAAAAATAAACAGGGGAAACCGGGGAAAAAAAAATAAACAACAGTGTAGTCCGGGTGTCCTTGGAGAAGGAGCACGCGGTGTCTACCAACACCCTGGAGTTGTGACTGGCCACTCGAGTGTTTCCTTCCTTCAAAAGAAAAAAAAATATAATCCCAATCCCCTGCAACCGCAGATTGCGGTGGTTCACAGACTCCCAGCCCAACTGCTTGTTCTGTGGCGCTGTGGAGTCCGTGGACCATGTCTATATTGGGTGTGGGCGTTTGCACGCGGTGTCCACCAACACCCTGGAGTTGTTCAGGGAGAGGTGGGCGCCGCAGGGGTTGGAGTGTATTATTTCCCCGTCCAACTCTATTTTGATTTAGTCCCTACCCTCCCCTCCACTGTTTTGCTCACACAGCATTGCCCTTTGATGTGAAGGGCAGTGCTTGTCACTAGCCACTCGGGTGTTTTTCCTATCTTCCTGGTGGTGGGAATTGAATAAAAATTCGTGCACTTTGTGTCTTTCACTGTGTCTCACACCTGCACACACACACCATGGGTGTTGGGGAAAAAATGCACTACCGCAGTTAGGCGGTAGTGTGGGGAGAAAATAAAACAAAAAAGAAAGAAAAAAAATAAACAAAAAAACAAATATAATCCCAATCCCCTGCAACCGCAGATTGCGGTGGTTCACGGACTCCCAGCCCAACTGCTTGTTCTGTGGCGCTGTGGAGTCTGTGGACCATGTCTATATTGGGTGTGGGCGTTTGCACTCCCTTTTTGATTTTCTCAAAAACCTTCTCCTCTGCTTTTGGCTGCACTTCAGTCCCACGCTCCTGATCTTCGGGCACCTGGTACGGAGGAGGGAGGGCAGGTCCGAAGACCTCCTCGTGGGTCTGCTCCTGGGCCTGGCCAAACTGGCCATCAACAGGTCCAGGCAGCGGGCCGTGGAGGGGGTCGTTAGGGCCGACTGCCTGCCCCTCTTCCGGGGTTACTTCTTGTCACTGGCCACTCGGGTGTTTTTCCTATCTTCCTGGTGGTGGAAATTGAATAAAGATTTGTGCACCTTGTGTCTCTCACTGTGTCCCACAGCTGCACAAAAAAATATAATCCCGATCCTATCACACAGCATTGCCCTTTGATGTGAAGGACACCGCTTGTCACAGGCCACTCGGGTGTTTCCTTTCTTCCTGATGGTGGAAATTTGAATAAAGATTCGTGCACCTTGTGTCTTTCACTGTGTCTCACACCTGCACACACACAACACGGGTGCTGGGGAAAAAAAAGCACTACCACAGTTAGACGGTAGTGTGGGGGTAAAAAGGAAAAAAAGAAAAGAAAGAAAAGAAAAAAAAGACAGTGGTTCTGTCCACTCTGAGTAAAAAAAATCCAATCCTTCAAATGAAGTACATAGCAGAAAGTTTGTGACTATTCATTGTATTTTTAAATTCAAGAAAAAAAGTGAGGTGGAGAAAAGAAAACAACTAGGTAGTACTTTTAAAAGGAAAGTCATTTAAGCAAAACCAGCTGCTCAAGTGTCATACTTAGTTATTATTTCAGAGTTTCAGCATCTGCAATATTTTGCTTAAGTAATTTAGGTAAAAGAACATTAAAATCTTGGTGGGGGTGGGGCCAGAGGAGAAATCCATCTTTGTTTGCATTTGGTGTGCTGTTGGTGGTCGATTAGGAGTTACTGATAATCTGTTCAGAGGGGTTATTGCACACTCAGAGTCATACAGCATGGAAACAGACTCTTCGGTCTAACCAGTCCATGCCAAACATAATCCTAAACTAGTCCCATCTCCTACTCCTGGCCTATATCCCTCCAAACCTTTCCTATTCATATATGCATCCAAATGTATTTTAAATGTTGTAGTCTTACCCACATCCACCATTTCACTAGGAGGTTCATTCCACACTCAAAACACCTCCTATGTAAAAAAAACTACCTCATGTCTTTTTTAAATCTCTCGCCTGTCACCTTAAATCTTGAAATTCCCCACCTTGGGGAAAATACAACCACCCATCAACTCTATCTATAGATCTCATTATTTCATGAACTTCTATCAGGTGACCTCTTAACTTCCTACGCTCCAGGTAAAAAAGTTCCAGCCCATCTTTATAACTCAAACTTTGCATGGTGGAGCAGGTGGGACTTGAATCCAGACTTGCTGGCTCAGGGATAGGGGTACTGGTGCAGCAGTCGGTCGGTTAAAACTGAGTTGGCCAGACGGCTGGTTTGCAATGCAGAGGCTGAGGTAACCAATGTTGTCCATAATCTTGTGACCTTCGGGGTTAAACAACCACCAGCAGTCATCTCTCTTTCGAAGATTGAGTCCCTGCCGTCACAGTGTGGGTATAAGCGACTTTACCTGAGGGGAAACGAATAGTCCGGCGGCAGCTAGGACCACGCGGAGCCCGAGCCAGAGCTTCAGTGACAGGCGGTGTGGGGCGGGGCCAGGAGGCGGGCGGTACGGGGAGAGCGCCGGGGGCGGGGCGAAGGCGAGGCGAGACGGGGCGGCCGTTGGGAGCGCGCGTGCAATGTCCAGGCGGGCCGTCAATCAAACCCAAAAGAGACAGGGACAAGTTCCTCAGTCACCGGAGAGAACGGCGAACTGAGCTCAAACACTGGAAGTATGTCAGTGCTGGCGCTGCAGGAATATGAATTCGAGAGGCAGTTCAATGAGAGGGAAGCTATTCAATGGATGCAAGAAAATTGGTGAGTGATGCTTCCCAGAAGGACTTCCGGGGGGGTGGAAGAAAAGGGGAAAAAAAACGTTCGTTTCTTCACTGTTTCCCCTTCCTCACATTTGTGTTCGCGCCCCATATCCCTGTCGAAGTATATTTTCTAAACAAAGCGAAAACGTGTTGGTTTAAATGCTGCCACCCTCCTCCTGGTATCCCCGAAGGGATGGGTTTGGGGGGGGGTGGGGGGAAGTCTCCTGTAAACACTTCTCTCGACCCCAATTCAACCGCCTGCTCCTCGGGCGATTATTTCGTTGCTTTATTCCTGCTCCTTTTGCGCCCACAGTCAGGAGGTTTGTTTCTGGGTTAAAACCACCGGGCATTACGGACTGTCTTTTGTCTTGGAATGGGAGTCTCCGGTGGGGAGCGTGTAAAACATTTTTCGAAAAGAAGCCCCCCCCCCGGCTGTCCCTTCCTTTAAGTCGTTTAGCCCAAAACCTGAGGGATCCTTTCTTGTCTGGCTATAAATCTGAAGGAAATCCTTGAACAGATATTGGAACACGTGTAGAGAGTCCTGCGCTAACCGCCCGCCCCCTACCTGCTGGTAGGTCAAATCCGTTTACAGTATGCATGAACAGTGGTAAAAGAACTAAATCAAAGCTGCGACCTTGTAGTTAACACATGCCCCCGACGCTTAATCATTTGAGATAGCTAACCATCCTCCCGGGAAGATGGACTTTTCTTGTCTTGCTGACAGGTGTTGGTCTAGTATTTGTATCCAACGAATGTGTGTGGAACATTACATTTAGAGTAATAGATCCACACACTGCTTTGAGCTAGAGATGCTTTGCTTCAGTATTTCTTGTACCCTTTTATTCTTTTGTCCCCAGAAAGCCATTTCGTGATTGATCCATTTTAAACTAACCTCATTCCCAGTCCCGAGTAAAGGATGGCACTAGCTTAGGCGGCAGGAATTATAATGAAGTAAAATTTCAGCCTGTCAAAAGCGTTAAGAGTTTTTTTTTCTTGAAAAACTGGTATTCTAGTGTCATGTCTGGGCATGAGCATGATTGTGTCCACTTTCATGTACAGTTGTACATCTGCTGGAACTTAAAATATATGTTTATTTATTTGTATAATCATTCATGCAAAACTGAAGCAAATAAAAATCAGAAGACTGTTCTGTCTGGTAACATCTGTGGAGAGAAAAAGAGGAAATCACATTTGAGGAAAATGAAGCGTATTGTTTCAGAACTGGAATACTATTCTTCGCACACTTTAAATTCAGCATGTGGTTACTTCAAACAGTTTTTAAAATGGGCTGTCCTAATTTTGGACAAAAATATTTGGGAAAGTACATTGATTTATGAATATACACTTGGAGACAAATCATAATGATTAATCAAAATGGGATGATATAGCTGAATAATATATGAAATGGCTTTCAATAATTTCAGTGGATTACTTAGTAACTAATCACAGTGCATCAAAATATTAATACATGACCATTCATTAATAATACATTTTTTTGCATCACACAACATTAACCATCATTCGTCTAAACCTACATTTAGTGCTTAGATTAAGAAAAATATTTTGTCTCTGAACTTTGATTTGCAAGCAAAATAAAATCATACTTTCATAACCACCTTCAACCAGCAGATACCACTGCTTATAGTAAATACTTGGCCTTGTGAGTTGTAGGAAGGTAGTGCTAACAGTGTAGTGAAGAATTGGAATGATTTTGACATGAAGCATAGACTTAAGTCAACATAAAATGCAGTGGGGCTGTTTAAAAAATATTGTTATCTGATATGATGGATCAGCTTTTTTTTGTTTATGGGAGTTAGCATTATTTTTGCTGCAATACAAATCCCAAGGGTGTAGTTTTTTTAAAAAAATGTTTCTGATTTAAAGCAAACAGGATGGTGAAATTAAATGTCACTCGAAGAAGTACAATCTTATGGTTTATACCTTGATAAGTTTTTTTTTCTGTTTCCTTTGTACCTTGATGTTAACTTGCAATAAGTCGTTTTCTGTAAACAACTGATGCTCTAGTGTCGAAAACATGATTACACTAATAAAGGGGGAATAATATTACCATGATTTGTTTTTAGCTCCTGTAAGCAAATTGATTCCTTTTGCACCCCAGCACCTCCATTACTTTACACTTGTGTCTTCCTGCTCTTGTCACATTCATTGAGTACATTACAAATCTGTTGTTGCTGTGTTGTGCCCGAAACTTTAGTTGCAGTGTATTCGAGGAGATCTTTTGTTCTTGAGAAACACCTCAGATTCTGGTTTCAAGTGGAAGGGTGCTTTCGTTTTTGAATCATTCATCATTGGTCAAGAACATTACTGGAGTTTTGTTTGGAAGTATAAAGAGAAATAAAAACTGCAGCTTTAAAACAAACCATAGTTTTTTTGAGATTCGCAACTAGAATAGGATATAAGCATACTTTTCTAGTCATTAATTCACATTTGTTCTTATTCCTACTGTCTCATTCTTGCCCATGTCTTGAAATCTCTCCAAGGTTTTGCCCCTTCCTGATCACTAAATTCCTTAATGTGGAGGTGCCAGCTTTGAACTGGAGTGGACAAAGTTTAAAAATCACACAATGCCGGGTTATAATGCAACATGTTTATTTGGTAGCTAGTGGGGCGGAATCATAGGATACAGAATTTATAGCAAAAGATCGTAGCATCATACAACTGATGCAATATATTGAACAAACTAGATTGCTGTTAAGTCTTTCATCCTCATGTTGTTATAACTAAACCATTTTTAACTTGTCCTAAAATCTCTTCCTTTGACCTGGTGCTACATTCTGTCTGGTTATAATTCCTTGAATCACCTTGGAACAACATTAAAGAATCTCAGGTTGTTTCAATTGAAGTGAGCATTGTAATTGCTTTAGTTTTCTACATAGTTATGTGTTTGTCTGTAGTTTACAGTATATGTAAGAATGTGGAGTATTCTCCATGAAATTAATGACAGAACATGTTTTCTAATAATTTGGAGCAGTATTTTTGAGGATAAACTAGTAGTTGTCGACTTAGCGTGTAAAAGACTGGTATTACTTAGATTAAATCAGATTTAAACGAAAGCGTTCAAGTATGTATTTTGGGCAAAGCTCTTCAGGGTGAAGCATGACTAACATAAATGATTGACTAAAATACAAATAAATTTAGTCACTTATTAGAGGGGAGAAATGCCATATGGAAGCAGAGTTCTAGATTATTTTGTTTTGCAGCCTTTAATTTTATAACTTGTCTCAGCTATAAGTACCTAGTGTTACCCTATTTAACCGAGATCAACTGACCAATACTGATCATCTTATGATGTCTTCTGACAGAAAACTAGCCAATCAAAAGGCAGGAGCGCTGTAGTGACTGCTCCAAGCTGATCTGCATGAGATTACATCACTGGAGGCTTGTCTCATTCCGGCAGTTAGATGTCATGCAGTTACGTTCATAAAAAAGTCCTACATGTTGACTCCACACGGTTTAACTCGCTTGCACGTTAACTGTTTCAGTACTAAATGGACTGAGAAGTATCTATTTAAACTAATTTCTGACAGATTAGCTGCATCCAAATGTATGTGTATATACGTATATAACTAGAGTAAAATTGTAAACTGATCTGGAAAATTTATGATTATGGTTTTGGTATTTTTCTTTCATTGTAGAGAAATTGAATCATGATAAATGAGTGCTGCCCTACAAAAGTGAGTCTGTGGCAAACTGAATTCAGAAAACTATCCATAGGTGTCAGTTGCCATCCTAGCTGTTATACATGCAAAATAGTTTTGAGTGCTGTGAACTTAACCAGAAACTGATAAGCACATTCTGCCCTGCAAAGTTCATGGCCCAAATAGTAGTTAAATTCTTGAACGACTACAGACTGTGTTTGCATACAGCAATTAAACTGGCCTTGCACATGACTGAGTGAATTTCCTATGACAATAACAAGAACCAGACCATGCTTAGTAGTGGGTGAGGGATTTCCTGCTGCCACCCTGCCTGAAAACTTAAGTGGTCAACCACTGAAAATTCTAGAGGAAAGCCTTGTGTATGCAATTAATACCCTATGCCAGACTGATGAAATTTCAGAAGGGCTTGCAAACGGGATGCCAGTATTGAATGAGACTGCTCAACTGTGTAATTCAGAGTTCTATCCTGATCATAATTTTGGAGTCCACTTGTACAAGCTGTTCAATCGCCATCAATAATGGTCCTTGAAGTGATCAATGCAGATGGTCAGAAAAAGGCTCTAGAAGATATTTTTACGTGGGCCCTGGAGGAAGGTATTCAGGACCATTCTCTCTAACCAGATTTATCAACTGGTTCAAAACAGGAGCTAGCCAATTTTTGATTACCCAATAAGCAAATTGAAAAGTTGACCGCAACTCACCTTTGGATCTTGCTGTAATGACTGGGTGGGCAGCATAGTTATTGCATTGACTTTGAATGCTCCTTGAAAGTAGACCCCTGCTTACTAAACAATAGGGTGGTTGTTGATAAAGTGCAAGCAATAAGGCAAAAGATTACAGGAAGTGTATGTGATATACAAGACTTTTAAACTGTTGGATTTTTTACTTTACGTTTTACCATATGACCAATGTACTTGGTGTATTTTATACTTTGATAAGGAAAACCAAATGGTGAACTGAGTTCACATTTGCCCCAGTGTCTGATTGGTAAATCTTGCTAAGATCATGAAAGGTGTAATACATAGTGGCTGATGTAATATACCGGTTGAGATCTGGACTGTGCAGTCTAATGTCACTGATCATGATCAAGTCTGTTAAAACCTGTTAGTACTGTGGAAATATTTTTTGTAAACTTCACACATTTGGAGCTAACATTAACTACAATTTCATTTTTTGTTGCGCTATTGTTTTGTGATTCATGCAGGAAGACTCCCAAAAGTCCCTGTGTAACTTTATGCAATCTTTCACCATTTAAATAATATTCAGCGCCTGTATCCTTCCTGCCAAGATGTATAACCTCACATTTTCCCCACATATATATTTCATGTGCCAAATGTTTGCCCACCTGTTTAACGTGTCTATATCCCTCTGTGGACTCTGTCATCCTCACTATTTGCCCTCCCACCAATTTTTTTGTCTTATGCAAACTTGATCATGCGGGTCGTTCTGTTATAACGCACATTTCGTTAATGCAAAATCGCTATAATGCAATTGACAAATTGGGGGCGCTGTTTCTAAAGTGCAAACTTCTAAAGTGTGTATTTGTTATAAAGTGATTCCAGCCCCATTAGTTTAAATGGTGCTGCTATTATGTGATTTTCTCATAATACAAGATTGCACAAGAATGGAAAGCTGACTTTGTGCATTAACTTTCCTCAGTTAGTATGGTTGATAATTGTGATACCAGCACTGTCCCTGTGGCTCTCCACTAGTCCCAAGTTGCCATCCTGAAAATGCCCCCCACCCTGATCCATCTGTTTCTTTTTCTATCGGCAGTTAAGTAAAAATATACGGTACCTTATCAAACACCATCTGAAAGTCGCAATTGCATCCACTGCTTCCACTTTAGCTTGTTACATCTTCAAAGAATTCCAGTAAATTTGTCAGGTATGATTTCTGCTTCATGCAGCCATGCTGACTCTGCTGACATATTAATCTCTGCTATTAATCCTTTCTAATAGAATCAAACATTTTCCAAATAACAAACATTAAGCATTTGGTCTATTGTTACATTTTGACAGATTTCCAGTCCTCTGGGACCTTTTCAGAATCCAGTGATTCTGGAGGATTACTACTAGTGCATTCACTGACTATATAGCTACTTCCTTTTAATATCACAGGACACATCCTATCTTGCCCAGGGGACCTGTTAGTCTTTAGTCTCCATTAGTTTCATAGAACATGGAACAATACAGCGCAGAACAGGCCTTTCAGCCCTTGTTGCATCAACCTGTGAACTAATCTAAGCCCACCCCCCTACACTATTCCATCATCATCCACATGCTTATCCAAGGATTGTTTAAATCTCCCTAATGTGGCTGAGTTATCTACATTTGCAGGCAGGGCATTCCACGTCCTTACCACTCTTGAGTTAAGAACTTGCCTCTGACATCTGTCTTAAATCTAACACCCTTCAATTTGTAGCTATGTCCCCTCGTACAAGCTAACATCATCATCCGAGGAAAAAGAGTCTCACAGTCAACTCTATCTAATCCCATGATCATTTTGTATGTCTCTATCAAATCCCCTCCTTGCCTCCTTCCTTCCAATGAGATTGGTGTTCTTGGGGCTTCCAGTTGGAAGAATGTACATTTGGACAGGGTACACAAGAATGCTTCAAACATCGGGTTTGCCCTCATTGTTATCTGTCAGCATCTGGTAATGCATTTGTTTGATTGAGGTACATTTGACCTTCGATATGATCACCCTGTCATCGAAAAATATCTTTTGGGTTTAGGCATGGAGTTGTCCACTGGACAAGGTAGAAAAGGAAGCTTGCACTAGAAGCTCTAAGATATAATACTTACCTTAAAGGAACAAGACTGAGAAGTAAGTTGAAATATTTTTTGCAGGCAGTACCCATTCTGGAGTTCATTCACAAGTTGATCTGTATGTAAGTCAGCGCACAGCACAGAGTAATACAAAACAGCTATTCGTAATTACAGGAAATGTTCATATGTTGGGTCTTTAAGCTTGCATTCTTGTGTAGGATTGCGTTTGTTAGCCAGATGTTTTTAAATTGGGGACTCCTTGTATTTTTGAATTAACCTGTTCAAAATCTTTGTTATACACCTTTTGGAGCAATTGGTACTTGAATCTGGGCATCCTGATTTAGAGGTAAGGACACTTTCGCTGTGCCATAAATGTTCCACCGAATTTAGTGTCATCTGCAAACTTACTAACCCATCCATCTGTGCCTGTGTCTAACTCCTTTTTATAAATAACCAACAGCAGTCATCCCAAAACAGATCCTTGTGGCACACCATGAGTAACTGGACTCCAGGCTGAATATTGTCCATCAACCACCACTCGCTGCTGCCTTACGCAAAGCAAGTATGTGATCCAAACTGCTAAATCACCCTCAATCCCATGCCTCTGCATTTTCTCAACCGCCTACCATGTGAAACCTTATCAAACGCTTTATTGAAGTCCATGTACACCACATCAACTGCCCTACATGGTTGGTCGCCTTCTCAAAAAACTTAATGTGGTTTGTGAGACAAGACCTGCCCTTGACGAAACCATGTTGACTATCTGCATTAATATTGTTGCTTGCTAGATGATTATAAATCCTATCTCTCATAATCCTTTCCAAAGCTTTTCCTACAACAGACGTAAGGCTCATTGGTCTGTAACTACCTGGGTCATTTCTACAGCCCTTCTTGAACAAGGGCACAAAATTTGCAATCCTCCTGTCCTAAACCTGTAGACAAAGACAACTCAATGATCAAAGCCAAAGGCTCCAACATCACTTCCCTAGCTTCCCAGAGAATCCTCTGACAAATCCCATCTGGCCCAGCGGATTTGTCTACTTTCACTCCTTTGAGAATTGATATCACCTCTTCATTACTAACCTCGATTCTTTCTCGTCTAATATGTTGTATCTCATTCTGCTTCTCTACACTATTCTCCTTTTCCTGAGTGAAAACCGATGAGAAATATTCATTTAGCACCTCTCTGATCTTCACAGGGTCCACACACAACTTCCCAATTCTATCTTTGGCTGTATTCCTACCCTAGTCATCCTTTTATTACTCACATACACATAGAAAGCTTTAGGGTTCTCCTTTATTCTACCTGCTAAAGACTGCTCATGTCCTTTCTTTGCTCTTCTTAACTCTCTCTTTAAATCCTTCCTGGCTAATCTGTAACTCTCCATCTCCTTATCTGAACCATGTCATCACATTGTCACATATGCCTCCTTCTTCTACTTAACAAGAGATGCAATTTCTGTAGTAAACCACGGTACCCTTACTTTATCACTTCCTTCCTTTCCTCAGGGGCGTACCTATTGAGGGCACACAATATCTGTTCCTTAAACCAGCTCCACATTTCGATTGTCCCCATCCCCTGCATTTTGCTACCCCATTCTGTGCATTCTAAATCTTGCCTAATCACATTATAATTGCCCTTGCCCCATTGATAACTCTTGTCCTGTGGCATGTACCTGTCCCTTTCCATCGCTAAACTAAACGTAACTGAATTATGGTCACTCTCTTCAAAGTGCTCACCTACCACAAAATCAAACACCTGGCCTGGTTCATTACCAAGCACCGTGTGGCCTCCTCTCTTGTCAGCCCTTTGCCATACTGTGTCAGGAAACCTCCTGCATGTACTGGACAAAAACTGATCCATCTGATGACGAGCATTTTCTCTGCTCTGATAGTTATTAGATTTATTTCCTCTCCTTTTTTGCCCATTGATTGTTTAGTAATTTTGGAATGTTTTATCAGTCTTCATTGTAAAAGACAGTTATGAAGTATTTATTCAACTCCTGTTACTGCATGAGTGGTGACTGTGTTGAAATGACAGTCGGCAGAACCTTCCTTAAAAATCTGTCTCTTTTAACTCTGTCATTTTTCTATTATATTTTAGGTTTGTTAAATTTTACTTCGTAGTGCTTTAGTGAAGTGTCTTAGAATATTGAAGCTTTTTAAAGGCTGTATATTATCATCAAATGTGAGAGTCCTGGTCAGTTGTACATTACAGCAGCCCAATATTTGAGAGCAGTGACTACAGGAGTTCCTCAGACTCAGTATCTAAAAATGGGGCTGTCTGAAGAGACTTATTGACAGAATAATTATGCTAAAGAGGTGCAAACCGCTGCCCAAGATAATCCTTCCATTTAAAACAGTTTAAATGGCATATATAAAAACAAGCATGGAAGAAACTAAATCGGGCAGCATCAGTGGAGAGAAGCAGAGCTAGCATTTCAAATTGATGGCCTTTTATTGGAGCTTTAATCAGAATTCTAACATCTGCAGTATTTTGATTTTGTACTTCTGTTTGTGATGCTGTTGTAATTGTGCAGATGGTGACTGCAACTTAGTTTTCCATTTTGAAGGTTGGTTTGTGTAAGTGGAACAAGTTTGAGGGACGAAGCTTATTCCTGAACTCCTTGACTGTGTGTGTAGACTAGAAGTGGTTTGATATTGGTGGCCGGATTTGCATACCATTGTAGACTGCTCCATTCTTTCCTGTTTAAAAATACTGACCTTGGTAAGGTACCAAAATGATACGAAGCCCATAGAGTCATAAAGATGTACAGCAGGGAAACAGACCCTTCAGTCCAACTAGTCCATGCTGAACGATATCCTAACCTAATCCAGTCCCGTTTGCCAGTCCCATATCCCTCTAAATCCTTCCTATTGATATTACCCATCCAAACGCCCTTTAAATGCTGTAATTGTACCAACCTTCACCATTTCTTCTGGCAGCTCATTCCACCACCTCTGCAAGAAAATGTCCCTTTAGGTCCCTTTTAAATTTTTCCCCTCTCGCCCCAAACCTATGCCTGCTAGTTCTGGACTCACCACCCCAGGGAAAAGACCTTTGTCTGTTTTACCCTATCCATGCCCCTCATGATTTTATAAACCTCTGTAAGGTCACCCCTCTGTCTTCCCCTCCAGGGAAGTGAGAGTCATAGAGTCATAGAGATGTACATCACGGAAACAGACCCTTCGGTCCAACCCGTCCATGCCGACCAGATATCCCAACCCAATCTAGTCCCACCTGCCAGCACCCGGCCCATATCCCTTCAAACCTTCCTATTCATATACCTATCCAAATGCCTTTTAAATGTTGCAATTGTACCAGCCTCCACCACTTCCTCTGGCAGCTCATTCCATACACATACCACTCTCTGCGTGAAAAAGTTGCTCCTTAGATCTCTTTTATATCTTTGCCACTCACCTTAAACCTATGCCCTCTAGTTCTGGACTCCCCCACCCCAGGGAAAAGACTTTGTCTATTTATCCTATCCATACCCCTCATAATTTCGTAAACCTCTATAAAGTCACTCCTCAGCCTCTGACAGTCCATGGAGAAAAAAAAGAGGTAAAAACAATAACTGCAGATGCTGGAAACCAGATTCTGGATTAGTGGTGCTGGAAGAGCACAGCAGTTCAGGCAGCATCCAGGTAGCCATGGAGAAAAGCCTATTCAACCTCTCCCTATAGCTCAAATCCTCCAACCCTGGCAACATCCTTGTAAATCTTTTCTGAACCCTTTCAAGTTTCACAACATCTTTCCGATAGGAAGGAGACCAGAATTGCATGTGATATTCCAGCGGTGGAGTAACCATTGTCCTGTACAGCTGCAACATGACCTCCCAACTCCTGTACTCAATACTCTGACCAATAAAGGAAAGCATACCAAACACTGCCTTCAATATCCTATCTACCTTCAACTGCACTTTCAAGGAGCTATGAACCTGCACTCCAAGGTCTCTTTCTTCAGCAACACTCCCTAGGACCTTACCATTAAGTGTATAAGTCCTGCTAAGATTTGCTTTCCCAAAATGCAGCACCTCACATTTATCTAAATTAAACTCCATCTGCCACTCCTTAGCCCATTGGCCCATCTGATCAAGATCCCGTTTTAGTCTGAGGTCACCTCCTTCTCTGTCCACTACATCTCCCATTTTGGTGATATCTGAAACTTACTAACTGTACCTTTTTATGCTCTCATCCGAATCATTTATATAAATGAAGAGAAGTAGTGGACCCAGCGCCGATCCTTGTGGCACTCCACTGGTCACAGGCCTCCAGTTTGAAAAACAACCCTCCATCACCACCTTCTAGATTAGATTAGATTACTTACAGTGTAGAAACAGGCCCTTCGGCCCAACAAGTCCACACCGACCCGCCGAAGCGCACCCACCCATACCCATTCCCCTACATTTACCCCTGCTTCTAACACTACGGGCAATTTAGCGTGGCCAATTCACCTAACCTGCACATTTTTGGACTGTGGGAGGAAACCAGAGCACCCGGAGGAAACCCACGCAGACACAGGGAGAATGTGCAAACTCCACACAGTCAGTCGCCTGAGGCGGGTATTGAACCTGGGTCTCTAGCACTGTGAGGCAGCAGTGCTAACCACTGTGCCAACGTGCCGCCCATAATTGTCTTCTACCTTTGAGCCAGTTCTATATCCAAATGGCTAGTACTCCCTGTATTCCCTGAGATCTGACCAGCTTCTCACGGGGAACCTTGTTGCATGCCTTACTGAGGTCCATATAAAACATGTCCACCTCTCTGCCCTCATCAATCCTCATTGTTACTTCTTCAGGAAACTCAGTCAAGTTTGTGAGACATGAATTCCCATGCACAAAGCAATGTTGACTATCCCTAATCAGTCCTTGCCTTTACATATGCATGTAAATCCTGTCACTCGGGCTTCCCTCCAACAACTTGCCCACCACCGATGTCAGGCTCACTGGTCTACAGTTCTTTGGCTTGTCCTTACCACCCTTCCTAAACAGTGGCACCACGTTAGCAAACCTCCAGTCTTCTGGCACCTCACCTGTGACTATCGATGATACAAATATCTCAGCAAGGGGTCCAGCAATCACTTCTCTAGTTTCCCATAGAGTTTGAGGGTACACTTGATCAGGACCTGGGAATTTATCCACTTATATGCATTTCATGACATCCAGCACTTCCTCCTCTGTAATATGGACTTTTTTGGAGATGTCACCATCTATTTCCCTACATTCTATATCTTCCACATCCTTTTCCACAATAAACACTGATGCAAAATACTCGTTTAGTATCTCTCCCATCTCCTGCGGCTCCACACAAAGGCTGCCTTGCTGATCTTTGAGGGGCCCTGTCCTCTCCCGAGTTACCCTTTTGTCCTTAATGTATTTGTAAAAACTCTTTGGATTCCCCTTAACCCTATTTGCCGAAGCTATCTCATGTCCCCTTTTTGCCCTCCTGATTTCCCTCTTCCGTATACTCCTACTGCTTTCATACTCTAAGGATTCACTCGATTTATCCTGTTTATACCTGACATATGCTTCCTTTTTCTGAACTAAACCCTCGCTTTCTTTAGTCACCCAGCATTCCATTCAACGACCAACCTTTCCTTTCACCCTGACAGGAATATAAGGTGTCTACACTCTTGTTATCTCATTTTCTAGCCATCCCTTTTCCTGCGAACATCTGCCCCCAATCATCTTTTGAAACTTCTTGCCTAATACTGTCAAAATGAGCCTTTCTCCAATTTAGAACTTCAACTTTTAGATCTGGTCTATCCTTTTCCATTACTATTTTAAAACTAGTAGAGTTCTGGTCGCTGGCCACAAAGTGCTCCTTCTCTGACATTTCAGTCACTTACCCTGCCTAATTTCCCAACAGTAGGTCAAGTTTTGCACCTTCTCCAGTAGCTATATCCCCATGTTGAATCAGAAAATTTTCTTGTGCTTGCTTAACAAATTCCTCTTCTTCTAAACCCTTAACACTATGACAGTCCTAGTCTATGTTTGGAAAGTTAAAATCCACGACCATTACCACCCTATTATTCTTACAAGTAGTCAGTCAATTTCCTATTGACTATTAGGAGGTCTATAATACAATCTCAATAAGGTGATCATCCCTTTCGGATTTCTCAGTTCCACTCAAGTAACTTCCCTGGATGTATTTCGGGGAATATCCTCCTTCAGTACAGCTGTAATGCTATCCCTTATCAAAAACATCACTCTGCCTCCTCTCTCGCCTCTCTTTTTGTCCTTCCTGTAGCATTTATATCCTGGAACATTAAACTGCCAGTCCTGCCCAACCCTAAGCCACGTTTCTGCAATTGCTATGATATCTCAGTCCCATGTTTGTAACCATGCCCTGAGTTCATCTGCCTTCCTTGGCAAACATGCAGTTTATCAGTCCTACCTTGTTCTCTGCTTTGTCCCTGCCAGCCTTGACTGCTTGACTCACTTCTGTTCTCAACTGTACCAATCTCAGATTGATCTCTTTCCTCATTATCTCCCTGGGTCCCACCCCCACCTTAATAGTCTAAATCCTTCTGAGCAGCTCTAGTAAATCTCCCTGGCAGTATATTTGCCCCTTCCAATTCAGGTGTGATTCGTCCTTCTTGTACAGGTCACTTCTACCCCAAAAGAGATTGCAATGATCCAAAAATGTAAATCCTTCTCCCATACACCAGCTCCTCCGCCATCATCTGCTCTGTCGTCTTATTCCTATCCTCACTCACTCGCAGCACCACGAGTAATCCAGATATTACTACTCTTGAGGATCTCATTTTAAAATTCCTGCTTAACTCGCTCTCTATTCTTCCCTCAGAATCTCGTCCTTTTACCTTCCTATGTCATTGGTACCAATGAGTATAATGACCTCCTGCTGGTCCCTCTTCCCCATTGAGAAATTTCTGCACCCTCTCTGAGACATCCATGATCCTGGCAGCAGGAAGGCAACCAGCATTCTACTTTCTCACTGCTAGCCACAGAGGCAACTTCAGAATCGTACTTTATTACCATTTCCCTGCCTTTTCCTTATACCACTTTCACTCCAAAATATTTAGCTGCTTCCTCTTCTAAAGATATTATGTATTCCTTTCCACCACATTTTTCAGTTAAAATAGTCCATGTTCTAACAAACTTCTGCAAAATTCTGAATACCATCGCTGCTTTTGTAATGATTACCTTACATTTATGCCATCTATTTGCAAAATAAGCTAGAAAGATTGTCCACCTGGGTCTAGCAAAGGCCTCAATTTCAAGCAGTTCCTAGGTTTCATCTTTCGAAGAAAAGAATCCCAGTTTCACTTTTTTATACCTCTTACTACCAAGCCTATCATCTTAGAAATGTGAAATCTTGTACTTTGTTTCGTTGTCCTTTTTGGGGAATGTTTTAAAAAAAATTAGTCTCTATGGGAATCACAGTGAAAACCTACAATATATTTAGGAAATGCGCTTTGTTATCATGAATAAGTGCTGATTCTGCCAAATAATATTCTGATTTCTTTGTGGGCGGCATGGTGGCACAGGGGTTAGCACTGTTGCCGCACAGGGGTTAGCACTGTTGCCTCACAACGCCAGAGACCCGGGTTCAATTCCCGCCTCAGGAGACTGTGTGGAGTTTGCACATTCTCCCCGTGTCTGCGTGGGTTTCCTCCAGGTGCTCCGGTTTCCTCCCACAATCCAAAAAATGTGCAGGTTAGGCGAATTGGCCATGCTAAATTGCCCGTAGTGTTGGGTGAAGGGGTAAATGTAGGGGAATGGGTCTGGGTGGGTTACGCTTCGGCAGGTTGGTGTGGACTTGTTGGGCCGAAGGGCCTGTTTCCACACAGTAAGTAATCTAATCTAATCTAAACATTGACATTGTTCCTAAAGTAAGACATAAAATGGGGAAACCAAAATTGTAAGCTACAGAAATTAGTTGCAGCTGCAAAGAATGATTTGTCAATTAACTTGATATCAGTAATAGAAAATATCCATTTCTCCGGTCATTAGGAAAGATAACACTTCGAAAATCAGAATATTATTTGGCAGAATCAGCACTTATTCATGATAACAAAGCGCATTTCCTAAATATATTGTAGGTTTTCACTGTGATTCCCATAGAGACTAATTTTTTTTAAAACATTCCCCAAAAAGGACAACGAAACAAAGTACAAGATTTCACATTTCAAAAGACTTTTATTCAAACAATTGAAATCTACACCAAGCAAGCATTAGTTAACATGCAACTAATACATCAAAATAAAGAAAATGTACATTCACATTAACTGAATACTATAACTGGTATATGTCTTACAACTCCTTTCACTGCGTGGAGTACTCCTGGCAAATAGGTTGCACCAGAACAAGTCCAAAATTGTTGCCATTTTACTGTTCACTGTTACATTATGCCAATACTTAAGAGCTCTTCAAAAACCATTCCACTCACCCAGCTCTCCTGATGTGATTGCCACCAGCAAGGCCCACCTTGCAACTCCTTGTTCCTTAAATTTCCAAAGTTGCCATCGTTTTGTCTCCTTCAAACAGAAAGCCAACTCTCTCTCACACACACACACACACACACACACACACACACACACACACACACACACACACACACACACACACACACACACACACCTGAAAAGATAGCTGTCGCAATATTCCCTTTATGGTGTATAGCTGTGAAGCCATTCAAAGGGCAGCACATACCAAATGACATTCGGATGCATTGACTTTGTCATACATGGACTTTGGAGGTCTGCACAGCATCATGAACATTAGGAGTGAAAAATGTTAATGAATATTTCAACAGGTTTGAATTTCTTCCCTCATGACAGCCAAATGATATTGTCTTGAGCTGAACAGAATTTTAAGATGATATTTTAAAACATAACTGCCTTTTAAAGTTCATATAATTAGGAAAGAGGAGATAAGGGAGGACCCAGCATAAGTAGAGTATTTGGATATCTTTGAGAAAAATCATTACAATGCTTCTAAAGTCAAGGAAAATAAGTGGAGGACAACTTGAGAAAGAAATATAAAAAATTGAAAATCAGTTGGCAAGAAAATGGTGGTTGTAATATAGCATGGAAAAAATGTAAAGATTTACTCATTAGAAAGAAAATAAAATTTTTAAAAAGTCGCAAGTCTGGGAATTATTGGTATTCAGAGAGATATGTTCTTGCCTCCAAGTCACAAAGTTAGACAGCAGTAAAGATGCATACAACTGGGAGGAGAGATTGAGTAGATGTGGCCTACAATATGTAGAAGAATGAGTAGAGATTGTATTGAAAAGATATACAATTTTTAAAGGACTGACATGGTAGATGCTCAAATGCCTTTCATAAGAGTGAACAAAAGGATGCAGTGTCAAAGTAAGAATTCAAAGATTAAGGGTTGAGATGAGAAATTTCTTTATTCAAAAAATTGCAGAGTCTTAAAGCTCTTTATCCCTGTAGGCTGTGGATACTTGAATCATTAAATTAGTGAGTTGGGAATAGTGCAGCAAAGTGAGTTAAGGCAGAAGATCAGGCACAATCAAAGTGAACAGCAGAATAGGCTCGAAAGGCCAAACCACCTTGTCTTTCTCCTACTTCATATGTTTTGAAGGAATCTCTACAAATTCTGCACAAATTTAGCACAAATTCTGTTTCCATAAAAGGACAGGAACATGGTTTGGGAGGAAGAGGCAGGCTGATAGTAGTGACTCGCCCTGCAAGTTTCTTAATTGTGCAGTACAATATCACAGTCATTGAAGTAGCAAACTCACTAAACTAAAATGAAGGTTAACAGGCACTCATTTATCAACCAAATGTTGTTAGACTGTTAAACAAGGATTTTTTTGATAATATGAACTCAACTGCTACTTGCTGCAGTTGCCATTGCTTCTAGTAGATTCCTGTGGAGATGGCAGAAGAGTGGAATTAAAAATAATAGATGTTTCTCAAACACTTCAAAGAAACAATCATCTTCTGAAATACATTATCATAAAGCAGGAGCTAAACAAGAAGAATTGATAGCACCTTCTGTAACATTTCCATGCAGAATCAAGGATTGTTTATTAATTTTGAGTAAAACTTTGAAAAGCAATTTCTTGATCATTTATTAGTATAATGTGGAGGTGCTCATGTTGGACTGGGGTGGACAAAGTCAGAAATCACACTATGCCAGTTTATAGTCAAACAGGCTTATTTGAAATCACAAGCTTTCAGAGCATAGCTCCTTCGTCAGGTGAAGTGAAAGGGAAGCACACAACACAACTTGTGGGGAGAGAGATCAAAAGATTATACAAATGATGTGAAGTGGAGTGTTGAATAATAGTTCTGATTTAATGCGGTAGTTCCATTCTCGTGCAATCCCTTGTTAAAACTTTTTAAAAATCGCTTAGTGGCAGCACCATTTAAACTAATGGGGCCAGAATCACATTATAACCAATTCACGCTTTAAAATTTTGCACTTAAGAAACAGTGTCCCCAGTTCATCAACTGCATTATAGTGAATTCGTGTTAACGAAACGAGTGTTATAGAAGAATGGCCTGTAGGCCTCTGCAGGTGACCAAGGGTGTTACTCGGTACGAGTAAAGTGTCAATGGCCAAATAATAACCGAAGGAATGGCCTATACTTGAATGAGGCAGAGAGATAATTAGAAAAAAATTAATAATAAAACGCGGTGCTAGAGACAAAACAAATGACTGGAATAACATGGAACAAAAAACAGGAGCTGCTGGAAATGCCCATTAGGTCTGGCAGCCTCTGGTGAAGAAAAGCCAGAGAAAGAATCACCGGACCCAAAATGTTAAATGATTTTCTTCACAGATGCCAGCAGACCTGTTTACTCTCCCACCCCCCTCCCCCTCCAAAATGGTAGAGAAATCATAACGTTTTAACAAGGTGGTGGTGTCAAAGTGGGACAGTTCAGAAGATTTTACTGATATAAAAGTGTAGTGGGGTCAAAAGTAGCGCAACATGAATGTAAGATCACAGTTGAGGCCAGCTTCACGGGTATGGAACTTGGCTATTAGTTTCTGCTCAGCGATTGTGTGTTGTTGTGTATCTTGAAGGCTGCTTTGGAGGACACTCATCCAAAGACCAAAAGCTGAATGACTGGTGAATTGTTCTCTGGTAATCCAAGATGGATAACAGGAGAAAATTGTGACTGAGAGAACTGGTCCTTTTTTGGGGTATTTTAGGTGTTGGAGGTTATTCCAGGAGCAGCAATTAATCTTGAAAAGCTGTTACATTGTTTTGGAACTTTGAGGGAAAGAAGATCCAAACAATGGCACTTTAAAAAGGAGGAAGGTAGCCAAAGGAGGTGACCACATAGTCAGAAAGAAACCAATGCTGCTGTCTGACACAGCAGTGAATGTGCACAAATACTGCCTTTGCTGTTTGAGTTCAGCTATTTCTGGACATCGGAGTTCATCCAGGAAAAATTAATCAGCGAAATTCGCAGCTGACCTTGGAGGCACCTGTGTGGGAGAGCTCATGGCACAGGTGCATACTTTTTAAGGGTGGTACAATGGCTCAGTGGTTAGCACTGCTACCTCACAGCACCAGGGACTCTGGTTTGATTCTTATCTGTGTGGAGTTTGCATATTCTTCCTGTGTCTGTATGGGTTTCCTCTGGGTGCTCTGGTTTCCTCCCACAGTCCAAAGTTATGCAGGTCAGGTGAATTGGCCATGTCAAATTGCCCAGAGTGTTAGCTGCATTAGTCAGAGGTAAATGTAAGGGAGGGGAATGGGTCTGGTTGGGTTACTCTTCAGAGGGTCAGTGTGGACTTGTTGGGCTGAAGGGCCTTTGGGGGAATCTAATCTAATAAAATGTAACCTTGCTGAAAATCTACAATAGTAAGTAGAGTGGATTCTTTCTTGATTATGTTTTAATGAGCTCTGTCTCTTTATTTTTTTAATTTAAAAATGTAAGTCATAAGTATTAAGTTAGCCTGAAGCAATATTTTTCTAAAGCAATAAGACGATGCTATTTTCTGGGTCTTTAAATTGGGAAGGAGCGAAGGTGGCCTTTAGTAGAGTGACGTGCTCTTCCTGTAGGATGTGGCAGATTAGGGAGAGTTTCTATGTTATTGATGATTGTGTCTGTAGGACATGTCTTTGGTTGCAAATCCTAAGAGATCGCATAGATCAGTTGGAGCAGCAGTTAGAAGCAATAAGGCATTTACAGGATCTAGGGGGTATGATAAATAGCAATTATAGGAAGGGAGAAAAGTCACTGATACAGTCAGGTAGATGGGTTAACTCCAGGAATGGTAGGAGAGGTAGGCAGGTAGTACAGGAGTCTACTATGGCTATCCCCATCTCAAACAAGAATGCTGTTTTGGAAAATGTAGGGAGTGTTGGACTATCAGAGCAATGTAACAGGAGCAGCCTAGTTTTTGGTACCAAGACTGACTCTAAACTACTCAGGGGTACATTATGATAAGGGGGACTCTCGAGTTAGAGGTACAGATTTGATGTTTCTGCAGCTAGCAGCGAAAAATCAGAAAGGTGTGTTGGTTCCCTGGTCCCAGGATGAAGGTTATCTCGTACAGGGTGAAGAATGTGCTCATAGTGGAGAGGGACCAGCAGGAGTGGTTGTACACATTGGAACTAACAACATAGGAAGGGAAAATGTAGTAAGTTAGGCAAGAATTAAAGAAGCAGGTCCTCAACTGTATTAATAGTTGGATTACTCTCCGTGCCATGAGCTAATGGTTAGGAATAGGAGGATCGAGCAGATGAATGCATGGCCGAGGAGCTGATGCAGGGGAGAAGGGTTCACATTTTTTGGATCATTGCAATCTCTTCTGGGGTAGAAGTGACCTGTACAAGAAGGACAGATTGCACCTGCATTGGAAGGGGACTAATATACTGGCAGGGAGATTTGCTAATGCTGCTCAGGAGGATGTAAACTCAGGTGGGGTGTGAGTAGGACCCAGGGAAATTGTAAGGAAAGACATCATTCTGAGACTGCTACAATCATGAAAAGGGGCAAGTAAGGCAGTCAGGAACAAAGCAGGACTGCTATATTAAAATGCATATACTTCAATGCAAGAGGCCTAACACGGAAGGCAGATGAACTCAGGGCATGGTTAGGAATATGGGGCTGGGATATCCTAACAATTACAGAGACATGGCTCAGAGATGGACAGGACTGGCAGCTTAATGTTCCAAGATAGAAATCCTATAGGAAGGATAGAAAGGGGAGCAACAGAGAGAGGGAGGGGGAATTTTTGATAAGGTATAGCATTACGGCTGTACTTAGGGAGGATATTCTTGGGAATACATCCAGGGAGATTATTCGGGTGGAACTGAGAAATAAGAAAGGGATGATCACTTTATTGGGATTGTACTGTAGACCCACAACAGTTAGTGGGAAATTGAGAAACAAATTCATTAAAAAATTTCAGTTATCTGTAAGAATAATAGGGTGATTATGGTCAGGGATTTTAACTTTCCAAACATAGACTGGGATTGCCATAGTGTTAAGGGTTTAAATGGAGAGGAATTTGTATGTGCAAGAAAATTTTTTGATTCCGTATATGGATGTACGAGAAGATGCATTCACTACAGATGGTGCAAACTTGACCTACTGTTGGGAAATAAGGCAGGGCAGGTGACTGAGGTGTCAGTGCACTTTGTGGCAAGCAACCATAATTCTACTGGTTTTAAAAGGATGAAAAAGCATAGACCGGATCTAAAAGTTAAACTTCTAAATTGAAAGAAGGCCAATTTTGATGAAATTAGTCAAGAACTTTCAGAAGTTGGGGACAGATGTTTGCAGGTAAAGGGATGGCAAGAAAATGGGAAGCCTTCAAAAGTGAGATAATGAGTCCAGAAACAGTACATTCCTGTAAAGGTGAAAGGCAAGGCTGGTAGGTGTAGGAAATGCTGGATGACTAGAGAAATTGAGGTCAAGAAAAAAGAAGCATGTGTCAGGTATAGACAGCAGAGATCGTGTGACTTCTCAGAGTATAAAAGCAGTAGGAATATTGTTGAGGGAAATCAGGAGGGCAAAAAGGATAGCTTTGGTAAATATGGTTAAGGAGAATCCAAAAGCATTTTACAAATACATTAAAGAAAAAGGATAACCAGGGAGAGAATAGGGCCCCTCAAAGATCAGCAAGACAGCCTGTGTGTGGAATTGCAGAAGAGGGGCGAAGTATTAAATGAGTGTTTTGTACTGGTGTTTACTGCGGAGAAGGACATGCAAGGTATACAATGTGGGGAAATAGATGGTGACACCTTGACAAATATATGACAGAGGTGGGGGTGCTGGATGTCTTAAAAGTCAAAGTGGATAAATCCCCAGGACTTGATCAGATGTACCTTGGAACTCTGTGGGAAGCTAATGAAGTGATTGTTGGGCCCTTATATTTGTGTCATCAATCGTCACAGGTGAGGTGCCAGAAGACTGGAGGGTTGGCTAACGTGATGTTACTGTTTAAGAAAGGTGGTAAGGAAAAGCCAGAGAACTACAGGCCAGTGATCCTGACATCACTAGAGTCCTAGAGATGTACAGCATGGAAACAGACCCTTCGGTCCAACCTGCCTATGCCGACCAGATATCCCAACCCAATCTAGTCCCACCTGCCAGCACCCGGCCCATATCCCTCAAAACCCTTCCTATCCATATACCTATCCAAATGCCTCTTAAATTTTGCAATTGTACTAGCCCCCACTACTTCCTCTGGCAGCTCGTTCCATACATGTACCACCCACTGCGTGAAAAAGTTGCCCCTTAGGTCTCTTTTATGCCTTTCCCCTTTCAACCTAAACATATGCCCTCTAGTTCTGGACTCCCCCAACATACTTTGCCTATTTATCCTATTCATGCCCCTCATGACGCCCCTCACGCTCCAGGGAAAACAGCCCCAGCCTGTTCAGCCACTCCCTATAGCTTAAATCCTCCAACCCTGGCAACATCCTTGTAAATTTTTTCTGAACCCTTCCAAGTTTCACAGCATCTTTCCAATAGGAAGGAGACCAGCTTTTTGTCATTTGTATGAATAATTTGGATGTGAGCATAAGAGGTAAAGTTAGTAAGTTTGTAGATGGCACCTGAATTGGAGGTGTAGTGGACAGTAAAGAAGGTTACCTCTGGGATTTTGATCAGACGGGTCAAATGTGCCAAGGAGAGGCAGATGGAGTTGAATTTAGATAAATGTAAGGTGCAGCATTTTGAAACCACAAATCAGAGCATGATTTACATACCTTAATGGTAAGGTCCTTCGGAGTATTGCTGAATAAAGAGTTCAGAGGTCCTTGAAAGTAGAGTAGCAGGGAGATAGGATAGGCATTTGGTATGCTTCCAATTATTGGTCAGAATGTTGAGTATAGGAGTTGGGAGGTTGTGTTCTGGCTATACAGGATGTTGGTTAGGCCACTTTTGGAATACTGTGCGCAATTCTAGTCTCCCTCCTATAGGAAGGATGTTGTGAAAGGGTTCACAAAGGGTTCTTGACAGGGTTCAGAAGAAATTTCCAAGTATTTGACCAGGGTTGGCAGATTTGAGTTATAGGGAAAGGCTGAATAGGCTGTGGCTGTTTTCCCTGGAGCTTCGGAAGCTGAGGGGTAACCTTATAGAGTTTTATAAAAGCATGAGGGGCATGGATAAGATATATAGACAAGGTTGTTTCCCTGAGGTGGAGAGAGAGAGAGTCCAGAACTAGATGGTTTAGGTATAGGATGAAAGGATAAAAATTTAAAAAGTGAGCTAAGACAGAGGGTGGTGCGTGGATAGAATGAGCTGCCAGAGGAAGTGGTGGAAGCTGATACAATTACATCATTTAAAAAGCATGTGGATGGGTATATGAATAGGAAGGGTTTAGAGGGATATGGGCCATGTGCTGACAAATGGGAATCTAGGAGATTAGGTTAGGATATCTGGTCAGCATGGATGACTTGGGCCAAAGGATCTTTTTCTATGCTGTACATCTCTATGTCTATGACTGGGAGAGAATATCTCTGTCTGGCGATTATTGCACAGTGTCCATTCATCTAGTGTCACAGCAACTGCATGATCGCAAGAATATACCATGCCTTGGGGCAAACTTGCCTGCAGCGTATGAGGTAGGCAACACTGGCCAAGACACATGACTATCTGCCATCTACGTGGTGGTTGGTGTTCCCAATGATCTGACATGTCTTGCAGAGGTTGCCACGGCAGGGTTGTGTGGTTTTGTGGTTGATGTCCGGAAGGCTAGGTAGTTTGCTGTAAACTATGGTCTGTTTAAGGTTTGACGGTTGATTGAAGGCAAGAAGTGGAGGCGTAGGGATGATCTTGGCTTTTCATTATCAATGACATGAAGTATAGCATTTGGAATACGTTAGAGCTTCCTTTACTGGTTTGGGACCAGAGTCAGACAGCATGGAAAGAAGCCATCCAAATGTTCGTAATTGTGCCAGCTGTCCAATTTGTCTTGCTCCTCTGATTTTTTTTTTGTTCATACCATCAGTTTTCTTTTTCAAAAACAAATTCAGTTTGAATTTACTACTGAACTGCTTCCACCACTGGCTGGATAAACAAAAGCAATATGTTCATCTCTCCTAGTTAATCTACCAATTGCTTTAGATCTCTAAGAGGCTAGTTTCTCTTTGCTCCCTTATATTAAAATTACTGTACTTAATCATTTCTGGACTACTTCCTCTATTCAAAAATTCAGTTGAAAGTACAACCGTGTTTTTAAAATTTCATTCTTGAGATTAGGCTAGCTAGGCCCAACATCTATTGCCCATTCCGAATTTCTCTGGTAAATATGATGGTCAACTGTCTTCCTGAATCACTCCTGTCAGTGTGGCAAAGATATTAAAAAAGGAGTTATAGAGTCATGGAGATTTACAGCACGGAAACAGACCCTTCGGTCCAACCTGTCCATGCCGACCAGATATCCCAACCCAATCTAGTCCCACCTGCCAGCACCTGGCCCATATCCCTCCAAACCTTCCTATTCATATATCCATCCAGGTGCCTTTTAAATATTGCAATTGTACCTTCCTTTGACAGCTCATTCCATACACATACCACCATCTGCGTGAAAAAGTTGCGCCTTGGGTCTCTTTTATACCTTTCCCCTTTCACTCTAAACATATGCCCTCTAGTTCTGGACTCCCCCATCCCAGGGAAAAGACTTTGTCTATTTATCCTATCCATGCCCCTCATGATTTTGTAAACCTCTATAAGGTCATCCCTCAGCCTTCGACGTTCCAGGGAAAACATCCCCAGCCTGTTCAGCCTCGTTCAGTAGCTCAAATTCTCCAATCCTGGCAACATCCTTGTAAATCTTTTCTGAACCGTTTCAAGTTTCACAACATCCTTCTGATAGGAAGGAGACCAGAATTGCACGCAATATTCCAAAAGTGGCCTAACCAATGTCCAACAGCCACAGCATGACCTCCTAACTCCTGTACTCAATACTCTGACCAACAAAGTAAAGCATATCAAACACCACCTTCACTGTCCTATCCACCTGCGAGTCCACTTTCAAGGAGCTATAAACCTGCACTCCAAGTTCTCTTTTTCAACAACACCTTACCATTAAGTGTATGAGTCTTGCTAAGATTTGCTTTCCCAAAATGCAGCACCTCACATTTATCTGAATTAACTCCAGCCCATTGGCCCATCTTGGATTTTCACCTATTGATGCAACGTTACAGTAATGCTTATCCAATCCAAGTTCGGAACATGTTCTGTGTCTACTGTTAAGCTATTTTACAGGATAAACGCAGTGGGTTTGGAAGGTTTTATCCAAGATGTCTTGGTGATTTGCTGCATCGCACCTTGTGGATGCTACACATTGCAGCCTTGGTGCAGTAGTAGTGAATATTTAAAGAGGGGAAGGATCAAGCACACTTTTTTATTTATCTAGCTGGTTTTGAAGTTGTTACTCAAGTACAAGTTTTTAAAATCACACAACACTAGCTTTCGAAGTGCTGCTCCTTCATCAGGTGGTTGTGATGTAGGATCAGCACTCCAAAATCTAGTGTTTCCACATAAACCTGTTGGACTATAACTTGGTGTGTGATTTTAAACTTTGTACACCTCAGTCCAACACCAGCTCCTGCAAATCACAAGTACAAGTTGTTACAGTAATGTCTGTCTGGCCAGTGGAGAGCATTACTTATCCTTTTCAAATAAGTCCTACCCAAAATTCTGGTGTTATCCCTGTAAAATGTTTTTCATGCTCTCCAGAGTTTCTTCACCACTTTTATATTATGCTGATTGGAAATGTATCCAGCATTTACTCCCAAGTGTCAATGTGCTAAAACTTCTCTACTTTGCATTTCTATAAAGAAATTCTAATGCTTGGCTTTAAGTGACAGTGAACTTCTAGCCTCCATCACTTTATGTAACCTGTCGTCTTTTTGTCCTCGCAGAATCCTTCTCTCCCTTCGACCACTGAAATTCATTTTCTCCCCCTCTTATAATACATGACTTTCTTACTGGGGTTTTTGTGGCAGTGTCAATGTCACTACCCCTGCGACAGAAGGTGCAGGGTTCAAGTTCCAGCCAACATGGAGCTGTGTCATAACATGTCTGGACAGGTTGATTTTTGTTTTTCCCTCCATAAACCTTCCTTTTCTTCCTTACTATTTGTGTTAAAATTCACTTGCCATTTTCCAAGTTTTTTTTAATGCCTTGTTGAAGCTTATTGCAGTCCTCCTCTGTAAGAATTCAGTATTATTGTCCCACTATCAGTGAAATAGTATATCAAAAACATTTGTTCAGCGCATATGCAATTTTCCCATTAGGTGCTACACCAAGGGAAAAATAAGTAACTTTGTCATGCTACAGTTTGAAAGATTTTTAAAATTACTGGTCTTTGTTCCAGTTTGTTTCAAGCTCTACATTCTTTTAGGCTTACCTACTGTTATTTATCAGCGTTCTTTGAAATGGCCTTTTAAAATTAAACTTAAGCTGGCACAAGCTAACTTAATCCTTTTTGTCCAATCAATTTACCCAAGTACTGTGCTTAGCTTCAGCATTCCATTTATTTCTTTGTACTTCATCAGTGTTAGTACAATTCCAACTGCTGAGCCCTTCAGAATTATAGTTCTGATTTGAAACTCAATTCAATATCCTGATGGCATTTTTTCACTGTGCTTGCCACCACTCCCATAGCATTGAATTTCAAATTGGACTCCACAACACTTTCAGCTCTGCAAATGGATTCCACAGAATCCATAAACATAAATTTTCTGTTTTTGATGACATACCAAGCATGCTTTCTGTTCCTGTGTCATGTTGTCCAGACAGCACCCACAACCATAATTTACATCAAGTACTCGTTAAATCAGTGATTTTACCTCTGCTTAGCAATATAAATGTCAATCCTTAACCAAATCAGAATCTTGAAATGAGCTTATCTGATGTAATTATCATAAACCATATGTTTCTTCTTTTATAGATTCTACAAAGGCTTCTGACCTGATCAGATAGGGCACTACCCAGTGAAGACAGAGAATTGATCTCTCTAACTTCTCCTTGGTTTGATTTAATCTTTCAACAATGAGGACCTTGCAATCTAGTATGAGGGTAATAAAAACTTCAGTTTTGAAGTCAGTAGTGCTATCAAATGCAAATGTATTTGGCACAACACTCTTTTGTACATGTAGTATTTTCTTATTGGTCGATTATTCTTTTCTCATCTAACGCTGCACTGTATTAGTCCATTTAAAAAAAAACGATAGGTGGAAATCTCTCGAATTGCACAACCAAGTGCAAAAGGTAAAATTGTTTAATTTTTAAATTTATACAATTTTCACAGATGATGCTATGTTTGTCACAGAGTGAAATAGAGCTTAAATGAGCTTTGTAAAAGCTATTCACTAGTTTGTCATGAAGTTGGACTAACTATCAATCTAAAGAAAAGTGATTACTGCATAGGTTGTATTGACTACACCAGAAGTTTCAATAGCCAGCAGCACACTAAAGTTCTGCACAATTTCTATATGTACCCATAATCTCTATTAAGAGATCAATCTTGTATCAAGCTAATGCATTTTAAGCACTAGAATACAGTAATAGAAATTATGTACAATTTTGCAACTTTCTTAACCATGATTTAATAGTTAAATGTTCCCAAAAATCTAAACATTACTAAAATATTTGTAACAAACTACTTGGTGTAATATTGTATTGTTCCTAGGTAGCAATGTTATCAATACAAATCCAACATTATTTTTTTTTAAATCAAGGTCTTGCAGTTGTCACCCTCAGATTGTGTATTTCCATTTCTGAAATTTGGAGATCATATGCTTGACACTGAGCTTAGAACACTTTAAGCTACTTGACAGTTAAGACATGAGAGTTTAGGAAGACTGAAGATCTGTTACAGGAGCCTGTGTCTCAGATTATGTACTATTCTTAGGTGTTTCTTTTTTTGTTCCTTTGCTGCCTCTTCTCACCCATCTGTTGAATTTTCTTGCCACTGGCTCCTTACAGCTCTCTTCTCCATAAAAAGATTTTTTTCCCCCCTCAGTGCAGTCCAACATCCCTTGGTTTGGGATGGAAGTTAATTTTGTTTATAAATACTAATCGTAAGTATGACAGAAATCACCAACTACAACAATGTATTGGCTAGAGATGCAACATCCATACTGAAGGCTTGAAGAGTTTGATCGTTGCATTATATCATTAAACAAATCAGTAAATGAGATTGTAAAGCAGCAATTCACCATTAAACCACTGAGCCTGCTCCATTAAGGAAATGGCGTCTCTGATTAAGTCCTCAGCTGTACTCTTCAGCCTTCTCCTGGAACCGTCAACTCCCCTGTCAATCAAAAATCACATGACACCAGGTTATCAACAGGTTTATTTGAAAGCATAAGCTTTTAGAGCCATACTGCTTTTTTAGGTGCTAGTGAGAGAATATATTGGACACAATTTATAAGTAAAAGATCAAAGGGTCATACAAGTGATGTGAATGTACTGAACGAACCTAGATGGCAAAAATCTGACTAGTTCAGCATTGGATATATGCAATGACCCAGCATCTACTGCTCTTTATGGAAGAGATGAACAACTCAGATGAAATTCTTCCCATACTTAAAAAAACTCAAACTAGACCATGATATAAATATTCAACACATTCATCTGAAATGCCTCTGCTGTTATGCAGTCATATTTTAAAAAAGCTATTCACAAAACAAATACTTTCAAATGAACTGTAGTATTCATCATATTTCATGATGTAATTATAATGTAAATTTTAAAGACAGCAGAATATTCTCAAAGGGGTGAGGGATTGGTAGTAGGTCATTGTACGCATTGGAACTAATCACACAGGAAGGGAAAAGGACAAGATTCTGAAGGGAGAATATAGTGAGTTAGGCAGGAATTTAAAAAAGAAGTCCTCAAGCATGGTAATAGCTGGATTACTCCAGGTGCTACAAGCTAGTGAGGGTAGGAATAGGAGGATAAAGCAGATTAGTGCCTTGCTGAGGAGCTGGTGCAGGGGAGAAGGGGTCACATTCTTGGATCATTGCAATCTCTTCTGGGGTAGAAGTGACTTGTACAAGGATAGATTGCACTTGAATTGGAAGGGGACTAATATACTGGCAGGGAGATTTGCTCACGCCGCTCAGGAGGATGTAAACCAGCAAGGTGTAGTGGAGTGGGAGGTGATTGCAGGGCAGGGAGACAATAAAGAAAGAGATCATTCTGAGACTGGTACTGTTGGGACAAGGAGCAAGTCTAAATAATCAAGGTTTGCAGGAACAAAGCAAAGAACAAGGTAGGACTGTAAATTAAAATGCATTTACTTCACGGCAGGCGGATGAACTCCGGGCAAGATTGGGAAGATGGGACTGTGATATCATAATATTTAGAGATGTGGGTCAGGGATGGACAGGACTGGCAGCTTAATCTTCCAGCATAGAAATGCTATAGGAAGGATAGAAAGGGGGCAACAAAGGATGGGTAGTGGCATTTTTGATAAGGGATAGCATTACGGCTGTACTAAAGGAGGATTTCTTAGGAATACATCTAGGGACGTTATTCGGATGGAACTGAGAAATAAGAAAGGGATGATCACCATTGTGCAGCATGGTGGCTCAGTAGTTAGCACTGCTGCCTCTCAGCACCAGCGACTCCGGTTCGATTCCAACATCGAGTTTGCACGTTCTTCCCGTGTCTGCGCGGGTTTCCTCTGGGTGCTCCGGTTTCCTCTCACAGTCCAAAGATGTGCAGGTTAGGTGAATTGGCCATTCTAAACCATCCATATTGTTAGATGCATTAGTCAGTGGGAAATGAGTCTGGGTGGGTTACTCATCGGAAGGTCAGTGTGGACTTGTTTCCATGCTGTAGGTAATCTCATCTCTTTATTGGGATTGCACTATAGACCCACAACAGTCAATGGGAAATTTGAGAAACTAATTCGTAAGAATATTTCAGTTATCTGTAAGAATAATAGGGTGATTATGGTCGGGGATTTTAACTTTCCAAACATAGATTGGAATTGCCATAGAGTTGAGGGTTTAGATGCAGAGGAATTTATGTGTACGAGACAATTTTTGATTCAGTATCTGGATGTACTGAGAAGATGCATTCACTACAGATGGTGCAGACTTGATCTATTCTTGGGAAATAGGGCAAGATAGGTGTCAGTGGGGGAGCACTTTGTGGCAAGCGACCGTAATTCTCTTAGTTTTAAAATAGTGATGGAAAAGGATAGAACTGATCTAAAAGTTAAACTGCTAAATTGAACGATGGCCAATTTTGATATTAGACAAGAACTTTCAAACGTTGATTCAGGGTGGATGTTCGCAGGTAAAGGGACAGCTGTAAAGAGGGAAGCCCTCAAAAATGTGATAGATAATGAGATTCCAGAAACAGTATGTTCCTGTTAGGGTGAAAATCAAGGCTGGTAAGTGTAGGAAATGCAGGATGACTAGAGAAATTGAGTTTTTAGTCAACAAAAAGAAGGAATCATGTGTCAGTGGAGATTGAGTGAATCCTCAAGAGTATAAAGGCAGTAAGGAATATACTTGAGGAAAATTAGGAGGGCACAAAAGGGACACAAGATAGCTTTGGCAAATAGGGTTAAGGAGAATCCAAAGAGATTTTATAAGTGCATTAATGACAAAAGGGTAACTAGGAGAAAAACAGGGCCCTCATAGGCAGCCTTGCTGATCTATGTGTGGAACCTGCAGGAGGTTGGAGGAAGATACTAAATGGATATTTTGCATCAGTGATTCCTGTGGAGAAGGATATGGAATGTGGGGAAAGAGTTGGTGACATCTTGAAAAATGTCCATAGCACATATGTGGTCTTTAATGTCTTAAAACACATAAAGGTGGATAAATTCCCAGAATTTAATCAGTTTTACCCTGCAACTCTGTGGGAAGCAAAGGAAGTGATTGCTGGGCCCTTTACGGAGATATTTTTTATCATCAATTGTCACAGGTGAGGTGCCAGAAAACTGGAGGTGGGCTAATGTGATGGCACTATTCCAAAAGGTTGATTAGGAAAAGGGAATTATAGATCGGTGAGCCTGAGATCAGTGGTAGGCAAACTGTTGGAGGCTATCGTGAAGGACAGGATGCCTGTGTACTTGGAAAGAGAAGGACTGATTAGGGATAGTCGACATGGCTTTGTGTGTGGAAATCAGATCTCAATAACTTGATTTAGTTTTTTGAAATGACAAAAGAGGATTGATGAGTACAGAGCAGTAGACATGATCTGTATGGACTTCTGTAAGACATTCCTTATGGTAATCTGGTTAGCAAGGTTAGACTACATGGAATACAGAGACGACTAGCCATTTGGATACAGAGCTATCTCAAAGGTAGAAGATAAAGGGTGGTGACGGGAGGGTTGCTTTTCATGCTTGAGACATGTGGCTACTGGTGTACCACAAGGATCAGTCCCGTGTCCACTGTATTTTGTCATTTATATAAATGATTTGGATGTGAACATAAGCATGGTTAATAAGTTTGCAGATAACACCAAAATTGGAGGTGTAGTGGACAAAGATTACCTCAAACTACAACAATGGGCCGAGGAGTGGCAGATGGAGTTGAATTTAGATAAATGCAGTACCTCACATTTTGGAAAGTCAAATCAGGACAGGATTTATACATTTAAAAGAAAGGTCCTGCGGAGTGCTGTTTAACCAGGAGACCTTGATTCAGAGTTCCTTGAAAGTGGAGTCGCAGGTAGATAGGATAGTGAAGAAGGCATTTGGTATGATTGCCTTTATTGGTGAGAGCATCGAATATAGGAGTTGGGAGGTCATGTGGCTGTATAGGACATTGGTTACACCACTTTTGGAATACTGTGTGCAATTCTGGTATCCGTCCTATAGGAAGGATGTTGTTAAACTTGCAAGGATTCAGAAAAGATTTACAGAATGTTGCCAGGTCTGGAAGGTTTCAGCTAGGAGAAAACAAAAGTCAAAACAACAGCAGTTTTAAAAGGGAGAGGAACAGACAAAGGAAGCACATTGTGAGGTCAGTGCAGGAGCGAGAGATAGAAACTGACACATCAATGAACCTGCGCAGTTACTGTCTTTGCTGTTTGAATTCATATATTGCTGGACATCGGAGTGCATCTGGGAAAATTAACAAACGGTGAAATTCACAGCTTATCTTGGAGGAATACTTTTGGGAGAGGTCACAGGACAGAAACAGGTAAGTGAATTTCTTTAAGTGTGACCTCCATCAAGTCTGCAGTAGTGAATAGAGTGGGTTCTTTCTTGATTATATGTTTTATTGAGATAAGTCTCTTTAGTAAACTTAAAAATATAAGCCATAAGTATTGTTAGCCTGGAGCAGTGCCTTGCAGAGGAAAAAGACAGTGCTATTTTCTGGGTCAGTAGATTGAAAGAATCAAAAATGGTCTTTGGTAGAGTGATATGCTCTTTTTGTCAGATGTGGGAGTTTAGGGAGAGTTTGTGTTTCTGAGGATTAGATATGAAATAATTGCTGTTGGTTACAAATCCTATAAGATCGAATGGATCTGTTATAGAGACAGACTTAATGAGGAATTTACAAGAGCAAGGGGATGTAATGGATGGCAGTTACAGGAAAGGAGAAATGTTGCAGGTGCAGGTACAGTCACATAGATGGATTAACTTCAGGAAAGCTAAGAGAGGTAGGCAGTTAGTGCAGGAGTCTTCTGGCTATTCTGATTTCAAACAAGTATGCTGTTTTGGAAAATGTAGGGAGTGATTGATAGATTCTGAGGGGAATGCAGCACAACTAGCCAAGTTTCTGGCATTGAGACGGTTGTCATGCAATGAGGGGTACGTCAGGTTCCAAGCAATCAATTGTGTTAGGGGACTATCTAGTCCGAGGTACAGAGAGACATTTCTGTGGCCAGTAGCAAGAAAGGAGAATGATGTGTTGCATTGCTGGTGTCAGGATCAAGGATGCCTCAAGAGAGGTTGCAGAATATTCTCAAGGGGGAGAGGGACTAGCAGGAGGTCATTGTACACATTCGAACCAATGACATAGGAAGGGAAGATGATGAGATTCTGAGGGGAGAATAGAGAGAGTTAGACAGGAATTTAAAAATGAGATCCTCGAGAGTAGTATTATCTGGATTACTCCCGGTGCTGCGAGTGAGTGAGGATAGGAATAAGAAGATAGAGCAGATGAATGGATGGCTGAGGAGCTGGTGTATGGGAGAAGGATTTACATTTTTAGATTGTTGCAATCTCTTGTGGGGTAGAAGTGACCTGTACAAGGATGAATTGCACCTGAATTGGAAGGGGACTGACATACTGCCAGGAAGATTTGCTAGAGCTGCTCAGGAGGATTTAGACTATTAAGGTGAGGGTGGGAGCCAGGGAGATAATGAGGAAAGAGATCAATCTGAGATTGGTACAGTTGAGAACAGAAGTGAGTCAAGCAGTCAAGGCAGGCAGGGACAAAGCAGAGAACAAGGTAGGACTGATAAACTGCATGTATTTCAATGCAAGAGGCCTACCAGGGAAGGCAGATGAACTTGGCGCATGGTTAAGAACATGGGACTGGGATATCATAGCAATTGCAGAAACGTGGCTCAGGGAATGACAGGACTGGCAGTTTAATGTTCCAGGATACAAATGCTACAGGAAAGACAGAAAGAGAGAAGGCTAAGTGATGTTTTTCATTACAGCTGTACTGAAGGAGGATATTCTTGGAAATACGTCCAGGGAAGTTACTTGGGTAGAACTGAGAAATACGAAAGGGATGATCACCTTATTGAGATTGTATTGTAGACCTCCTAATAGTCAACAGGAAATTGACTGACCATTTGTAAGGAGATGTTAGTTATCTATAAGAATAATAGAGTGGTAATGGTCGTGGATTTTAACTTTCCAAACATAGACTAGGACTGCCATAGTGTTAAGGGTTTAGCTGAAGAGGAATTTGTTAAGCAAGCACAAGAAAACTTTCTGATTCAACATGGGGATATAGCTACTGGAGACGGTGCAAAACTTGACCTACTGTTGGAACATAAGGCAGTGCAGCTGAGCGAAATGTCAGTGGGGGCGAGCACTTTGTGGCCAACAACCATAATTCTATTAGTTTTAAAATAGTGATGGAAAAGGATAGACCAGATCCAAAAGTTGAAGTTCTAAATTGGAGGAAGGCTCATTTTGACAGTATTAGGTGAGAAGTTTCAAAAGATGATTGGGGGCAGATGTTCGCAGGAAAAGGGACGGCTGGAAAATGGAAAGCGTTCAGAAATGAGATAACAAGAGTGTAGACACCGTATATTCCTGTCAGGGTGAAAGGAAAGGTTGGTCAGTGTAAGGAATGCTGGATGACTAAAGAAAGCGAGGGTTTAGTTCAGAAAAAGAAGGAAGCATATGTCAGATATAAACAGATAAATCGAGTGAATCCTTAGAGTATGAAAGCAGTAAGAGGGAAATCAGGAGGACAAAAAGGGGACACGAGTTAACTTTGGCAAATAGGGTTAAGGGGATTCCAAAGGGTTTTTTTACAAATACATTAAGGACAAAAGGGTAACTCGGGAGAGAATAGGGCCCCCCCCCCCAAAGATCAGCAAGGCAGCCTTTGTGTGGAGCCACAGGAGATGGGAGAGATACTAAACGAGTATTTTGCATTAGTGTTTACTGTGGAAAAGGACATGGAAAATATAGAATGTAGGGAAATAGATGGTGACATCTCCAAAAAAGTCCATATTACAGAGGAGGAAGTGCTGGATGTCATGAAACGCATATAAGTGGATAAATCCCCAGGTCCTGATCAAGTGTACCCTCAAACTCTATGGGAAACTAGGGAAGTGATTGCTGGACCCCTTGCTGAAATATTTGTATCGTCGATAGTCACAGGTGAGGTGCCAGAAGACTGGAGGTTGGCTAACGTGGTGCCACTGTTTAGGAAGGGTGGTAAAGACAAGCCAGGGAACTGTAGACCAGTGAGCCTGATGTCAATGGTGAGCAAGTTGTTGGAAGGAATCCTGTGGGACAGGATTTACATGCATATGGAAAGACAAGGACTGATTAGGGATAGTCAGCATTGCTTTGTGCATGGGAATTCATGTCTCACAAACTTGACTGAGTTTCCTGAAGAAGTAACAATGAGGATTGATGAGGGCAGAGTAGTGGATATGTTCTGTATGGACTTCAGTAAGGTGTTTGACAAGGTTCCCCATGAGAGGCTGGTTAGATCTCAGGGAATACAGGGAGAACTAGCCATTTGGATACAGAACTGGCTCAAAAGGTAGAAGACAGAGGGTGATAGTGGAGGGTTGTTTTTAAGACCGGAGGTCTGTGACCAGTGGAGTGCCACAAGGATTGGTACCGGGTCCACTACTTTTTCTTCATTTTATATAAATGATTTGGATGTGAGCATAAGAGGTATAGAACATAGAACATAGAACAGTACAGCACAGAACATGCCCTTCAGCCCACAATGTTGTGCTGACCACTGATCCTCATGTATGCACCCTCAAATTTCTGTTGACCATATGCATTGTCCAGCAGTCTCTTAAATGTCCCCAATGACCTTGCTTCCACAACTGGTGCTGGCAACGCATTCCATGCTCTCTCAACTCTGTGTAAAGAACCCACCTCTGATATCCCCTCTATACTCTCCTCCAACCAGCTTAAAACTATGATTCCTCGTGTTAGTCATTTCTGCCCTGGGAAATAGTCTCTGGCTATTGACTCTATCTATGCCTCTCACTATCTTGTATACCTCCGTTAGGTCCCTTCTCCTCCTCCTTTTCTCCAATGAAAAAAGTCCGAGCTCAGTCAACCTCTCTTCATAAGATAAGTCCTCCAGTCCAGGCAGCATCTTGGTAAACCTCCTCTGAACCCTCTCCAAAGCATCCACATCTTTCCTATAATAGGGCGACCAGAACTGGATGTAGTGCGGTCTAACCAAAGTTTTATAGAGCTGCAACAAGATCTCACGACTCTTAAACTCAATCCCCCTGTTAATGAAAGCCAAAACACCATATGCTTTCTTAACAACCCTATCCACTTTGGGTGGCCATTTTAAGGGATCTATGTACCTGCACACCAAGATCCCTCTGTTCCTCCACACTGCCAAGAATCTTATCCTTAATCCTGTACTCAGCTTTCAAATTTGACCTTCCAAAATGCATCACCTTGCATTTATCCAGGTATAGTTAGTAAGTTTCCAATAATACCAAAATTGGAGGTGTAGTGGACAGCAAAGAAGGTGACCTCAAATTAAAACCAGATCTTGATCAGATGGGCTAGTGGGCTAAAGAGTGGCAGGTAGTTTAATTTAGATAAATGTGAGGTGCTGCATTTTGGGAAAGCCAATCTTATACACTTAATGGTAAGGTCTGCGGGGGTGTTACTGAACAAAGAGACCTTGGAGTGCAGGTTCATAGCTCCTTGAAAGTGTAGTCGCAGGTAGATAGGATAGTGAAGGCAGTCTTTGGTATGCTTTCTCTTATTAGTCAGAGTATTGAGTACACGAGTTGGGAGGTCATGTTGCGGCTGTACAGGACATTGGTTACGCCACTGTTGGAATATTACATGCAATTCTGGTCTTCTTCCTATCGGAAAGATGTTGTGAAACATGAAAGGGTTCAGAAAAGATCGAAAAGGATGTTGCCAGGGTTGGAGGATTTGAGCTTTAGGGAGAGTTTGAATAGGCTGGGGCTTTTCTCCCTGGACCGTCAGAGGCTGAGGGGTGTCCTTATAGAGGTTTACAAAATTGAGGGGCGTAGATAGGATAAATAGACAAAGTCTTTTCCCTGGGGTAGGGGAGCCCAGAACTAGAGCGTATAGATTTAGGGTGAGAGGGGAAAGATATAAGAGATCTAAGGGGCAAATTTTCCATACAGAGGGTGGTAAGAGTATGGAATGAGCTGCTAGAGGAAGTGGTAGAGGCTAATACAATTGCAACATTTAGAAGGCATTCATGCACTAGTTTGGGTTGGGATATCTGGTTGGAATGGACGGGTTGGACCAAAGGTTCTGTTTCCTATGACTCTAAGTCAGCTGAATCCTGACTCAGATTACAATCTTAGAGTAACTCATTGGTATCGGTTTAATATTTGTTTTATATGGTACTTATGTAGTTTCTGTACTTGTGCCAGTAGTCTTAGTTATGTTATATGACCTTGACATACTGTGACTTTCATTTGTACTGTGATTATGTCAGTATTATTGTCAACGTGATGCACTTTTATTTCTCTATTGGAGAATAGATTGTTACTTTTTTGTGGACTTCTATTCGATTTTCTGTTAAGAAACCATGAATGAGAAAAAGCGATTCAGCCCATCAAACTGGTTTCTTGCACAAACTTGCAACTTAATGCCATATTGTGAGTTTACCTTTTATATTTAACCTTCTTGCTGCCCTTCACTGTATAGTACAGTATTGACTGAAGCAATTAAGCAGCAGTCCGCTTTGACATTGTGTTTGTAACACAATTGCTGTGATAAGGATTAGGTCTACAATTTACAAATAGTAACAACAATATATCTGAAGTCATGATTCGGAGGTGCAGGTGTTGAATTGGGGGTAGACAAAGTTAAAAATCAGCAGGTGAATCTGAAGAGCAAGAGAATTGACGTTTCGGGCAAAAGTCTTTGATCAGTAATGAGGATGTGAACAGAGGGAGTGGTGAGATAAATGGGAGGGGGTGGGTGGGACCGGGCAGAAGGTAGCTGAGAGTTTGATAGGTATATATAGGTGGGGGTAACGGTGATAGGTCAGAGATGGAGTGGATAGGTGAGAAGGAAAATGGACAGGTCACTAGGGCGGTGTGGAGTTGGAAGGTTGGATCTGGGATAAGGTGGAGAGAGGGGAAAAGAACAAACTGGTGAAATCCACATTGATGCCATGGGGTTGGAATGGGGCAGTAGGGTTGGTTGATGCGGGTGTCTTTGAGTTGTTCTCTGAAGTGCTCTGTGAGTAGGCGCCCTGTCTGTCCAATATAGAGGAGACCACATTGGAGCAACGGATACAGTAAATGATGTGTGGCAGTGCAGATGAAGCTTTGGATGTGAAAGGCTCCTTTAGGGCCTTTGGTGGAGATGGCAGGGTGGGGTCAAGTTTGTGCGCAGGTTTTGCAATTCCTGTCGTGGTAGGGAAGGTGGGCTGGTGAGATGCGTAGACCTGACTACGGAGTTATAGAAGGAATGGTCTTTACAGAAAGTGGATATGGGTGGGGAGGTAAATTATTTCTGGGATCCATTTGTCGGTGGTAGAAATGGCGGAGGATGATGTGATGTATATGGAGGTTGGTGGGGTGGAAGATGAGGACTGCGGGGGGGTTCTGTCCTTGTTGCGGTTGGAGGGGTGGGGTTTGAGGGCGGAGGTGCGGGAAGGGCATCATCAACCATGTGGGAGGGAAAACTGTGGCCTTTAAAGAACGAGGCCATCTGGTGTGTTCTGCGGTGGAGCTGATCCTCCTGGGAGCAGATTCTCTCGTGGAACTGGTCCATCCTCGGCCATTTCTGCTACCTACAATGGAAAATCATCCTCCACCATTTCCGCCACCTATAAACGGAACACACAAGATGGCTTCCTTCTTTAAAGACTGCAATTTCTCCTCCCATGTGGTGGTTAATGTCCTCCAGCGCATTTCATCCACTTCCCGCACCTCTGCCCTCGAACGTTACCCCTCCAGCCGCAACAAGGACAGAACCCCCGCTCCTCAGCTTCCACCGCATCAGCCTCCGTATAAGTTGCATCATCCTCCACTATTTCTGCCACTTACATTCCCTCCCCACCCCATCTGCTTTCCGTAAAGACCATTCCCTCTGCAACCCCTTGTCAGGTCCACGTGCCCCCCCCCCCCACCTATCACCACAGGAATTGCAACACCTGCACCCAAAGGAGCCTTCCACATCCATCAAAATTTCACTGGCACCTCCACACATCCATTTACTGTATCTGTTGCTCCAGATGCAGTCTCCTCTACATTGGGGAGACAGGATGCCTACTCACAGAGCACGTCACAGCACTTCTCTGCACCAACCAACCCTACCGCCCAGTGGCCGAACACTTAAACTCCCCCTCCCACTCTGCCAAAGTGATGCAGGTCCTGGGGCTCCACCATCACCATGCCCTAACCGCCCGATGCCTGGAGGAAGAAGGCCTCCTTTTCCGCCTTGGGATCCTTCAACTCCATGGCATCAATGTGGACTTCACCAATGTCTTCATTTTCCCCTCCCCCAACCTTTGCCCAGATCCAACCTTCCAACTCTGCACTGCCCTCCTGACCTGTCCTACCTAACCATCTTCCTTCCCATCTGTTTTGCAAGGTTTGTAAAGGTTTGTAGCTCAGGTTGAGGTTTAGGGTGTAGGTTTGCTCGCTGAGCTGTAGGTTTGATATCCAGATGTTTCATTACCTGGCTGGGTAACATCATCAGTGGTGACCTCCAAGTGGAGCGAAGCTGTTGTCTCCTGCTTTCTATTTATATGTTTGTACTGGATGGGGTTCCTGGGGTTTGTGGTGAAGTCATTTCCTGTTTGTTTTCTGAGGGGTTGATAGATGATATCTAGATCTATGTGCTTGTTTATGGCGTTGTGGTTGGAGTGCCAGGCCTCTAGGAATTCTCTGGCATGTCTTTGCTTAGCCAGTCCCAGGATAGATGTGTTGTCTGTGTGTAGGGCTACAAGGGAGAGAGGGTTGTGTCTTTTTGTGGCTAGCTGGTGTTTGTGTATCCTGGTGGCTAACTTTCTTCCTGTTTGTCCTACGTAGTGTTTGTGGCAGCCCTTGCATGGAATTTTGTAGACGACGTTGGTTTTGTCCATGGGTTGTACTGGGTCTTTTAAGTTTGTTAGTTTTTGTTTGAGAGCGTTAGTGGGTTTGTGTGCTACTAGGATTCAGAGGGGTCTTAGTAGTTTGGCTGTCATTTCTGAAACTTCTTTGATGTATTGTAAGGTGGTTAGGGTTTCTGACTGTGTTTGGTCTGCTAGCCACAAAAAGACACGACCCTCTCTCCCTCGTAGCCCTACACACTGAGGAAAAAAACCACCATTTCGACTGGGACAACATATCTATCCTGGGACAGACTAAGCAAAGACATGCCAGAGAATTCCTAGAGGCCTGGTACTCCACAACGCCATAAACAAACATATAGATCTAGATGCCATCTATCAACCCCTCAGAAAACGCACAGGAAATGACATCACCACAAACCCCAGGAACCCCATCCAGGACAAACCTATAAATAGAAAGCAGGAGACAACAGCTTCGCTTTACTTGAAGGTTGCCATTGATGATGTTACCTAGCCAGGTTATGAAACTCCTGCTCCTTGGTTGCTGCCTAACCTGCTGTGCTTTTGCAGCAACCACACTCTCGACTCTCATCACCTGCAGTACTCACTTTAGCCAAGTTAAAAATCACACAACACCAGGTTATAGTCCCAGCAGGTTTATTCGGAGGCACTAGCTTTCGAAGCGCTGTTTCTTCATCAGGTCGTTGTGGAGGAGAATGATAAGACACAGGATTTATAGCAACAGGATTATGATGTCTTGGAATAAAGTCATGGAGATATACAGCAAGGAAACATTCGATTTAGATTAGGTCTTTTATCGTTTAGAATGACTGTTAGTTTCAGTTCTTTCATATGCAGTTCCCAGAAATTTCTTTCAAGTTCTGGTTTAAAATTGAAATTTTTACGACCTAGTCCATCACTGTCCTATTCTTTGTGCAGTAAGAAGTTGACTTTGCACAGGATTGGCATTAAAACTGTATCTTTCGATCTTGTGCTTATAAACACTTAAGCAATAAGGAAGCCATTGAACACTTAAGGATTTATAATTTTAACAAGTCATGTCCAGTGTGTGTTTGAAACTACAGTCTTTATTTAGCTGTCTTACTTGAATTGCACAGAAGAAATCCTCCACAGCCATCTGATGAAGCAGCGCTGTTGGACTATATCCTAACTTTGTGTATGTGAAGGTTGTTTGCAGATCTCCACCTAGCTTTGTGCCTGTCTCTGTGCCCCCTGCCTTCTCTTCCCCTCCTGCACGTTTTCATAGTGCATTTTTATAGACACATAGGCACAGACAGTAACTGTTTGACATCATGATTGAATATAATATGTTTTTATATAATACCCCAGCATGAAATATGTTTTGACTGTCTGTCTAGGCTTGAGTGTGAACGTGTGCTTACAGCACAGAAATGGCGTTCTTTTGACAAGTTGAAAGGGTGATTGGTTTGAGGAATGAACAAATTCCTTGTGATGTTTTAAGTCATTTTTATTCTGAGCCAATGCACTACAATGAAAGATGAAATATTTTCTGTTGTTAATTTCAAGTTTGGAGTGACCGGCTGGTATCATTCATTTGAAGAAGAATGTCAGAAATAAGTGGCTTCTAAATAAAGGATACACAACAACAACTGGTAGTTTGTAACATAGATCATGAGCCCCACATTACGTTATTTTAAAACCTGTAAATCAAGGGAAGCAATATTAAGTTGCCAGCTGACTATTCCCATCTCTCTCCAAAAGCAGCCACCCCACCAAAAAATTGCTAATGGAAAGTCAACGTATTTCTTAAGTGTTTATAAGCACGAGATTGAAAGATACAGTTTCAATGCCAATCCAGTGCAAAGTCAACTTCTTACTGCACAAAGAATAGGACAGTGAAAGATTATGCCATAAAAAAATTCAGTCAAGGAATGATGTATTCTCCTCCCTGCAGATCATTTTGGGTGGTTTTTCATCACTCAGTGGTGCTGTGTATCTGACCTATTTTTAATTAGTATCTTTCGATCTCGTGGTTATAAACACTTAAGCAATAAGGAAGCCATTGAACATTTGAGGATTTATAATTTTAACAAGTCATGTCCAATGTATGTTTGAAGCTAAGGTCTGTATTTAGCAGTCTTACTTGAATTGTACAGAAGAAAATTTTGTTGAATACCAAACCATCCAGGACAATTCCCAGGTTCTCTGCAGTAGTGGTTGGGTTGGTAAATGTGACTTGATGGACCTCAATTAGCATTGCTGTCCTGAGCAAGAAAGATGATGGTGCCTAACTGGGGAATGTAAATTTACAACTGAGAATTGGCTGTGGCATACCTGTGCATTACCTCTTAGTCACCATGGTGTCTCTTTTAAAGATAATACTTGCACAGGTGACAAACTGAAGATGCCAGATGATTGAAGAGTAGTGTCTCAATACAGTCAAAAGATGAGAGAAATTTGATAGGGAAAGTTAATCGCACTGTTAAGAAACACATTAAGAAACACATCTCAATTAATTCATATTCCATAGTGCTGCCACTGGCAGACTTGACTTTCTGTGGCATTATTATTCTTTTTTCATTCGTGGTTTTATTTCAATGAGTTTACAGTGAGCAAAACTAAGTCATCCAGGCTAATAATGTGGTTTCTTACTAGCTGATCCATCCTCAATAATGGTCACCAGGTCTGGTAATCTAGTGCAATGTATCTTGCATTTATGCTCTGGCAGATGCAATATTGGCCACAACCAAGTAGTGCTTGGTTAAAATTGCCGCCTGAATCTCCAGTTCTTTTTCTGAAGGGAGTGTGTAGCTTCTGCACGGTTATTCCACTCTATCTTTTTTAAAAGTCATAAGCTACACTATCTGCAATTTGGAAATCTTTAAAGTAGTTGCAAGTTTAAAAAGGTTGCCATTGAACTCCTGACCACTGCCTTTAAATTTTAGTTTCGGTGTTTTAGTTAACACCGAAGGTCTAAAGAGCTGTTATTTTTCTTTCTCCCCCCCCCCCCCCCCCCCCCCCCCCCCCAAATTCCTTGTGTGTGGCCTCAATGCTGGGATTCTATACAATAACTTGTGTACTATTTTCCATTGATTGTTGAGGCCTTGTTATTTCAGAAATTAGTCCTCCAGTGTGAAACATCAGAGGTAGAATAATGCTGTGAAGGATAACTTGAATCTTTCTCTACAGAGTCAGCTTAGATGATGACCGAGATTTCTAATGCAGTCTTGGTCTTGCTTAAAATTGAAAGGTTTTTGACGTACATGTAAGCATTGCAAACATCAGGCTATTTTTGAAAGGGGAGAAAATAGTGATTAGAACATAGAAAAGTACAGCACAGAACAGGCCCTTAGGCCCACAATGTTGTTCTGAGACTTAATCCTAATGTAAAATATAGTAACTTAACCTACGCACTCCTCAACTCACCGCTATCCATCTGCATGTCTAGCAGTCACTTAAATGTCCCCAATGACTTCGTTTCCACCACCTCAACTGGCAATACATTTCGTGCCTCCACAACTCTTTGCGTAAAGAATCTACCTCTGATGTCTCCTTTATACCTTCCTCCTAATATCTTCAAACAATGACTTCTCGTACCAGTCAATCTTGCCCTCGGGAAAAGTCTCTGGCTATTCCTCTCATTATTTTGTATACATCGATCAGGTCTCCTTTCCAGAGAGAAAAGTCTGAGCTTATTCAACCTTTCTTCATAAGGCAAGCCCTCCAGTCCAGGCACATCCTGGGAAACCTTCTTTGCACCCTCTCCAAAGCCTCTGTATCTTTCCTATAGTAGGGCGACTAGAACTGGACACAATATTCCAAGTGTGGTCTCACCAGGGACTTGTAGTGCTGCAGCAAAACCTTGTGGCTCTTAAACCCGATACCCCTGTTAATGAAAGCCAAAACACCATATGCTTTCTTAACAACCCTATCCACTTGGGTGCCAACTTTGAGGGATCTACGTATTTGCACACCCAGATCCCTCTGTTCCTCCCCTCTGCCAAGAATCCTGTCTTTAATCCTATATGCAGCATTCGAGTTCGACCTTCCAAAATGCATCATTTGGCATTTATCCAGATTGAACTCCACCTGCCATTTCTCAGCCCAGCTCTGCATCCTGTCAGTGTCGCGCTGCAGCCTGCAGTAGCCCTCTATACTATTGACGACACCTCCAACCTTTGTGTCATCTGCAAATTTACTAACCCAACCCTCAACATCCTCATTCAAGTCATTTATAAAAACTACAAAGAGCAGATGCTCAGGAACAGAGCCCTGTGGTACCCCACTCAACACTGTCCTCCAGGCAGAATACTTCCCATCTACAACCACTCTCTGCCTTCTGTCAGCCAGCCAATTCTGAATCCAGATAGCCAAGTCTCCCTGTATCCCATACTTCCTGACTTTATGAATGAACCTACCATGGGGAACCCTATCAAATGCCTTGCTGAAATCCATATACTCCAAATCCACTGCTCTACTGTCATCGACCTGTCTTGACACCACCTCAAAGAACTCAATACGATTTGTGAGGCATGACCTGGCCCTCTCAAAGCCATGCTGACTGCCTTTAATCACGCTGTTCTTCGCCAAATAGTCATAAATCCTATCCCTCAGAATTCTTTCCACAACTTTGCTGACCACAGACGTAAGACTGACTGGTCTGTAATTGCCAGGGATTTCCCTATTACCCTTCTTGAAAAGTAGAACAACATTTGCCTCCTTCCAATCCTCCTGTGGAGAGTGAGGAGGGAAATATCCTCGCCAGCGGCTTAGCAATCTCCTTTCTCGCTTCCTGGAGCAGCCTAGGATAAATCTGGTCTGGCCCTAGGGACTTATCAATCATCATATTTTCCAAAATTTCTAGAACATCAACCTCATTGATTGTGTAGATTAGTTTCTTTTTTATTCATTCACAAGATGAGGGTGTTGCAAATTAGGACAGCATTTATTGCCCATTCCTAATTCCTACATTTTTATGGGTTTGAAGTCACATGTAGGCTGGTCCAGATGGCAGATTTCTCTCTCTAAAGGGAATTCATGAACCAGATGGATTTTTCCTGCCAATAAACAATGGTTTAATGGTCATCGTTAAACTCCAATCTACTTTGTTTTATTATCTAATTCAAATTCCACAATTTGCCACGGTAGAATACAAACCTGGGTCCTTGGGATTAACAGTCTATTTAAGAAAAGTGCTAAGTGTTAGGTTCCCTCCTTAGATTCTTACATGCTTGATGCAACTGCAATATGCCAACTTCTGTGAACAGCCACAATTTATTTCAGCAAGTACAAGCTTTTGGAGAATCACTTAACAGACTTTGCAATGCTTGTGGAGCATGTCAAGCCAGGGTCTGTGATCAAGGGATCCATCCTCCATTTAAACAGGGCTATACATCACTGTCAGTCATGCACACAAAACACAATCCCGTGCTGTTCCCCCATTGTCACATGCCACCAAAAACAATGTAAAGTGATGTGTTTCTGGAAATAATCCGGAATGTGATTAGGTTATTCCTTAAAACGGTAGCATTTACAGAGTATGATTAGGTTAACCCTTTAGCATCTCAGTAAGGAATGGCCAGGGAACTATAGACTGGTGAGCCTGATGTTGGTGGTGGGCAATTTGTTGGACGGAATCCTAAGGGACAGGATTTACATGTATTTGGAAAGGCAAGGACTGATTAGGGAAAGTCAACATGGCTTTGTGCATCGGAAATCATGTCTCACTAACTTGATTTGAGTTTTTTGAAGAAGTAACGAAGAGGATTGAGGGCAGAATGGTGGACATGATCTATGTGGACTTCAGTAAGGTTCATTTCGACAAGGTTCCTCTTGGTAGACTGTATAGCGAGGTTAGGTCTCATGAAATACAGGGAGAACTAACAATTTGGATATGGAACTGTCTTGAATGTAGAAGACAGGGTGGTGGTGGAGGGTTGCTTTTCAGACAGGAGGCATGTGGCCAGTGGTGTGCAACAAGAATCTGTGATGGGTCCACTGCTTTTCATAATTTGTATAAATTATTTGGGTATGAACATGGGACGTAAGCTAGCAAGTTTGCAGATGACACCAAAATTGAAGGTGTAGTGTACAGCAAAGGTTACCTCGGAATATAATGGGACCTTGATCAGATGGGCCAAGGGGTTTAATTTGGTAAATGTGAGGTGTTGCATTTTGGAAAAGCAAATCAAAGCGGGACTTATACACTTAATGGTAAGGTCCTGGGGAGTGTTGCTGAACAAAGATATCCTGGAATGCAGGTTCATAGCTCCTTTGAAAGTGGAGTTGCAGGTAGATAGAATGAAGAAGGCGATTTGGTATGCTTTTCTTTATTGGTCACAGCATCGAGTACAGGAGTTGGGAGGTAATATCCTGGCGGTATAGGGGAGTGGTTCGGCCACTTTTGGAATATTATGTGCAATTCTGGTCTCCCTCCTATAGAAAGGATGTTGTGAAACTTGAAAGGGTTCAGAAAAGATTTAGAAGGATCTTGCCAGGCTTTTGATCTACAGGAGAACCTCAATTATCCAAATGTGATGGGCAGGCACTATTTCGTTTGGATAATCAATTATTCGGTTAATCGATTAAATGCCTGTCCTCTGGGGCTCAGAGTTTTTAAAGTCTGCTGCCTGTTCAGCGTGTGAGGCCCCGCCTCCAACACAGTCCTCCCCTGCCGCCGACGCCATCCAACACCGCCCCTCCGCCCCTGAATCTGTGCAATACCTCCCCCTGTCCCAAACACCCCTCACCGCCCCAACCTATACAACATCTTCCCTGCCCCCAACCCCTCCCCCTGCCCCAAACCCTGTCCAACACTGCCCCCCCCCCCCCCCCCCCCCACCCTCCTGCGCAGCCAGACTCTGCGCCAATAGCAAGGTGCTGTTACTGAAGTTGCCTTTGTGGGGTAAGTCTCGAAACAGCATGCAGGATGCACCCCGCACACGCCTACCCCGCCCCCCGTGCGCACACACCCCCGAGCACGCACATCCCCCCCGCGCACGCACACCCACACACACCCACCTTTTTACTGCAACATTTTGACAGATTCCTCCTTTGCCTTGTACAAGACAATATTAATGGGATTATGTGGGGAAGGGGGGTTTAGGGTACAGCCCAGTGTAGAACTCCAAGGAGAGGGCGGGCAGTCGTTAATTTGGAGACAGTACCTGTTTAATCACTGTAAATAAAAGACGCGACCACTGTTGGAAACACGCCTTTGATGTAATGTTTCCATTGAGACCTTCGGATAATCAGATTTTCTGATAATTGGTATTTGGATAATCGCGGTTCCTCTGTATAGGGAGAGGCTGACTAGGTTGGGACTGCTTTTTCCCTGGAGCATCAGAGGCCAAGGGATGACTTATAGAGATTTATACAATTGTTAGGGGCATGGATAGGGTGATTAGACAAAGTCCTTTCCCTGGGGTGGGGTGAGTCCAGAGCCAGAAGGCATAGGTTTAGGTTGAGGGGGTAAAGAATTGAAAGGGATTGTGCTGTGTGTATGGAATGTGCTGGCAGAGGAAGTGAATAGAGGCTGCTATAAATGCAATATCTAAAGTCCCTCTGGATGGAAATGGAGGCAAATGCTGGCAAATGGGACAAGATTAGTTTTGAATATCTGGTTAGCATGGACAAGTTGGACCGAAGGGTCTGTTTCTGTGCTGTACATTTCTATGACTCTAGTGGTAACGGCACTAGATCTTTATCTCCCCTAAGTAGATATAAGTAGTTTACTAGTGTGGAATAATCTTGAAACTTGCTGTTCGGTTGAAATGACATTGTAGCTGCAGTTATATTAAGGGATAACATCAACTCTTGTCTGTAGAAAACTTGGCCATTTAAATATAGTCAGCACGGATTTTAAAGAGTTGAAAAATGTGGTGCTGGGAAAACACAGCAGGCCAGGCAGCGTCAGGCAGCCGAGGAGCAGGAGAATCGACGTTTCTGACATAAGCCCTACTTTCAGGAATGGAAGAAGGGCTTATGCCCGAAACGTCGATTCTCCTGCTCCTCGGATGCTGCCTGGCCTGCTGTGTTTTTCCAGCACCACATTTTGCAACTCTGGTACTCCAGCATCTGCAGTCCTCACTTTCTCCTATGGATTTTAAAAAAGCCAACTTCTGACACCAAATTCAATAAGGAGGACTGCCAATCCTGGAGGTTAGAATAGAGACTCTGGAAAAGTACAGCAGGTCAGGCAGCAGTCGAGGAACAGGAAAATCCATGTAAGTAATCTAAGTAATGTTTTGTGCAAAGGGCTGTCTGACCTGCAGTGCTTTTCCAACACCCCACACTTGACCAAATTCAATATACCTGTTTGATAAAATAATAGGGTATGATGCTAAAACCAAAGAATTTCACAGGACAGATGAAGCCATTCAGTCTGTTGCTTGTGCCGACTGTGTGTTTGTTTGTTTATTTTTCTATTTGTTTTTCATTGTTATATAAACTAGCAATTCCTATTTACTAGCTTGGTGGCCTGAATGCTAGATTTGGCCTAAGCTTAATGCAACAAAGATGCATAGTAATTCAGTTCCCAGAGGTCATTGGTCAGGTTTACAAAGTACCAGGAAATGTGGTCTACAGAAGTTTTAAATAAAGAATTGAAGGTGATTAGCTTTTTTTTTTGTTTCTTTGTTTTAACTTTCTACTGTCTGTTTTGGGTGGGGTGGCGATAATAGTGCAGTTAAACTTACTCCACATTTGTGTTTCTTTTCGACGTGATTATATTTATCTCACTGCCTCCTGCTCATTAATCCCACTATATAACAGCATCCTGTCAGCACAGGTATTAATAGCCATGAAGGGAGGGAGGACCTCCCAGAGGCATTTAGTGTCTGATTAAGACATCAAGGGAGGGGGAAACCTACTAGGATTGTTGTGGTTCTGTTTGCCGAGCTGGGAATTTGTGTTGCAGACATTTTGTCCCCTGTCTCGGTGACATCCTCAGTGCTTGGGAGCCTCCTGTAAAGTGCCTCTGTGACGTTTCCTCCGGCATTTATAGTGGTTTGTCTCTGCCACTTCCGGTTGTCAGTTCCAGCTGTCCGTTGCAGTGGTCGGTATATTGGGTCCAGGTCGATGTGCTTATTAATTGAATCTGTGGATGAGTGCCATGCCTCTGGGAATTCCCTGGCTGTTCTCTGTTTGGCTTGTCCTGCGATAATAGTGTTGTCCCAGTCGAACTCATGTTGCTTGTCATCTGCGTGTGTGGCTACTAAGGATAGCTGGTCGTGTCGTTTCGTGCTAGTTGGTGTTCATGGATGCGGATGATTCAAAATGTCTTTCCTCCAATTTACAGTGTTAATTTTTAAGAAGTCCTTTGCAAATGTAGAGTAAATATTTGGAAAATTAGATCTTCGATAAATTTCAGACCTATTTTCAAATTCTAAGGACATTCCTCGAACTCCTTTTTCTCATTCTGAAAAATATAATTGAGTTGTTCAGCAGTGTGCCCTCACTTACCTTCTATTGTAGAGAAATCTTTGTATGTCTTTCCATTCTGAAAGTTGGAGTAAGTATAAGAATTTCTTTAATGAAATCCCAGAGAACTGTCAGTGTCTTATTGTTTAAACGTCAACCAGGCTAACTGTGTTATGAAGCTTAGTGTGTACTTTGCTGTGTTGTGTTTTCAGAGATGCCACTAAGTAGAGGTTTATTAAGATTAAGGATTTTGTGTAATTTTATGCAATTGCAATTTAAATAATGCAGTAAGTTTTGCTATTGCAGAAAAGTAGAGGATGCTACTTAGCCTTGACATACATCCTAAACATTAGAAAAAGCTATCTTTGTGATCTGTAAGCTACTCTGTGGCGTCTAATGAATGGTTAATGTACAGGACAAATATGCTAATATGATTAGCTCATTTTGGGCATAAATTAGATGTAAATTAGATATTGACCCAAGATGATGATCAGCACAACAGCCTACTCTGCAAATGTGTCACACCACACCTGTTTGTTGTGGATGCTACCGATATGTACAGTTCTTTAAGTGGCCTCTTATGGTGCAGTGGTAGTACCCTGCCTTTGGGCCAGGAGGCCTAGGTTGAAGTCCAATATTTTCCAGAGATATAGAATGTCTCAGAGCAGATTTATTAGAAAAATAGTTTTATTTTGATAACAATTTGTGGCTTACAGCTGCGACATAATGTCAACAAAAATCAAAGCATCATAGAGCATTGAGAGAAATTACCATGGAGACGGACTTCTCAATCCCAAAATTCATGTACCTTTTTTGTGACCCCTTTGGAATTTTGAACCGGTTTTCTTTTTAAGAGTTGTTAAGTTTTGAAGTGTCTTCTATTGGGGTATGTGGTCAGGCACTGCATTTGCTGGCATCGATTTGATCTAAAAGTGATTCCTGCCCTCCACTCTATTAAAAGTAGATTATCAGCCTGGCAGAGTGCATAAAAATAGTTAATATGTAGTCAACAGTTGACATTCATATTGAGCAATACATGGAAATGACCCTCTTCCAGTAAATAAGCTGCACTTTTGTTTAGTCATTTTGCCAAAGTTCATTTGTGTTTATGTTAGAGTAATAGTTGATCATGGGTAAAAGTCAACAAAATTTTGACAAAAAATGTATTTTTTTAAATATATATCTTGTTTAGTTGTCTTGCCTAGTTTTTCAAGTATGGAAGAGGTTAACTAAATCTATAAATAGAAAGTACTTGTGGAATTGATGGTCAGGTCAAGGATCTAATCCAACATGCAAATGGAGTTCACTGTAAGTGATTGAAATTGAAGTTAATTAAATACACAGCAATAATATTTGTATGTTGATTTGCTATATTGGAATTGAAGTGCATCAATGGAAATGGACTCTGCATCATATAACCAGAATAGTAAATAATGATACAAAAGCGAAGTTCTATATAGAGAATGACAACAAAGAATATGAAAAAAATTACTTAGCAAAATGTTAATAGAAATCTGTAATGCTCATTGTTGTTGCTATTCACAGGTTCTCTCCATCCTGCAAGAGTTTCTTTCTTGAAAGATCCCAGTCTGCTGACATTAGGGAGAGTTGAAATGTAGCGTAGTGAGATTGGCCAGGGAAGTAGTGAGCAGCATAGAGTTATAGAGTACAGCAGGGAAACAAACCCTTCGGTCCAACCCGTCCATGCCAACCTGATATCCCAACCCAATCTAGTCCCACTTGCCAGCACAGGTCCCTATCCCTCCAAACCCTTCCTATTCATGCACCATCCAAATGCCTTTTAAATGTTCTAATTGTACCAGCCTCCACCATTTCCTATGGCACCTCATTCCTTATACCTACCACCCTCTGCGTGACAAAGTTGTCTCTGAGGTCTCTTTTTATATCTTTCCCCTCTCACCCTAAACCTATGCCCTCTAGTTCTGGACTCCCCCACCCCAGGGAAAAGACTTTGTCTATTTACCCTATCCATGCCACTCATCGTTTTGTAAACCTCTATAACATCACCCCTCAGCCTCCGATGCTCCAGGGAAAACGGCCCCAGCCTGTTCAGCCTCTCCCTATAACTCAAATCCTCCAAGCCTGGCAACATCCTTTTAGATCTTCTCTGAACCCTTTCAAGTTTCACAACATCTTTCCGATAGGAAGGAGACCAGAATTGCACGCAATATTCCAACAGTCGCCTAATCAATATCCTGTACAGCCGCAACATGACCTCCCAACTCCTGTACTCAATACTCTTTCCAATAAAGAAAAGCATACCAAACGCCGCCTTCACTATCCTATCTACCTGTGACTCCACTTTCAAGGAGCTATGAACCTGCACTGCAAGGTCTCCTTTTTGTTCAGCAACACTCCCTAGGACCTTGCCATTTAAGTGTATAAGCCCTGCTAAGATTTGCTTTTCCAAAATGCGGCACCTTGCATTTATCTGAATTAAACTCCATCTGCCCCTTCTCAGCCCATTGACCCATCTGATCAAGATCCTGTTGTAATCTTGGGAGAGAGAAGTGGTGAGAAGCGAGCAGGACAATGCTTGCACAAATTAAAGGTCTCTCAAATAGCAATATGGGAATGATCAGATAATTAGATTTAAAAATATTGGTTTAAGAGAGAAATATTAGCCTGGACCACAAAGTCCTCAAAATGGTGCCATGGATCTTTTTTGCACACTTAGGCCTTGCTTAACATCTGAAGGAAGATACCTTCAGCACTGCGGCATTCTCTTAAAGCTGTATAAGAGTGGCAATCTAGGTTTTAGTACTGATTTGCTGGATTGTGACTTGAACTCACTAACTTCAGTCAGCAGCAAGAGTACTACTAACTGAACCGTGGCTCCATGTCTTTAATGGCTTACCCAAGTGTTGAAGTTTTTAACAACTTTTTAAAGTATGTGATAAACTTAAGGGAGGGAATTCTAGAGTTCAGGACCAGGATGTTCAAAGTATAGCTGCTAATAGTATTGGGAGAATGAGAAGAGGTGAGAATTAGAGGAATACTGAGATTTTGAAGGGCATGAGAAAGTGACAACTATGTGGAGATAAATTGAGTTATGAATTTTAAAATTGAAGCATTGGCAGACAGGGAGCCAGTTTAGATCAGCCAGCACAAGATTGATTGCCGAAAGGGATTTGATGCAAATTTGGCTATTAATAAGAATTTTGAATGAGCTGAGGTTTATGCTGGGTGGAAATTGGGGAAACTAACTAGGAAATCATTTGTAATAGTTGAGTTTGAAAGTAAAAGAATGTATGTATGTTTGTTTGTTTGTTTCAGAAGCAGGTGATCTGTGGCAGGGGTAGAGGCAATCAAATTTTCATCTATCAGCCACTGACCTTCCATGTTGATGGATTGACTGTCATTTCTGTTCATTGAAGCCTGGAGTAGCCATAGTTTTTCATCATGAGCACATACTGACCATCTTGACTGGACAAATCCCCATTGAGTGTGATCCCTCTCTAATCCATGCTTTACTGTGTCCTCCCCATGTTTTGTCAACCCCCTACACAGATATCCTATCTCTCCCAACTGAATCTTTCAATCCCAGACTTTGATAAATCAGTGATCGCCTTTGTCACCCCACACCCCTTTTTCACCTTCGTTTCTATGGACAGTCGAGATGAGTAAGAAGAGAGCCCGCTGTGTTGAGCAACTTAACATGAATGAGCAATTCACGAACCCCTGACTGGTGGCTGTACATTTCCATGACTGCATTCACCTTATTGGATGCTTTGCCATCACAGGACTGTCAGTGACCCACTTCCAGGAAACATGCACCATCTGACCAAGAACTCCCCGACAGGAGGACTGACTGTGACTGATCCTTTGGTTTGGTTACTCTTGACTTACTGTCCCAGAATTCCTTGATTGACAGGTGTCTCCATTGACTTTGAGGACTATTTCCCTAAGACTTTGAGACATGGCTGCTTGCTGTGGCACGTGGTAGCAGTGTGAGATTGATGTGGCATATTGCAAGATGTCTGTTCCATTGACTGAAGATTCTGACCAGCAGGGCAAGGTACTTGTTTGTGCGATTGTGCCAATTGACATGACCAGGTAAGGCAAAGCATCGATGCTGTGACCATTCAGGTACGTGCTAAGTGAGTGAGCAAGTGAGCAGCTGAGAGACTTGGCATGGTTCAGTCTGTGAGCTGGGTGCCTGCCTCTGTATGCAAGCTGTCCTTGCAGCATTCTTTCCATGTTTGTTGCTGGTATGTCCTGCAAAGCAACTCAGTGCTTCCTAAGCAGCCTACAAATATATCAGAGGTGACATGATGGTTGTGAGGGGTTGGTAATAGTCAGATCCATTGTCTATGTACAAGATGTGTGGGGTTGGTGCTCGTGAATCATGCACTGAGCTTGTTTGAGGCTAAGCAATATGGAAACTATTTACAATCAGTGGTAAGCTTAAGTTATCAGATACCTGTTCTGATTTCCACATTGAGATTTCTTGACTTCTGGTTTGTTTGGTGCGCATGATAAATTAGGAATTTGAATATTGATGAGGTCACTTGGGCTGTTAATAAGGCATTTAGTGAGCATTAATCTTCCTTAATTGGTAACTGAGTGCTCTGCAACAGGGATAAAATGTTGAACAAGATGCTTCCAACATAGGTTCAGTCTACAAAATGGATGATGAACCCTGCGACATTCTTCTCTGACATTGGCAATCAGTTACATTAATCTATTGATACAGTTCCTTATGTTCTGACAAATGTGCATAGTTTGATGTGGCTTTCAACATGTGTTTCTAGCTTCTTCTCTTCACCTGTTTGCTGACAGTTTGAACTGCTTAAAACTGAAAGCAAATGGTATATAGTTGAATTTTAAAATCACAACAGTAATGATCACACATACTGAGTTTAAATTCAGTGGTGAGAAAAGCTGACAAATGAACCTTTTCAGTTGATGTGAAAGCTGCATTTTCAATTAAAGTTAGAGTTGAAATATGAACTTGTCAGTTATTTTCACAGATGCTGACTGCCCACTGTTTTTCAAACACGTTTTGCTTTTGTTGCTCTTAACTATATTTTACAGGACCAGTAGAGCTGAATAGGTTTATGAAACACTCTAAGATCAAGAATAACTGGACTTTACTGCATGTTGCAAATGTTTGAGTTAAATGCACTATACAGACTCCATCTAAAAAAGGGAGCAGTGTCTTGTAGAAGCAGCAGTGTTCTTCTTAGTCAGCTAGAAAGATCAATGCTGCCTTTTCCAGGGAAGGCCAGTGAATCTAATGCCAATCAGGCATTGACCAGGCCACCGAGGGCCTTTACCTGAAGGCATATGTTCTGTCCTGAGAACTGCCAGCCGATCAGAGGCTCTGTAACACCATGGAATAGGCCGTGGCTGCTGTTGGGATAACCACCCAGGATTGCACAGAAATTAACAGACAAGTGAATTTTGGGCAGGGTATGTGGATAGTTTCTGGAGTAAGGGTCATGCGAAAAGATAATTTTGGAAGCCAAGATGAGGTGGGAGGTGTTGGTGGATGTCAATGGATGACCCCTGCCCACCCTTTTCCCCCAGGCTGCATGTGCAGGTCCTCAATCAGGTACTTCATGGACAAGTTGACCTGCCTGGCATGTCAAATGATGACGAGCCCGTTTGCAGCTGGATTAATCTTAAGCGGTGGTAAGTTGAATCTTTCGTGTGGGCTTTGGTTGGCCACTTAAGGCCTCCATTGGCAGTTGGGTAGGAAGGACAAGTATGGATTTTCCTGCTCCACTTTTGAATTCTACTGATGGGAACGCAGTGGGGTTTAGGTAAAGCACTGCCCTACCTGAGTAGATGAACAATTTATTTTAAAGTTGCCTGATGGCTGAATATTGAACAAAGCATAGGATAATCTCTTTAACTTCAAATAATGCAATGTTTTTTTTGTCTGCCAGATGGGAAGGCAGTGCTTCTATTTAATCTGTCTTTTAAAATATGTCTCCTCCATTAGTGAATGGATCCTGTAGTGTCAGCTTAGGTCAGGAATCAGCAATCATTTTTTTACCTGAAGTGCTGTCTTTTGAAATACAAACTGTTGGGTGCCACAAAATGACAAATTGGCACTTCTAAAACAGATTAAGAACAAATTGCCAACTGTGTCTAATTTATCACCTCTGCTATATTAGAGACAATAATATTGATTAGTGATTTGTAATAAGGTCAGCCAGGTGGACCTGAGAATGAGTTCCCTGATTGAGGCTGTTAATCTGACTGACAGATAAAGAGGACTGATGGACATTCTGACATTTTGTTCAGCTCCCTCAGAACCAGCTCTCAATGTTAAGGACTTATCACCTGTAAATAAAGGATGACGTGGTAATGGAATACTAGCCTCTCTGGAGTTATTCCGTTGGCAACAAGAGTAAAACATGCCCCTGAAGAAATCCTTTGATTAGGGTAAGCATTTCTGGCATCATGCCATTATTTGAGATGCTTGTGTTTGACCCTGCTGTCAAAGACTGGGCCCAGTGTGGGGAAAGAATGCATTATTTTTTTCTCGGCATATGACATTAGGACAGGTGAAAAGCAGTGCATAATTCCCCTGATAGCTTGTGGACCCGCAGCTTTTTTGGTTATTAGGAGCTTAACTTTACCTGAGACATGAGACTAAAACCTTTCAAGAATTGACTGATTTAGTTAAGGAATATTGCACCCCAAGCCACTTTTAATTCTGAGATATTGTCATTTTTACTTGTCAATTCGAGATCCAAGGGAATCCGTATCGGGACTAGGTTACAGTGACTGGCAGAAGTATGTGACTTTGGTTTAACCCTTAATGAGATGCTGAGACATCATTAGGTATGTGAAATTAATTATGGAACAGCCCAACTGGACTTCAAACATGCACGATAGCTACCTTTATCATTGGAAAATGTGGCAAGTGGAACATACTTGTTGCACGCTATTCCGATGGAAGTGGGCACCCTCACCAGTCTGACTGAGCTTGGAGAACACCACTTGAGCAGAGACAATTAAATAGCTAAACTCAGCATGTATCCTTAACTGAATGACTCTGTCAACTCGCAGTAAAACCTCAAAACAAAGCTAAGCCTTGACTAAACTGTTAAAATTTTCTTTGGGATCTGGGCCAGCAAGCCACTATGAGGACTCAACAGCAGAAGTGTCATACTAGGCCTAAATTAAGTAAGAGAACTCATAGGCCGGTATCTAGGAGGAAGCACACTCTGGAAAGTCCACGTACATCTGGATTGGAGAAGTTAAGTTGCTTAGCAACAATCAAATCAGAACCACACAAAATAAATGTGCGGTTAAATGGTCACTCTGTTCCAATAGAGGTTGATACCGGTGCAGTCATTTCAGTCAGAAAACCAGTCTTTAACAAAATCTTTAGGTTTGCGCAAGACCTCAGTAGACTGAGAACCTATACTGGGGAACCTTTTACAGATTAAGGGTCAACTTTGGTTCCCATCTCTTAAGAGAACAGCTGGTTCAGTTACCAGTGATTGTAGTAAAAGCTCGGGCCCGTGTTTGATGGGGTGAAATTGGTTGAGAAAGATTCAGCTAGATTGACTGAACATTTTTCAATTAGAAAATGGCTGCCTGAGTGAATTAAATATATGGATAGTCCCTACACATTCCCTCAGGAATGTGTAGGGACTATCAGAGGAGTCAAGTTCACCTTGCATGTTGACCAGAAAAGCAATTCTACAATTCAGCAAGGCTTACCTAGTGCCATTTGCTTTTTGGGTAAAAGTAGAGACAACAATCAGAAGGCTGGAAAGTGAATGAATCAGCAAACTATTCCAGTTTACAGAATGGGCACCACCAGTCGTACTGATTGTAAAGCTCAATGGGAAAACCACTCTATGCAGCTGGATAAATACCTAATCCCTTGTACAGAGGATTTATGTGCAAAGCTGGCAGTTGGGCTGTCCTTCACAAAGCTCGGCATGAGCCATGCATATTTGCAATTGTATTCACAAGAGGATTCGCAGAAGTATTCTACAATTCATACCCATAAGGGTTTGTACAAATATGAGACTGTCATTTGGGGTATTGTCAACCTCTGCCATTTTTCAGTAGACGATGGAGAATGTTTTGTTAGGTCTATCCTAGGTTGTCATTTATCTGGATGACCTGCTAATAACAGGGAAGACCAATAAGGAGCACTTAGAGAACTTGGACATAGCCCTTGGATGTGTTTCTCTCAAGCAGGTGTACGCCTAAGGGAGAAATATATGTTCCAAGCACCTAGAGTTAATTGGGCTACAGCCGACAAGAATGGGTTACACACATTGGAGGATAACATGAGAGTGATCAAAAGTGCCACAGCTCCCATATCTTTACTGGAGCTTAGGTCTTACCTTGGGCTGGTGAATTATGAAAAGTTCTGACATAACCTGGCCTCCATCCTGGCAGCTTTTGCATCAACTTCTCAATGAGGTCAGCTTTGTAAATAGTCGCATAGCCAAGCCACAGCTTTCAGGGAAGTGAAGAAACAGTTATCGTCCTGTTTTGTGTACTGATTCGAAGCAAGACCTGCGATGCCTCTCTGTGTGGCATTGGGGTAGTATTAGCTCGTAGCCTAATGGAGAGGAGCACTGAATGGCATATGCATCCAGGACTTCAGCTAATGCAGAATGTAAATATACCCAGATAGAGAAGGAAGGTTTGGCCATCATATTTAGGGTCAAGAAGTTCCACTAATACGTTTTTACAGATGTTGGTTTGTAATAATAACTGACCACAAACCCTTACCATGCCTACTCGGGACAAGACTCTGCCACCCATCGATTCAGGCTGGATTCAACGGTAGGCTCTGATACTAATTGCAAGTTGGAACACCATCCGGGAGAGCAAATTTGGATGGTGGATCCAGTACCAGCAGTACCACCACTGGAAGAGTCTGTAATAGTTTTAAATTTTCTGGACACACTTCCAGTAATAGCTGACAATAGCAGACTTTAGGCTCAAAGTTCCCTGCTCCTGGCAAAACCGAAACAGTTGGTTGGTGATGGGGAAACCAAAGCACGGTCACAATGCAAATTCAAACCTTTTTAGACCTGAAGTGACCAGATCACAGTAGATGACGGCATATTATTATTAGAAGCAGAGTGATTGTCCCGAGCAAAGGTCACCGCTAGATACACTGTCAACTCCACTGAGTTCATCCACGGCTCTTCAAAATGAAGATGTTGGCAAGAATTTGTCTGGTGGCCTGGTTTGGATACAGTCAGCTATGTTGGTGGGATTCTGCTTAGGGTGCCAACTAGGGCAAAAGTTACTACCAGCAGCTCCTCCACATCCACGGGAATGGTGCACATTGATTACACATCAACTACATAGATCCTTTCAAGTACTCAATCTTATTCATTGTAAGTGCCCATTCAAAGTGGTTGGATGTGCAAAGAATTGTCAAACATGCTAGCGATGATAGAAAAACTGTGCACATCTTTTGCAATACAAGGACTCCCATAATTGGTGGTCACAGATAATGAGCCATCATTTACCAGATGGCATATTCCTGCCCCTAATTCTTATGCTGTTTTTTCCACATTACAGAAATTAAAGAACAAATTAGACCAAGTGAAAGATTACTTGGTGTATCTCTTCCATGGTAAAGGCACAATCTTTGTGCAGAGTTTAAAAAGAGATTTATATCCCAGGTAACCCCCAACAAAATCAACAAGCCTTTTACAAATTCTTATGTGATTATCTGATTCCCAAATTTTTGAAACAAATGGAAAATTTACAAAGAAATTTATAATTTGAAGAACTGTGTTAAGTATTATTGCAATTGTTTAACATTTCACATATTCTGTACTACATTTAAGTGATTACTAAATGAAGTTCTGAAAATCTATATAAAAATACTTCAGTTTATATTTTGTTTTATTAGATCATTTAAATTATACAACCAGAAGCAGGCTATTCAGCTTAGCGATATTCCCTCACAATTCAATCAGATTATGGCTGATGTGATAATCTTCAACACCACTTTTCAGCCTTTTCTGCATTACCCTTGATTCCCTTACTGATTTAAAAATCTATCTCAGCCTTTAATATACTTAATGAACTAACCTCTACAGTCCTCTGCAGTAAAGAATTCCACAGCTTCACTACCATCTGAGAGAGAAAATTCTTCATCAACTGTTTCTTAACTGGGCAACCTGTTATTCTTAGATTATGGCCTCTGGTTCTAGACTCTCCCACAAGCTCTCCACACCTGCCCTGTCAAGCCCCTGAGGAATCAGTTTCAATAAGAAACAGTAAGGTTGTCCCTCGTTCTTCTAAGTTTCAATGAGTTATGGAATCCCTACATTGTGAAAAGAGGCCATTTGGCCCATCAAGTCTGCACTAATCCTCTGACGAGCATCCCACTCAGACACAGCCCCCATCCTATCCCCATGACTGCATTTACCATGGCTAATCCATCTTGTCTGCATATCCCTGGACACTATGGAGCAATTTAGCATAATCAATCCAGCTAACCTGTACATCTTTGTTACTTCATTGGCCTATGGGGGGAAACTGGAGCATGTGGCAGCAACACACAAGCATGGCAAACACACAAACTCCACACAGACTGTCACCCATGCTGGAGTCAAACCTGGATCCCTGGTGCTGTGAGGCCGCAATGCTAACCACTGTGCCCCAACATGAAAGCTGGCTGCTAGATTTTGTAAGTTTCAACAGCTTTGGGACTTTCTATGGTTATAAAGGGTGTTAGATAAAATTGATCTAGAATTTACAAAATAATTTTCGTATATAAAAAAAAGGCCCTTTGATATAGATCTTTCCATCTCTCTATTGAATGGAAAGACACTGAGAAATATTGTTAGCACTATATTTCCTTTGTTTCTGGTCATGATTTGTTGAAGGTCACTTTGTAACATGTAGGCTTGACAGCCATTAACTGCTAATAATGGTATTTATTTGTACACTCCTTTATCCCTGAGGTAAATGGCTACCTCCCACTGAGCAAATATTTGCAGTGAATGTTAAATTAAGTTTTAAGGTGTACAATCAAAACCAATTCATTGGTTAGAATAAGTACAGCTTGTTGAAGTTATATCACTGGTATTGTGATTTTCTTGCTTACATGTGTTGGAGAGTTTACGGGAATCTGATCAGGGATAAGAATAAGAGTCTGGGCAGAGATGAAGAGGTGGATGACTGTGGGTAGTTGAGGGATTTAGGCAGTTTATACTGGGGAGGATAAATCCAGATTAGTAACTAGAAATGGAGGGGTGCTAAATATGGGGGCGCAGGTAGCATTTGGGCAGGACCCGGAACTGATGTCCTAGGTGAGAATATCTGCTCATGTGGATGAGAAGGGTTTAAACTAAAACAGCAGTGGATGGTAACCTATACAGGGAGACAGAAGAGAGGGAAGCAAGGGCAAAAACAAAAGCCAGAATAAGAAGAAATAAGAAAAATGATAGGCAGAGAATTCAAGGATAGGAATCGAACAGGGACACAGCGTAAAATAATGCAAACAGGATTACAAATGATGAAAGGATGAACCTTTCAATCACGTGTTTTAGTGCAATGAGAATTTGCAATAAAGTGGATAAATTAATTGCAGAAATGATATAAAAAGGTACAATATTGGGATGTGGAGATGTGGCTGCAGGGTGACCAGGGATAGGAACTGAATATCCACTTTTTAGGAAGGACTAACAAAAAGAAAAAGGAAATGAGGTACCATTGATGGTTAATAAGGACATTCAACACAGCAGTGAATATTAGTTTGGTGGAGGTGTAATCCGTATGGGTAGATCGTCGAAAAACCAAGCGGCAATAAATCGTAATGGAGAGTGTGCATGTGCATCAACTCATAGAACATAGAACATAGAACAATACAGCGCAGTACAGGCCCTTCGGCCCTCGATGTTGCGCCGATCAAAGCCCACCTAACCTACACTAACCCACTATCCTCCATATACCTATCCAATGCCCGCTTAAATACCCATAAAGAGGGAGAGTCCACTACTGCTACTGGCAGGGCATTCCATGATCTTACGACTCGCTGAGTGAAGAACCTACCCCGAACATCAGTCCTATATCTACCCCCCCTTAATTTAAAGCTATGCCCCCTTGTAATAGCTGACTCCATACGCGGAAACTCACCCAAAATATAGTGGTAATATTGGGAAAGCCATTAAACAGGAAATTGAAGACACTCACGATAAAGATACAAGTGTGTGCCTTTTAATTTGCATATAGATGGCGAAAATCTAAATTTAACAATGCTGTAGAAGAATTCCTGGAGTATGCAAAGGTGGTTTTGTGGATCACTACATTAAGGAACCAATGACAGAACTGGCCATTTGTAGACCAGTTATTCTTTCGTATGACACAACAAATTGGCTGTGGGAGGCTCCTTGAGAAGTGATAAATTAATAGAATTCTTCATTAAAGTGGTATAATTAATTCTGAGAATAGGGTCCTAAATTTAGTTAACGGGAGGTGCAATAGAATGAGGTGTCAGCTAGTCTGGTAAATTGAGCAACATTGCTTAAAGGGGTGATGTGGGTAGACAATGGAAAACATTTAAATAGCGTATGGAGGAACAGCAACAATTGTCATTCCTACCTGGCTCAAAAGTAAAACAGGAAAGGTGGCCTGGTCATGACTAGCATGGAAAGTAAAGGATAGTAATAGATCCAAGGAAGTGGCATGGTGATTTGCCAAACAAAAAGGAAACAGATTTGAGGATTGGAAGTGGTTTAGATTTCAGCAAAGCAGGACAAAGGGATTGATTGCAAGGGGGGACGATAGAGTATGCTTAGGGGAGAAACATACATTCTGACCGTACAAGCTTCCATAGGTATATGAAGAGAAGATTTTTGAAGGCAAATGTACGTCCCCTACAGTCACAAACATGGGAAATTAGAATAGGAAACAGAACCTATGTGTTTAATCTGTCTTCACAAAGGACGACGCAAATAACATCCCAAACATGTAGGGGACCATGCGGTCGAGTGAGAATGAGAAACTGAAGTAGCGAAATTGTATTGGGGAACTTGGTAGGATTCAAGGTTGATTAAATTCCCCAGGGCTCGATAATTCTAAAGTACTTAAGGAAGTGGTCCTAGAGATGGTGGCCATCTTCCAAAATTCTGTAAACTCTAGAACAGTTCTTATGGATTGAAGGGCAACTAATGTAATTTCTCAAATTAAAACAGGAGCTTGCAAGAAAATAAAATTATAGGCTGCTTAGTCTGGTAAAGAACTAGACCCCATTATAAAAAATATTAAAGCAGAACACTTATAAAATCATGACAAGATTAAACAGAGTGAGCATTGCTTTATTAAAGGGAAATCAAGTTTTACAAATTTACTGGAATTGTTTTTGAGAATTTACCTAGTAGAGGTGAATGAGGGGGAAGCCAGTAGATGTGGTTTTCTTGGACTTTCAAAAGGCTTTCAGTAAGGTCCCACATAAGAGTTTAGGATGTAAAGTTAAAGGTGTATGAGATTGTGGTAGTGTACTGACATGGACAGCGAACTAGTTGGCAGATGGGAAACTGACAAGTGATGAACGAGGTACAGTTAGTAAGTTTGCAGATGACACAAAATTGGAGGTATAGTGAACAGCGAAGAGGGTTACCTCAGATTACAACATAATCTTAACCAGATGGGCCAATGGGCAGAGAAGTGGCAGATGGAGTTTAATTCAGATAAATGCGAGGCGCTGCATTTTGGGAAAGCAAATCTTAGCATATCTTATATACTTAATGGTAAGGTCCTAGGGAGTGCTGCTGAACAAAGAGACCTTGGAGTGCAGGTTCATAGCTCCTTGAAAATGGAGTCACGGGTAGATAAGATAGTGAAGAAGGTGTTTGGTATGCTTTCTTTTTATTGGTCAGAGTATTGAGTACGGGAGTTGGGAGGTCATGTTGCAGCTGTACAGGACAATGGTTACTCCACCGCTGGAATATCGCATGCAATTCTGGTCTCCTTCCTATCGGAAAGATGTTGTGAAACTTGAAAGGGTTCAGAAAAGATTTACAGGGATGTTGCTGGGTTGGAAGATTTGAGCTATAGGGAGAGGCTGAACAGGCTGGGGCCATTTTCCCAGGAGTGTCTAATGGGTGACCTTCAAAATTGAGGGGCATGGATAGGGTAAATAGGCAAAGTCTTTTCCCTGGGGTCGGGGAGTCCAAAAGTCGAAGGCATAGGTTTAGGGTTTGAGGGGAAAGATGTAAAAGAGACCTAGGGACAATGTTTTTACACCGGGGGTGGTACGTGTATGGAATGAGCTGCCAGAGGAAGTGGTGGAGGCTGGTACAATTACAACATTTAAGAGGCATTTGGATGGGTATATGAATAGGAAGGGTTTGGAGGGGCATGAGCCGGGTGCTGGCAGGTGGGACTAGATTGGGTTGGAATATCTGGTCAGCATGAATGGGTTGGACCAAAGGGTCTGTTGTACATCTCTTTGATTCTATATGGTGACTAGTGGGGTACTACAGGATTCCGTGCTTTTGCCCCAGCCTCATAGCACCAGGGTCCAAGGTTCAATTCCAGCCTCTGGTGACTGTCTGTGTGGTTTGCACTTTCTCCCCGTGTCTGCATGGGCTTCCTCCTGGTGCTTCGGTTTCCTCCCACAGTCCAAAGATGTGCAGATCAAGTGAATTGGCCATATTAAATTGTCCCTTGTGATAGGTCCATTAGTCAGAGGGAAATGGGTCTGGGTGGGTTACTCTTCGGAGGGTCGGTATGGACTGGTTGGGCCGAAGGGCCTGTTTCCACACTGTAGGGAATCTAATCTATTCACAATATTTAGTGATGATTTAGACAAGTGAACTAAGTGTAATATCTGCAGGTGACAAAAAGCTGGGTGAGAGGAATGATGCAGTGCTGCTTCTGTGTGATTCGGACCCATTGAGCAATGCATGGCAGATATTGCAATGCATTGTAATGGAGATAAAGGTGAGGTTTTCCACCTTGGGAGCAAAATCAGGAAGGCAGATTATTATCTGAATGGTGATTAGATTAGGAAAGTGGGAGGTGCACTAAGACCTGGCTGTCGTTGGACACCAGTCACTGAAAGTAAGCACACAAGAGCAACAGGTGATGAAGAAAGCACATGGTATGTTGACCTTCATAATGAGGGTTTGAGAACAGCAGCAAGGATATCTTGCCATTGTACTGGGCCTGAGTGAGACCACATTAGATTAGATTAGATTCCCTACAGTGTGGAAACATGCCCTTCAGCCCAACAAGTCCACACCAACCCTGCGAATAGCAACCCACCCAGACCCATTCCCCTACACCTAACACTGCGGGCAATTTAGCATGGCCAATTCACCTAACCTGCACATCCTTGGATTGTGGGAGGAAACCGGAACACCCGGAGGAAGCCCAGAGTATTTTGTACAGTTTAGGCCTCCCTTTCTGAGGGAAATAGTCTAGTATTGCAAGGAGTGCAATGAATGTTTACCAGACTGATGCATGGTTGGACTGATGTACAAAGAAAGACCCAATTCATTTTTAAGACTACATATTCACTGGAGCCTAGAGAAAAGAGTGGGGAATCTCCTAGAAACCTAGAGAGCCCCTAGCAGGACTAGACAGGATAAATGCAAGAAGGATGTTTCTGATGACTGGAAAGCTCAGAACCAAGGATCATAGTTCAAGTGGAGAGACAGATAGAGAACTAGTGGTGGTTTAACCAGAGGGTTACCATGCTTCAGGTAAGGGAGAATTTGAGAAGGAGAGTCCTTCTTGGTAACCTCAGCCAGTGTGGAAATTGTTTGCATTGCTCTGCTTTACAAATGAGCCATCTAGCTAACTAAGCTAACTGATTTTCCATGTCACCGTTTAAGGACAGGTAGACCACATAGGGCTGAGATGGGAAATTTCTTCACCCAGAAAAAATTGATTAATGGCAAAATATTGAATGTTTTCACAAAGGAGTTAGCCATAATGTAGTAATTAGGGCTAAAGGGATCAAAGGAAATGGGGAGCAAGCGGAAACAGGTTATTGAGTTGGATGATCAGCTGTGATGATATTGAATGGTGGAGCAGTCTCAAAGAGCTGAATAGCGTACTCCTTCTCCTATTTTCTATGTTTCTAAAACCTCCCCTCCAGTAGCACCCCACCACAAAAACACACACACACACACACGCACCAATCTAAAACTCCAGCTTCAATAATCTAGCTAGCACCCTTCAGGCCTGTTCCCTGGTATGCATGTACCGAAGACTGTTTGTGTCAATTTTAGGAAGTGCGATAGAAATGTCTCAGAAATAGTTCTTACGGCAATGTTCCTCTGAATATTTCGCCCTGACATTGTAGCTTTCAGATTTTAAAACAATAAAACTCCTTGTACCACAATGACAACCTTTAGAATAATGCTTTTAAATTAATATGTTGTGTAAGTATCTTTTTTAGAAAAGTATGAAAATTTTATAATTTGTACTAATTTGTTTCCAATGTAAACAGAGTCTTAAACTCGACAATTTTTGTAAAGTGGTGCAATGTGCAATTTATCGGCAAGGAAACTGCATCAGTTCCATTGAGTTGACTATGATCGACTTTTGTTTGAAATTTATGATTATTGATAAATGGAGCACAAAGTTTGAAACATTAAACCATATACCAGTGACGACAGCAGCTCCTTGTGTGTATTCCTATATTAATTAAAATACCGGGGGATTCAATGCTACGTTGTTTTTGTATATCTGCCTACATCTCAGATACTAAGCTTTGAGTATCTGAGGCATTTGCCTTTGGATGAAAAAATACAGGTAAATTGTCGCTTGAAAGGATGACTGATCCAGCATACCTAATGGTCTCCAGTAATTTTGCTATTTTTTTTAAAAGGTGTTTAATCATTGTGTATGTACGACAATGTGATTTTGAATAAAGCCTGCTAATTGTATTAAAATCTACTGAATAATGGAGTTACAGATAAATAATGTAATCTATATATAGTTGGATAATACTGCCAGATTGTTAGGTTTTGCAACTTCCCACGGAGGCTTTGAACATACATCCCCAGGTTATTTATGCTCAGCTACAGCGACTAGTAGTCCAGCAAGTAAGCTAGCTGTGTGTCAGGATGTCCAAGACTGTAGGGAGGCTGTGGAGAAGGTAGCACTGACAGGGACTACTTACGGACACAGAGATGGGCTCAAGTGCGTATACTTCAATGCAAGGAGTATCAGAAATAAGGTGGGTGAACTTAAGGCATGGATCGGTACCTGGGACTACGATGTTGTAGCCATCACGGAAACATGGATAGATGAGGGACAGGAATGGCTGTTGGAGGTTCCTGGTTACAGATGTTTCAGTAAGATTAGGGAGGGTGGTAAAAAAGGAGGGGGGGTGGCATTGCTAATTAGAAATGGTATAACGGCTGCAGAAAGGAAGTTTGAGGGCGATCTGCCTCTGGAGGTAGTATGGGCTGAAGTCAGAAATAGGAAAGGTGCAGTCACCTTGTTGGGTGTTTATTATAGGCCCCCCAATAGCAGCAAAGATGTGGAGAAACAGATTGGGAAACAGATTTTGGAAAGGTGCAGAAGCCACAGGGTCGTAGTCATGGGCGACTTCAACTTCCCAAATATTGATTGGAAGCTCTTTAGATCAAGTAGATTGGATGGGGCGGTGTTTGTGCAGTGTGTCCAGGAAGCTTTTCTAACGCAGTATGTAGATTGTCCAACCAGAGGGGAGGCCATATTGGATTTGGTACTCGGTAACGAACCGGGACAAGTGGTGGGCTTGTTAGTGGGTGAACATTTTGGTGATGGCGACCACAATTCTGTCACTTTCACCTTGGTTATGGAGAGGGATAGGTGCACACAACAAGGAAGTTTTTACAATTGGGGGAAGGGAAATTACGATGCTGTAAGACAGGATTTGAGGAGCATACGTTGGGAGCATAGGCTGTCAGGGAAGGATGTGGTGGAAATGTGGGACTTTTTCAAGGAGCAGATACGACGTGTCCTTGATATGTATGTACCGATCAGGCAGGAAAGAAATGGTCGTGTGAGGGAGCCTTGGTTGACGAGGGAGGTTGAATGTCTAGTAAAGAGGAAGAAGGAGGCTTACATAAGGTTGAGGAAACAAGGTTCAGACAGAGCAGTGGAGGGATACAGGATAGCCAGAAGGGACCTGAAGAAAGGGATTAGGAGAGCTAAGAGAGGGCATGAAAAATCCCTGGCGGATAGGATCAAGGATAACCCCAAGGCATTCTATGCGTATGTGAGAAACCTGAGAATGACGAGAACGAGGGTAGGTCCGATCAAGGACAGTGGTGGGAGACTGTGTATTGAGTCGGAAGAGATAGGAGAGGTCTTGAACAAGTACTTCTCTTCAGTATTTACGAACGAGAGGGACTGTATTGTTGAAGAGGAGAGTGTGAAACGGACTGATAAGCTAGAAGAGATATCTGTTAGGAAGGAAGATGTGTTGGACATTTTGAACAACTTGAGGATAGACAAGTCCCCCGGGCCTGACGGGATATATCCTAGGATTATGTGGGAAGCAAGAGAGGAAATTGCAGTACCGTTGGCAATGATCTTCTCGTCTTCACTGGCAACGGGGGTGGTACCAGGGGACTGGAGAGTAGCGAATGTTGTGCCCCTGTTCAAAAAAGGGAATAGGGATAACCCCGGGAATTACAGGCCAGTTAGTCTTACTTCTGTGGTAGGCAAAGTAATGGAAAGGGTACTGAGGGATAGGATTTACGAGTATCTGGAACGGCACTGCTTGATTAGGGACAGCCAGCACGGATTTGTGAAGGGTAGGTCTTGCCTTACAAGTCTTATTGAATTCTTCGAGGAGGTGACCAAGCATGTGGATGAGGGTAGAGCAGTGGATGTAGTGTACATGGATTTTAGTAAGGCATTTGATAAGGTTCCCCATGGTAGGCTTATGCGGAAAGTCAGGAGGCATGGGATAGAGGGAAATTTGGCCAATTGGATAGAAAACTGGCTAACCGGTCGAAGTCAGAGAGTGGTGGTAGATGGTAAATATTCAGCATGGAGTCCAGTTACAAGTGGAGTTCCGCAGGGATCAGTTCTGGGCCCTCTGCTGTTTGTAATTTTTATTAATGACTTAGATGAGGGAGTCGAAGGGTGGGTCAGTAAATTTGCAGATGATACAAAGATAGGTGGAGTTGTGGACAGTGAGGAGGGCTGTTGTCGGCTGCAGAGGGACTTAGATATGATGCAGAGCTGGGCTGAGGAGTGGCAGATGGAGTTCAACCCTGCCAAGTGTGAAGTTGTCCATTTTGGAAGAACAAATAAGAATGCGGAATACAGGGTTAATGGTAGGGTTCTTGGTCAGGTGGAGGAACAGAGGGATCTTGGGGTCTATGTACATAGATCTTTGAAGGTTGCCACTCAGGTGGATAGAGTTTGTAAGAAGGCCTATGGAGTATTATCGTTCATTAGCAGAGGGATTGAATTCAAGAGTCGTGAGGTGATGTTGCAGCTGTACAGGACTTTGGTTAGGCCACATTTGGAGTACTGTGTGCAGTTCTGGTCGCCTCACTTTAGGAAAGATGTGGAAGCTTTGGAGAGGGTGCAGAGAAGATTTACCAGGATGTTGCCTGGAATGGAGAGTAGGTCATACGAGGATAGGTTGAGAGTTCTCGGCCTTTTCTCGTTGGAACGGCGAAGGATGAGGGGTGACTTGATAGAGGTTTATAAGATGATCAGAGGAATAGATAGAGTAGACAGTCAGAAACTTTTTCCCCGGGTACAACAGAGTGTTACAAGGGGACATAAATTTAAGGTGAAGGGTGGAAGGTATAGGGGAGATGTCAGGGGTGGGTTCTTCACCCAGAGAGTGGTGGGGGCATGGAATGCGCTGCCCGTGGGAGTGGTAGAGTCAGATTCATTGGCGACCTTTAAGCGGCATTTGGATAGGTACATGGATGGGTGCTTAATCTAGGATAGAAGTTCGGCACAACATCGTGGGCCGAAGGGCCTGTTCTGTGCTGTATTGTTCTATGTTCTATGTTCTAGTCATGATATTCATGTACCACTATCCTGCTAAAAATCTCCAGTATCGTAAATTTCAAAACTGTCCTTCTGAATCGGAGCTTATATCAAACTCTGTTACTTGTCGCATGACTTGCGCCAAGAATAGGATCTTTCCAGACCCTGAACGATCTGAGCCCTGGTCAGAAAGTTGGAAAAATAGGATGAGATTGACAATAATCAGATTCTTGATGACAAGAGCAAGTTGTCTGATTTTTCTAATCAATTTCTGACTGGCAAAATTAGAATCTTGCTAATGAGTGACAACAGGTCTGCATGCATTTGTATGCCAAGGAGGGATTATCAGGGGCCACTGCTTTGAGAGGAAAGCTGGAAATCGATTGTGTAGAGGCAACATATTTGGATACAAGGGGTTAATAATTATTAAGGAGGTATCGCAACATATGGGGGGGTTGGAGAGAGATAATAGACATGGGGTGGAAAGGGGTATTGTGCGAGGTTGAGTCATGAGCAGTCACCCTGCCTCTGATGAGGTGAAGGAAGGGTATCAAAGAAAACAATGCTTTACTGTGGCATGATTAATTTGATATTTCTCAGATTTGGGATGAAGTCTGAAGATGAACAGTCAAATAAATGAGTTGGTTTGGAATTTGGAGAAGATCAAAGGCACTGGGGTTGACTGGGAAGTATACTAAGAAGGGAATATGAAATTTCGGGTTTCCTAAACTAAGAAGCTGACTGTCATTCACTGCATGAAGCATGACCACCTTTTTCCTTCAGAGCAATTAGCAAGTGCAGTGTGGAGGTGAAGGTAGTTGCCACCTCACCTTAAGATGGCAGGGTTAAGGTTTCATTCTGTGAAGATGTGGGCTTATCAAGTATCTACAGATTGGTAGCCTAACAGTGTCCAGTACATTTTTACATGTAGACAATGACATATCATTCATTTATATTGCGTGTTTTAAAAAAAAGTTCACAGGTGACAGCAATTTTTACTTTGGCTAGTGAAGATTGCAATCTGTCCTCAGTACAATGCAACTTTGTAATTGCCTTTTTTGCACTAAGTTGAGTAATGAGGCATGTACAGTTTGTTTTAAGTCAGGGATCTTTTGAGGGTATATTGGTATTTATAGTCAAAGGATGCTTAAGCTCTGCTGTTTCAACCTGTTTCAAGTAAGTGCACTAACAGCTAATGTTTGTGCTATTTTTAGGAAAAAGTCTTTCTTGTATTCAGCTCTGTACGCAGCATTTATATTTGGTGGTCGTCACTTGATGAAACAGCGGGCAAAGTTTGAGTTGAGGAAACCCTTGGTGGTGTGGTCACTGAGCCTTGCACTCTTCAGGTAAGAGTCACCTTCTTTCCTCTTGTTTAATGATGTTGAGAGGCATTTCCTATTGATATTGTATGCATGAATGAGAATTTTAATAATCTTTAAATTCATTTGTCCAGTTGTCATAAAGCAGTACCAATTCTAGTCTTAATTGCTTTTCATTGTATACAACAATATATTGGTATTGTTATCTGCTTTGTTATTTTGTATTGACTGTCATCTGTTGAAAACACTTTTTGCCACTTTGATTTTGCAATGATGTTTGCAATACTTTGTTTTATAGTATTCTGTAAAAATAACAAGATTACTTGCCTTATTAATGAAGAGACCCAAAGTTTTACTTATCACAATATCAATTAATTTAACTGACATATCGTTATGGTTCTTTTTAAGTGATCTCACCTTTTTCTTATGAAATAGCTTTAGATGGCAGTGAGCTACTTTTTCCTCAATTTTCAATGCATTTGAATCAAGGGTATTGCTCTCTGCGTTGTATATTGAACATTCTTGTTCAGGACCTCGTCTTTGTGAACTTAAATACGAACAAAAATGCTGCAGATGTTGGCAATCTGAAATAAAAACCAAATATGGGGAAAATGCAGCAGGAAAGAGATTCTTAAATTTATTGAAATTTTGGCTATAATAAGTGCTACGTTCTCGCTATTTATTATTAGAATTTAAACATTTGGAGTGATCTTTGTCCCAAAACAGACGTCTCAAAATGTATAGCTTGCGTGGCCAGAGGATTAATTGTGCATTTCAGAACATAAAAAGTTAGGGGCAGAAGTAGGCCAGTTGACCTTTCATGCCTGTTGCGCCATCAATAAGATCATGTCTGACTGGTTGGTTTGCTTCAACTTCCACATCCCATCAAACCTGATAAATCCTGATTCCCTTGCCTAACAAGAATTTATCTATGCCTTAGAAAATATTCAAAATTTTGAATATAGGAGGTGAAGGCACCTCCAATGCCTTCTGAGGCCAAGGGTTTCAAAGTTGCACAATCAACACTTCTTAAGAGAAAAGCTACTACTTTATCCTAAAAGGTCAACTCCTAATTTTAAAGTGGTGCTCCCCTATACTCTCCTACAAAGGGAAATATTCTTGTCTCTCCATCTATATTCATCTTGTCAAAACTTCAATCAAATCGCCCCTCAGCTCTTCTAAACTGCAATGGAAACAAAAGGAATCTGTTCGGCACAACATCATGGGCTGAAGAGCCTGTTCTGTGCTGTACTGTTCTATGTTCTAACCTTTTCTCCATAACAGCCAATTCTTTCTAGATATCTGATAATCCTCCACTCAAGTCCTTTCAATGCATTTACATCCTCTAAATAAGAAAATGGCACACAGTGCTGGAGTTGCATTTTCTCCTATGCCCTGCATAACTGAAGGATAACATTCTTTTATGTTCGCTGCCTTGCAATAATTCCATTGGCGTTCTTGATTCTTTGCTGTACTTGCATACTAGTTTTTTGTGACTATTATACCTAGATCATTCTGCTTCTCAGAATTTTGTAAGCGTTCTCTGTTGTAAGTCTGCTTTTTTTTTAATCTTACTGCTTCACATTTTTTCACATTATATGCCATACATCAGATTTTTGCCCATTCATTCAACCTATCTATATCAGTCTGCAACCACCTTATGTACACTTCGCAACATAATTTCCTACCTCTGCAAATTTACTTACCATGCTTTCTTTCCCCTCATCTAAATCATTGATATAAATCATGGAAAGCTGAGGCCCAACGTTAGACTCCTGAGGACTTTTCTTGTCACATCTTGCCAATCGGAAAAAGGCTCTCTTATGTGAACAGTTTTCTGCTAGCCAGGTAATCTTCTGTCTACACTGATATGTCAACCCCTACACGTTTTGCAATAACAATTGACATGGCATCTTGTTAAATGTTTTCTGAAATTCAAGTACAGTCCACTTATGGGCTGCTCTTTATCCACAGCACTTGTTACTCCTACAAAGCACTCCAATAAATTTGTGAAGCATGACTTCCCCTTCTCAAGACCATCCTTCTTCCCAAATACCTTAAGATTAAGTGCCGACCTCTAACTTTACTAATGATTGATTCTAACATGTTCCCCATAACAGATGTCAAGCAAATTGGCCTATAGTTTCTGATCTTCTGCCTCCTACCCTTGAACATAGGAGATATTGTCTACTTTCCAGTCTGATATAACCTTTCCAGAATCTATTGAGAATCTGGGAAAAAATGTTTCACTTTTTCGAGTTGCTCAAAAAATGTTGCTTCTGTCTTGCAACTTTAGATAAGAGATGAGTGACAGCAAAATCTTGTGACCTTCTGAAAATATCAAACTTTATTTAATAGATGTATAACTATTTCTATTTTAAACTAAGTACTATGCCACTAGTAGTAGTATTATTTTAGAAAACCTTTCAGTTTTTATTTACTTTGCTTTTTCACACTTCGGAGTTTATTGATTCAGATTGCCATTCCTGATCTCCAAAGTGGTTTGCTTTGTTTGCAGCAGTTTTCAAACACTGCTTTTAAAAAGATTCAATGCTACATGTTGATGTTATATTGAACTCGTAGCACAATGAATAATTACTACTTACGCTGATCCCCAGTAATCATTATTAACCAATAGGGGTAATTACTGACTGTTATATTTGGCATAAATTATCATTTAGTGGAATTTTGGGAGCAGAACATAATGCACCTGTTATTTAATTTTTACCAATTTATTTTAATGGGTGAGAAGCCAAGTAGGCTGTGTAGTCTTCCTATTTTGATCTACATGCGTATGATACAATTCTTCTATATTAGGAATGCAAAAACAGAAGCAGTTATTGAAGAGTGCTGTTCATTCTCTAAATGATATCATATAACAGATCCCATTTTGACATTGGTATATCAGTTTATTTTTATTTCCTCATAATCGCTTTGAAAGAGCATCCAAATGCCATTTAAGTTTCAATGCTAACAAACCCCCCAGGCCAATAGTTGAAGTTCCAGTTAAAACAAAGGAGATATTGCTTTAGATGCTTGAACTATTCCATCTGTGTCTAAACCAAAGAGTGAGAAATTCCTATGCACAACTATTGACTCGGAAGGTCCCTGTCTTGTGGTGGTATGTGGTGACAGGCCCTAAAATTGATCTCTGTGACTGCAGGCTTGAGAGGGAGTGGAGAGGAAGGAAGGAAGGAATTAGCCAGGGCTCTGACTGCTCACAGTCAGTGCAGTGAGTGGGTACATGAGGGTGTCCTGCAAGCAGGGTGCAGGGATTGTCTGCGATGGTCCCCATGTTAATCAGCTAACTCGTAAGTGAAGTAATTCCACTCGTTTGGTATTGGAAAGCCACCACCTCCACGAGTGCAGATGAATGCCAGCTGAGGGTATCAAGATAGTGGTGTTGAAACAGAGGGGAGATGATGGTCTAGTGATAGCATTGCTAGACTATTAAATAAAATAAAGGATTCCTTATAATCTAAAATCTACATTTCCCCAAATCTTTCTATCTTGGCCTTGAACATACTTAATGACTCAGCCTGGACACACCTTTGCAGTAAAGGATTCTGCTGAGGTTTGGCATAAAGAGTTTAATTTGGAAAATGTGAGGTGTTGCATTTTTGTAATACAAACAAAAACAGAACTTATACGATTAATGGTAAGGCCCTGGGTTGTGTTGTGGAGACCTAGGGGTTCCGTTACGTAATTCTTTGAAGTTTGCATCACCTTAGAAGGTAGTTAACGTGTTTAGCACGCTTGCCTTCATTGCCCAGAACTTTGAGTCTAGTAGTTGGGACATCATATTGAGGTTGAACAGGACATAGGTGAGGCCACTTTTGAAGTGTTGTGTACAGTTCTGGTCACCCTACTGTAATAGGAAAGATGAAATAAAATTAGCAAGAGTTCAGAAAACGTTTACCGGGATGTTGCTGGGAATGGAGGGTTTGAGATATAAAAATAGGCTGGGATTTCTTCACTGGAGTGTAAGAGGTTGAGGGTGATCGTTTTGAGGTTTATAAAATCGTGAGGGGCATAAAATAAGGTGGATGACAAGGGTTTTTTTCCCTCTAGGTGGGGAGTTGAAAATTAGGGGGCATCTTTTTAAATTGAGAGGAGCTACAGTTTAAAAAGTACTTGAGGAGCAACATCTTGAAACAGAGTACAGTTACAACGTTTGAAAGACATTTGGATAAGTACATGAATAGGAAATGTTTTGAGGGATGTGGGCCAAGTGCAGGCAGGTGGTTGACCTCGACTGGTTAGGCTGAAGGGTTTGTTGCCATGCTGTATGACACTGACCGTATTTGCAAAGCTGCATATACTCAGGGTGACAAGGAAGTATATCAGTATAAGTCAGTTAAATGTGGGAAGGGAGATGCAAAAGGCAGATTAGTACAGTTGGCAATCAAGTGTACTTAAGAGCTATTATTCTGCCCTGACTCTTCCTATTGCTTATAACTGAATCTTTAGAATTAGAATCCCTACCGTGTGGAAACAGGCCTACCGCCCAACAAACCCACACCTACCCCCCGAAGAGTTTCCCACACAGGCGCATTACCCTACATTTTCCTCTGATTAATGCATCTCACCTACACAGCCCTGAACACTAAGGGCAATTTAGCTTGGCCAATTCACCTAACTTGCACATCTTTGGACAGTGGGAGGAAACCAGAGCATCTGGAGGAAACCCACACAGACACAGGGAGAATGGGTCCCTGATGCTGAGAGGCAGCAGTGCTAACCACTGAGCCACTGTGCCACCTCTGTGTATACATTCTTTCAAATCACTTTTGATTGTTCTATTATTCTGTTTTCTTTGATAATTTTCTATGAAGAAAATAGTGATTTTAATGTTTTTGATAAACTTTGCAGTGTTACATTTATAAAAGTGCCTATACTACTACATTCCCCAAACCACAGGAATCGCTACCTTGTTCACTGGTTCTGGAAAATAAATGCAAAAGGCTGTTTTGATATGTCATGTTGTATTTGGTGGACAGTGCTCCCATGGCCTCCCTACTGTTCCTACATTGTGTAAATTCCCAGGTCCTTGCCATTGAAGTATCAATCATTATGCTAGCTTATTTATAGTTATGTTTTATAGTTATTTATAGTTTTCTCTCTTTTTTTTTCTGAAAAGATTTAAGACATTAATAGCTGTTGTCTGTTGATCACTAACTTCCAATTATTGATCTAGAATTTGCTTGCAAGTGCCTCTAAAGGTGTAATATGCATTACTGGAAAATGAAAGAAAATCTAGCAAATTACAAATAGATAAAAGGAATGGTGTGAATAACAAATTATTGGTCAATTTATGTTACTAAACTTGCAAATATGAATTGCACTATCAATTTCCTGGTGAATTCCAAAAAAATTGCTAGGTGGGCTGCATGAGTGTAAATTTAAGCTTCCTGCTGTTGAGTTAGGACTGCAGTCCCACTCAACCTTTCTGACTCCGGGAAATGGAATCTCATTTTTGCATATTGTAAAATTTTTATTAGAGGTATTTTTCTCATTCTTAATATAATCTGTTTCTCTCCTCATTTCTATTCTTTTACTAGTTTGTTGCAAATTCACCCTATTTCTTTTATCGTTGTTCAGTTTCTTTCTCGATCTTTTTGATTTAATCGATTAAAGAGACAGTTCATTGGTCCCATTGATCACCATAGTCTCAGATACTGTGTTCCCCTCATTGCTTGAAGTGGCAATTAATAATGAAACAATTTCAAGTGTCCATATCTTTTGAGTTGAAGGAAATTTTCAACACTTGGAGCACTCTGCAAGGCAACCTTCAGCAACTTCTGGCACAATATATCCCCACTGATTCCAAAGAGATTCTTATATTAAAGGGAAAGGAATAATTGGAGAGAGAATAGGGCCCCTCAATGACCAAAGTGGACATGTATGTCTAGAACCACAGGAAGTCCTCAGTGAATATTTCTCCTCTGTGTTTACAGTGGACAAAGATATGAAGACTTGGAGAAGTTAGTGGTCATGTCTTGGGGACAGTCCATATCAAGTTTAGAGGGAGGTGTTGGACATATTAGAAGGTGTGAAGGTGGATAAATCTGGTTCTGACCAGATATATCCAAGAACACTGCAAGAGGCTAGAGAAGTAGTTGCAGGGGCTTTAGCATCATTTATGCATCATCATTAGCCACCGGCGAGGTCCCGGAAGACTAGAGGGTAGTGAATGTTGTACCTTATTCAAGAAAGGCTGCAAAGAAAAAGCTGTACACCAGTTAGCCAGTTACTTGAGAAGATTCTGAGAGATAAGATATACATGCATTTGGAAAAACAGTGTTTGATTAGGAGTAGTCAGCATGGCTTTGTGCTTGGGCGATCATACGTGACAAATTTGTTAAGAGTTCTTTGAAGTGGCTAGGAAGGTTGATGAAGGCAGGGCTGTAGGCATAGTATATATGGATTTCAGTAAGGCCTTTGATCAGGTTCTACATAGGCTGCTCTGGAAGGTAAGATTATGTGGAATCCAGGCGGAGCTCTCAAATTGCCGTCCTGTTTCCCTATCCCCATATCAGTTGAAGCAAACACTGAGACACAATATGGCTTTGCCTTCATCATATTTCCGGTTCTGGAGAGAGCGAACGATTGCCCATGTGCACAGAGACATGATTTCTTTGTCTTCTCTCGAACAACAGATTCTTGAGGAATTATGTAGTCACTTACAGGGAACAGCATCCGAATACAGCAATATCTATATTGATTAGGTGACCATTACTATCGGCGAGCATCAACAGTAAAAATTAAGCCATCTGGCATTACACAATAGATGCTGTCATCTTGTTAACTGACATGATACAGTGGATGTTCTTTACCTCTTTAAACAACTACCTTTGCCTCCAGCACTTCCTTGTTTACTGCAAGTTCTTATCTGGTCAAAGTCATGCTAGCTGAGCCTTTGTCATGCAATCCAAAACAACTCTTTCTGTACCTGCTCATACCTTATACACAATCTCCTTTGGATACACAATTGGTTTAATTGGTGTGCCTCAGAGGTCGGTGCTGGCCCATTGCTATCTGTTATCTATATCAATGGTTTAAATGAGAATATACAAGACATGATTAGAAAGTTTGCAGATGACACCAAAACAGGTGGTATCAGAAGTTGTAGCAGGAGTTTATCAGCTGGGGAAGTGGGCCAAGAAATGGCAAATGGAGTTTAAAGTGAGTGTAAAGTCTTGCATTTTGGAAAGTCAAATCAAGATAGGAGTTTCATGGTGAATGGTGGGGCCTTGTGTGGTGGAACAGGAGGGACCTTGCAGTTCAGGTGCATGGTTCTCTGAATGTGGAGTCACAGGTAGACAGGGCAATGAAAAAGACTTTTGGCACACTGGCCTTCATCAGTCAGGGCATTGAATATAGAAGTTGAGAAGCTTTATGTTGTAGTTGTACAGGACTTTGGTCTGGCTGCATTTGGAATATTGCGCTCAGTTTTGGTCACCTTGCTATAGGAAGGGTGGTATTAAACTGAAAGAGTGCAGAAGAAATTTACAAGGATATTTCCTGGACTCAACTGTATGAGTTATAGGAAGGCGTTGGACAAGCTAGGACTTTATTCTTTCGAGCATAGGAGATTGAGGGAAGTGTATAAGGTCATGAGAGGCTTGGATATGGTGAATGCATTCAGTCTTATTCCTAGGGTTGGGGAATTGAGACTAGAGGGCATCAGTTTGGGATTAGAGGAGAAGGAGTAAAATGAACCTGAGTGGCAACTTTTTACACTGAAGGTGGTATGCACATAGAATGATCTGCCAGTGGAAGTGGTTGAGGTGAGTGCATTAACAACATTGAAAAGGCATTTGGGCAGATACATGGATAGGAAAGGTTTAGAAGGATATGGGCCAAGTGCAGGGAAGTGGGGTTAGAGTGGATGGACATTTTGGTCGGCATGGATTGTTCAGAGAGGTAAAAACAAGGACTGCAGGTGCTAGAAACCAGAGTCTAGATTAAGGTGGTACTGGAAAAGTACAGCAGGTCAGGCAGCATCTGAGGAGCAGGAAAATCGACATTTTGGGCAAAAGCCCTTCATAGGAATGATGAAGGGCTTTTGCCCGAAACGTCGATTTTCCTGCTCCACTGCTGCTTGACTTGCAGTGCTTTTCCAGCATCACTCTAATCTAGGTTTATGGACTGTCAAAGAGCCTCCCTACATGTTGTAGGACTCCATGACTTTATAGTCATAAATGATAAACGATCTCCGCAAACTTTTGAAAACTGCTTTTGTAAGAAAAGCATTACAAGCGATGGCAGCATCTTGAAAAATGTCCTTATTGCAGAGGTGGTGGTGCTGGATGTCTTAAAACGCATAAAGGTGGATAAATCCCCAGGATCTGATCAAATGTACGCTAGAACTCTGAGAAGCAAAGAAAGTGATTGCCTGGTCCCTTGCTGAGATACTTGTATCGTCGATAGTCATGGGTAACGTGCTGAAAGACTGGAGGTTGGCTAATGTGGTGCCACTATTTAAGAAACATGGTAAGGAAAAGCTAGGGAGTCTGACATTGGTGGGCAAGTTGTTGGAAGGAACCCTGAGGGATAGGGTTTATGATGCAAGGACTGATTTTCAGGATAGTCAGCGTGGCTTTGTGTTTGAGAAATCAGGTCTCACTAACTTGATTGAGTTTTTTAAAGAAGCAACAAAAGAAGATTGACGGCAGAGCGGTGGACATGATCTATGTGGACGTGATCAGTATGGACATTTGACGAGGTTCCTCATGGTAGACTAGTTAGCAAGGTTAGATCACGTGGAATACAGTGAGAACAGAACTGGCTCGAAGGTAGAAAAGAGGGTGGCAGTGGAGGATTGCTTTTCGGACTGGAAGTTTGTGACCAATGGTATGCGACACGGGTCAGTTCTGGGTCCATCTCCTTTTTGTCATTTATATAAATAATTTGGATGTGACTGTAGATACAGTTAAGTAGTTTGCAGATTACACCAAAATTGGACACGTAGTGGATAGTGAAAAAGGTTACCTCAGTACAGCAGGAGCTTGATCAGAATGGCAGATGGAGTTTAATTTAGATAAATGTGAGGTGATGCATTTTGAAAACTCAAATCAGGACAGGATGTATACACTTTATGGTAAGATCCTGGGGAATGTTGCTGAAGTGCAGTTTCTTTGAAAGTAGAGTTGCAGGTAGATAGGATGGAAAAAGTTGGTGATTGGTATGCTTTTCTTTATTGGTCAGTGCACTGAGTACAGGAATTGGGAAGTCATTGTTGTGACTGTATAGGACATTGGTTAGGCCACTTTTGGAATAGTGTGCAATTCTGGTCTCCCTGTTGTAGGAAGGATGTGGTGAAACTTGAAAGGGTTCAGAAAAGATTAACAAGGATGTTGCCAGGATTGGAGGGTTTGAGCTATAGGGAGAGGCTGAATAGGCTGCGGCTGTTTTCCCTGGAGCATCAGAGACTGAGGGGTGACCTTAGAGGTTTATAAAATTATGAGATACATTGATAGGGTAAATAAACAAAGTCTTTTCCCTAGGATGGGGGAGTCCAGAACTAGAGGATCTAGGTTTAGGATGGGAGGGGAAAGATTTAAAAGGACCTGAGGGGCAACTTTTAGATACACTACCCTCTGCATGAATGGAATGAGCTGCCAGAGAAAGTGGTGGAGGCTTTAACACTCAAAAGGCACCTGGATGGGTATATGTACAGAAGGGTTTAGAGGGTTATTGGCCCAGTGCTAGCAAATGGGACTGGATTAATTTAGGATACCTGGTCGGCGTGCATGGGTATGACCGGAAAGTCTATTTCCACGCTGTATATTTGTAACACTCGAAGAGAAATTTTGAGCTTTGCTACAGCATTCTCATGGTAACATGAGGAACTAATTCGTTGTTTCTTCTTGATTATGAAAAGATCAAATGGATTCAGGATCCATGACCCCAAGAAGTTATGGTACAAGCTGGAATTTTACATCTCGATTAGAGTATTCCAGCTAGGCTTTCATTTTGTCCCATTTAACAATGCAATAAACCATTTGCATGGAAATCACTTAAAGCACCTCCATATGTACATCAGCATGTGTGCACAAACATTTGTTTAATTTCATGAAATATTTATAGCTTTTATATTTAAATCTAATGTTCAAAATCACTGACCTTCAAGTATTTTACATAACATGTTCATCACCGAAATAATTTTCTCAGATTCACAGAACATACTGCTAGGAACTGGTTACATCATGTTTCGAGATTAGACTGGATTCCCTACAGTGTGGACACTGACCCTTTAGCCCAACAAGTCCACACTGACCCTCTGAAGAGTAACCCACCCAGACCTATTCCCCTACCCTATATTTACCCTTGACTAATGCAGTTTAGGCAATTTACCTGACTCGCACATGTTTGGATTGAGGGAGGAAACCAAAGCACCTGGAGAAAACCCATGCAGACACTGGGCGAATGTGCAAACTCCACACAGACAGTCGCCCGAGAGGGAATCAAACCCGGGTCCCTGGTGCTTTGAGGCAGCAGTGCTAACCATTGAGCCACAGTGCTACTCTGTTTCCTGCATCAGTCAGTGGAGGATGAAGGAACAGAGTAATTTGAGAAATCCAAATACCATCGCTATTCGTTATTGAGCAATGGACGGTACGGTGGCACAGTGGTTAGCACTGTTGTTTCGTAGCGCCAGAGACCCGGGTTCCATTCCCGCCTCTGACAACTGTCTGTGTGGAGTTTGCACATTCTCCCCATGTCTGCGTGGGTTTCCTCCGGGTGCTCCGGTTCCCTCCCACAGTCCAAAAATGTGCAGGTTAAGTGAATTGGCCATACTAAATTGCCCGTAGTGTTAGGTGTAGGGGGAATTGCTCTTTGGAGGGTCAGTGTGGACTTGTTGGGCCAAGGGGCCTGTTTCCATACTGTAAGTAATCTAATCAAATAAAAGGGCATTCTGCCATGCAAGAGTGCAGCAGAACTGAAAAGCACCAATCATAGTTGCAGCAAATTGAAACATTGTTAACAATAACTTGTGACAAATTCCATGTAGATAAAGAACAGCAATTGCCTGAAGCCTCAAGAGTTTATTTGTCTCCCTTGACTGCTGTTTGACTACAACCTACTCCAGTCTTCCTTCGTAGTCAGAACAAAGCATACAGGCTGTGTGGTGTGTGTGAGGTGAGCATAAAACAGCCTCATCTTGAGCAGTGGTTGACCGTGATCTGAGACTACAGGTTTGTTTGGAGATGTTTTCCTAAGTGAGAAAGTGTGTTAAGGTATGAGCAGATAGGGAAAGAGTTACATTTAGGGTTACGGGACAAAGGTTCAGCTGGTGCGACTTTGACCAGATAAGAACTTGCAGTAAACCATGAGGTGCTGTAGGCAAGGGTAGTGGTTTAACCAAGTGAAGAACATCCATTGTGCAATGCCAGGATTCAGATTTCTCTGTGGAGTGAATCAGAAGGTCAGACGGAATTTTGCTTTCAAGTTGGATTTTACTGAAGGAGATTTTGGATAACTGGCTCGTTTCTACTCCCCTTGGAGGGGGTGCAGTGGTCACTAAGGTCTGTGGATTTATGAAATTTACTAGTGAACTTCTTTTTCCACATGGGAGGATCCTGCAGATTCTATCTATTGCATAGACTAGTCATTTTTATTGTTATAATCATTGTATGCTGTGTGTTAAGTACTGGCAGTAAGATTAATGGCAGTACTGGCAGCGAGTGCTCAGAGACACAGAATGGCTCTACTTTTTTCATTTTTATTCCAAGTCCCGGAGAGAGAGAGAGAGAGCGCGACCATCTGTGTACACAAAGACATGGGTTCTCAGTCATCTCTCGAACAGTAGGTTCTTAAAGAATTATATAGTCACTTACAGGGAGCAGCATCCAAATAAGGTAGCATCTATATTGATTGGGTGATGATTACAATCAGCGAGCATTAGCTGTAAAGATTAAGCCATCTGGCATTACACAATAGATGTTCTGCACCTCATTAAACCACTACCTCCAGAACCTCATTGTTTTCTGCAAGTTCTTACCTGGTCGAAGTCATGCCTTTGTCCCGCAACCCTAAACTTAACTCTTTCCGCACCTGCTCATGCCTTATACACATTCTCATAAGTACCTTTTGGTTGTGGCTGTATTAAGTCTCCATTATCATCCTTCAACATGAATGATATATGATAAGTTAGTGAAAATTTCCTATATCCACTTTTGGTACTAAGGATTTGGGCATGATTTTTTAAATGCAGGTTTCTTGCCCCACCATCTTGCAATCACAGTAATCCCACAGCCATTTAGCACACTGAAGATCATTAATTTCTTGGCACTGGATCTTCTGCTCCTCATTCAGGTAACAGCCTGGTCTCCAAAAGTTGATGGTGTGCCTCTCATCATAGAGAGGCAGCCCAGGTTAGCTGGAGCTTTTGATGGAGAGGCCAGAAGAAGGAAGAAACACCTCAGGGGCAAGGCTCTGTGAGGATTTCTGATGTAGAAAGGGAGGCGTCCCACTTTACTCTTCAGGTCTGAGCAGGGTTCCATCCTAGGTATCCACCCTGTCCCTGAACAACTCATGGTAACTTCATAATCAAGGCTGGGAAGGACGTGGCCTTTAATTGCTGACTTGGGAACCTCCGTTATCTGTGTTTAGATCAGAGTGGTGCTGGAAAAGCACAGCAGGTCAGGCAGCATCCTGATGAAGGGCTTTTGCTGCCTGACCTGCTGCGCTTTTTCAGCACCACTCTGATCTAAACCCTGGTTTCCAGCATCTGCAGTCCTCGCTTTTGCCTAACCTCAGTTTTCTGACCCCACCTCCAATTATTGACCAGTTGTGGCTTAGTGGGAAAGCCACCTTGGTATGAACAATTTTTAAATTTCTGCCCTTTATATTTTGAGCTTTTTTTCAATACCTAAGATTTGAAAGGCTTTCTGAACTATTGTCTGAAAGTCTTTTTCCTTTGAAATATTTGGAGTCTGAATCATAAAGAACAATAAGAAAAGTCAATTTCAAGTGATCTGACCAATTTAAAGGCCTGATTTGACTATGGAGATCTCTTTTTAATGTACAACTCAATTTATAGAATATATTTCTAAGAAAACTATATGGTATGTTATACCAATGGAAGTTCAGAAAAAATAGTTCTGCTGTACACTACTCCTTGTGACAGTGTGATTCCTTGTTTAGGTTCAAGACTACATGAGTAATAAAGAAAAGCTCTTCTGCATTTAGTCAACGCAGTGAACTATTAGCTGTAAGAAACTGTCATTCTGTTGGAATAAGGAAATAACATTAGTTTAAGGTGCTACATTAAAGCAAATTGTTTTTGTATTTTCCCAGTGTTACTATTTCAGCTTTGATCTTACTGAATGGAACAGGTTTGAGGAGCCGAATGGCCTCCTAGTGTTCCAATTTCTTATGGGTTCAGTAGGGTAACAGGATAGAAATTGAGCTTTGTTATTTCTGGAGCAGTTACAGAAACTTAGTTTTCTTGAAAACCTATAGAGTCACAGCTTGCAGCGACCATTGCAGGGTTTTCTTCAGTTTATAGTGAGTTTTGCCTGCCATGAGTCTTGTGACTTGTTTTCAAAACTGCAGTCACTCTTTTAAGCACATTGTTTTAAAAATAATAGTTCTTTATCATTTCAGTCCCAAGTTTTTCAAACAGCAAAAGTAGAAAGGCGTGGTCCTTACCTTTTAGTCCCACCATAATGCTGGTGGAATTTATATTCAATGAATAAACAATAGAATTGAAAACCAGTCCCATTAATGGTGACAATGAAATTAAAATTGGCAAAAAAGCCTATCTGGTTCATCAATGCCCTATTTGTTTGAGAAGGAAATCTGCTATCCTTACCTGATTTGATCTATGTGTGACTCTAGACCTACAGCAATACCATTGACTCTCCAAGCAACCCCTACATTGACAGTGATTAGGAAATGCCGCACGGTTGGTCAGTGGTTAGCACTGCTGCCTCAGCGCCAGGGACCCAGGTTCAATTCCCACCTCGGGCAACTGTCTGTGTGGAGTTTGCACATTCTCTCCATGTCTGTGTGGGTTTCCTCCCAGAGTCCAAAGATGTGCAGATTAGGTGAACTGGCCATGCTAAATTGCCTGTAGTGTTAGGTGCATTGGTCAGGAGTAAATGTAGGGGAATAGGTCTGGGACGGTTGCTCTTCAGAGGGTCAGTGTGGACTTGTTGGGCTGAAGAGCCTGTTTTCACACTGTAGGGAATCTAAGAAAAAATGTTGACCATGCCAGTGATGCCCACCTCTCATCCAAATATAAATAAAATTCCCCTTTTACCACCATTAGAACTAACCGTTCTAGATTGAGTATAGGACTTTGAAGGTCATGTTGTGACTGTGCAGGATATTGGTTCAATCACTTTAGTAATACTGCATACAATTCTGGTCTCCCTGCTATAGGAAAGAAGTTGTGAAACTTGTAAATCTTTTCTGAACCATTTCAAGGATGTTACCAGAGTTGGAGAGCTTGAGTTATATGGACAGGCTGATAGCCTAGGGCTGTTCGCCTTGGAGTACTGGAGGCTGAGAGGTGACCTTTTATAGAGGTTTATAAAATCACGAGGGGCATGGCTAGTGTGAACAGCCAAGGTCTTTTCCCCAGAGGAGGGAAGTCCAAAACTAGAGGACATAGGTTTAAGGTGAGAGGGATAAGATTAAAGAGGGACCCTAGGGGCAACTTTACCACGCAGAGGGTGGTAAGTGTGTGGAATGAGCTGCCAGAGGAAATGGAGTTGGGTACAATTACAATATTTAAAAGGGTAAGTAAATGAATAGGAATCACTTAGAAGGATATGTGTCAAGTGCTACCAAGTGGGACTAGATTAATTTAAGATATCTAGTTGGCTTGGACGAGTTGGACTGAATGGTCTGTTTCAGGGTGTACATCTCCATGACTCTTAGATTAGAACTACTGTTTTGTGAAAGATAAACTTCACTATAAACTGGGCTAAATGGCTTGTTTTGATTATTATTTTTATGCAAAAATGTTTGGTAGTACAGAAATTAAACTTTGCTTAAAACAATCGAAGAAGTTGAATTATTTTGTCTCTACTCATTAAAACTAGGACACAAGAAACACACTTGAAAAATGGATGCCATTTAGTGCAGAATAAGAGGATGCTGATTGTTTGAGCCATCATTGCCGTGGAGATTCTGATAGTTAAGTGTCAGTCTCAATTCTCAGACCAGGCAGTGGAATTATAATTGACCAAGGTGTTGCAATGGGAATTCAGCAGCGATTGGCTATGTAATGGCTTTTTTTTAATGGAAAAGGTATCATGCACGTACAAATTCCTTTTGTCTTCATGAAACTGAGCGTATTAATCAAAATCTTACTCCTATCAGCAGTCAAAGGTTTAATGCTCGCCACAACCTCCATTCTCTTCCTCAGTCTTGTGACCCAAGAAATAAGACTTAACCAGTAATTCTTCATATGAGCCACTGAAATATTATTTTCAAATGGTATGCTTGGTTGGTCAAGTACCAACAATTACTACTACTGAAATCTCATTGATTATGAATTGTGTTTCCTTAGTATTTTATAATCCTCTGTATAAGTTGAGCCCTCTGCAATGTGCAAGCTTAGAAGTTGCAAAGCAATAAATGATTTGTTAATAATAAGTGGGCAGAAGATTTGGTCACCAGCCAATTAATCTTTTGACATAATGTGCATATTGATGCAGGCATCACTTCATTGACAAAGGAGCAGTGCTTCAAAGCTTGTGATTTTAAATAAACTTGTTGGACTATAACCTGATGTTGTGTAATTTCTGACCTTGTCCACCCAGTCCAACACCAGTACCTCCGCATCATGTTTTGTATGATGATTTCTCATTCATCTTATTAGTGGAGTACCAGGGCGATGTTGGCATAGTGGTGATGTTACTTGACTAGTAATCCAGAGGCCCAGGCTATTGTACTGGGGTCACTGGTTCAAGCCACAGCTTCAAATTAGTAGTAACTGGAACTGAGCTAAAATATTAGTATATAAAAACTTTGGATATGTGACCCAAAATCTACAATCATATTGTTGATTCTTAGTTGCCCTCTGGAATTGCCTAGCAAGCCACTCAGTTCAAAGGTAGTTAAAGATGAGCAATAAATCCCATGAAAGTATATTTTAAAAAAACACCCTAACTTTCCATCCTAACCATTATGTTTGACATTCCTTTGAAGTGCAGAGATGTGTATGGAATCATTTCCATTTTCTTAGAACTAATGAAACTGTAGTCTAGTTATTTTCTTTTCCTAAATGATCCATGTCTTTGCGATTGGAGTCAATTATCTGTACTTTTATTCTTGGTGTTTTGATTTTCCATGTCCATCTGTATTGAACCACTTTTATTAAAGGAAATGAAAACATCATTAATCTTTTGCTCTTTCAAATTTAGCTGTTACCTTGATTAATTTAATTTTTTTTAAACAAATACACCAATCTGGACAAATAGATTTTACTGGCACATGTGCCTGTTTGTGTCTATTATTTAGCCCTTCAGAATGTCTATTTGTTGCCTGTCAGGTATTTAGGTACATGTGTTTGTTATTAAGATGACAAAGTTTGATCTGAAATGAAGCAAATTGGCATGTACTTCAGAATTCAGACTAGGAGTTCCTTCACGGTTCAACTTTTTATAAAAATCAGTGTGGTTTGTACTCCATTGAATCAGGTTTTTGAGACGCAATAAATCTGTTTCAAAATGAACCATTATCTTTGTCAAAATGAGCGAAGGAATGTAATGGACAATGCTTTCTCATGTCTTGTCAACCTCCCATTTGCATGTTAGTTTATTTATCAAAGCTGTTTTCTTCCTGTTAATTGTTCTTGTATTTTGCCTGAAAATTTTGAAAAACTTATTTGTATGCTGTATTAGGATTCAAACTTATAATTCAAATTAATAATAAATAATCTGATGACTTAGAAAACTTGTGTGGCAGATGAAACATGCACAAGCAAATCCAAATGTTTCAAACCTAAAAATCAAGTGCTGTAAATAATACATTTGTTGATTACTTGGCCATCAATGTCTAATTGGTTGTGATAAATTCTACGTATGTGAATATGACAAAGTATTATTATTAAGTGCCACCAATTTATATTTGTAAATATACTATATTGTAAGAATACCACTGTACAGTAATATGCTGTTACCTTGCTTCTAGAATCCCAGCTGATGTGTCTCTCAAAACAGACTGCTGGGGTAAGCAGTTTATTTTGCTGTTATGAACACTTTAGCTAGAATCTGCATTGCTTACATTAGCAGGCACTACAACGCAATAAATAGTTTAGACCATCACTTAAACCATCAATTTCTCTCATCCTATATTTTTGAGATACTCCTCTAAAAATAAGAGTATGGCTTGACATTTGGGTCAGGTTTATTGACTCAGTATCCGCTTCGCAATGGACAAGCTTTATTTATAATACAGTTCCTGTTTCTCTTTAGCATCTCACAGATTTGCAGGCAGAGGTGTTCCTATTGTTCTTGGTGACTGCTTTGCAATATGGGGGAATGGGGTTTCAACCAAAATGTCTGCAGCGTGCCTCCTGGGTTTCAATGGATCCTTTATAAACCAAACACATTATATAATATTTTGGGGTGGGGGTGAGGTGTTATAGGTACATATAGGTCCAAAGGTCAGTGATCACAAATGCAACTGAAGATGCATGCCTGTGTGCATCAGAGACCTTGCAGATCTCTGATGCACAGATGCAGTTGGACATTGCCTGGAAGTTTAAACCTCTGATGTGTAATTCATCAGCTACCTGGGATCCTCTGTGAACGGCTGCTCAAGAAACAGAGTTTTTGGACTGTTCCACTGTACCTGGATATTTGCCCCAGAATAAAGTCCAGGTAACTCCATAGCTGATGCTGTATCCTGACCTGAAACTGACTATACCCCAATCACTTAATTTTTACCACAATCATCCAACTGTAATGACCACACAAATCTTCACTTTAAAATGTCCAACTAAATAGTCCCCTTCATAACCCTACTCTACTTTTGATTATGTTCCCTGGGGGATTCTGCACTGCACGTTTCTTTCATAGGCTGGATCAGAAGATCCAGAATAAATTCTGCAGCCATGTTGATAGGAAAATTGCGCAATGCTGTTAGCATTGTTGCTACTGGGGATAATTAATAGATACCCAGAAACATCAGGAAAGGATAACTGGTCCATCAGGCTAGTCTCATCCCATCTTGATGTACACACATCATCATCTCAAAGTATAACTCCCTAACACTCAAAGCCTACTCTGACACCTAGTTTAATGCCTCTTAGTTGTCAGTTGTGCAGACTGACTGACTGTTTGGAGAGCTTCACTTTCCCCATGAATCTGGACACCATATTTGAGATGCAACTAGACTAAAGTCTTCCATAAAGGAAAGGATTGTGTTTCTGTTTTATATTTAATTATCTTAGCTATACATACAAAACTCACTTTGTTTTTGCAGAAGCCTCATGGGACTAGATATGAACTTATTGATTAATATTTTGCCAGTTATTGTGATACAGTTTGATTTTGTGTTTTCATCAGGAGGGTGCTATCAAAACAAATGAAAGCAAACAAACTGGTTAAGATGATGCATTGAATGCAAGAGCAGGAGTAGACCATTCAGCCCCTTGAGCCTGTTCCAACAAGTAGAAGCTCTTAGAACCCTCAACCCTAACCCTATATAGCTCACTTCTACCTACTCTTCAAAATTCACAAGAAGGACTGCCTGGGCAGACCCATTGTTTCTGCCTGATCCTGCTCCACAGACCACCTCTCTTCCTACCTCGACTCATTTCTTTTTTTCGACCCCTTGTCCAGTCCCCAATTCTATCTGCAATTTTTCTGCCTGCTTTACATAACTTTCAGAATTTCCAGTTTGTGGGCTCCAGCCGACTCCTCTTTACCACTGATGTGCAATTTCTTTACATGTCCATCCCTCATCAGGATGGTCTCAGGACTCTTTTTCCTTTTTCCTGTTTTAAAAAAAGGCCTGAACCATCCCCATCCTCCACCACTCTCCTCTGCCTGACCAAGCTCATCCTCACTTTGAACAAGTTCTCCTTTAACCCCTCTCACATTCTTCAGATCAAAGAATTGGCTGTAGGTACCTGCATGGGTTATGCAGTTATGCCTGTGTCATTGTGGGGTACGTGGAACTTTTCTTGCCCTCTTCCTCCCCACCTCTTCTCCTCTCCTCCGCACCTCTTCTCTCCTCCGCACCCCCCCCCCCCCCCCCCCCCACGAATTGGAAAAATCCACCCATTTCGCTTCCAATTTCCACCCTGCTCACACCTTTACCTGGTCCATTTCTGACTCCTCCCTCTCTTTCCTTGACATCTCTATTCCCATTTCTGGGGATAGACTGGACACCGATATCCACTAAAAAATCACACTGACTCCCACAGTTACCTCTATTCCATTCTCCCAGTTCTCTATTGCATCTGTTCTGATAATGCTAACTTCAAGGGTGCCTCCAGAATGTTCACCACCACCTCAACTGAGGATTTCCCCACTACTGCGGTCAACAGGGTCCTCAGCCATGTCCAGCTCATCTCCTGCACTTCAGCCCTCACCCCATCTCTTTCCTCCCAAAACAGCGAGAGGGTCCCTCTCATCCTCACCTATCTTTCCACCAGCATCCACATCCAGAGGATCATTACTTGTCATTTTTGTCACTAGGTGGCATTCCCTCCCTCCCTTGTCAGCCTTCTGCAGGGACTGTTCCTTCGGAGAAACGTTGGTCCACTCCTCTTACATCAAATACATCCCCGTTGCAACTTCCCATGCAATACCTGTGTGTTTACTCCTCTACCTTCTCCCTGCTCCCCCAACCTCACTATCCACAGCCTCTGACACAACATTCAGGTGAAGCAACAAATTACTTGCACTTCACTCAATCGAGTCTTCTGTATTTGATGACAATAAAGTTTCTTCTACATTGGGGAGATGAAGTGCAGACTGCTTTGCAGAATACCAATGTTGTGTCTGCTAAAATGACCCTGAGCTTCCTGTTGCTTGCCATTCAACACACCACCGTGGTCCCTGACCAATGTTTTTCCTCTCTGGCTTATTACAGTGCTTCAGTGTAAGCTGGAAGAAAAACATGTCATTTTCTGCCTGGGGGCCCTGCAACCTTCTGGACTGTATAGAGTTCAATAATTTTCGGGCCTGAGCCCCTTCTCCCATGTCCTTTATCTGAACCACCATTCACCAGGCCTTGTCATCATATGGGTTGCTACCACAAACAACCCATTAATGGTCCCTATTAGGTATCTATTAATTCTTCCAAGTTTTACCATTCTTTTGTCTGCTCAACTGGTTTTCTCTCTGTTCCTTATCCACCTATCGTTTTCCCACACCCCTCCCCATCATCCCATCCCATTCCATCTTAATATATGCCAACCTTTTCCAAACTGCAATCACTTCTGAAGAAGGATCAATATAACGTCATATAGAATTTCAAGAATCTGTGAGGTTTGCCATATTTTTATTGAGCATTTCGACTCGAGAAACAGCAAGTTTTGACTTGTATTTAGGGACTATAAAAAAATCTTCTCAGATGTCCAGAAACATGCTTAGAAAAGCCTTACTATTAGAACCTGCAAGAATATTAAAGTTAAATAAAGGTCACATGAATGAATTGACTGACAATGAAGTCTATGCCAATCTGTAACTCTAGGATGGTGGTGAGCTGTGGTGCTGCAGACTGGGCACTCAACACCATAGTTCTTGAACCCAAAGTTCATGGAGGCTTTCTATGGGTCCAGGATGTAACGTGAGATTTAAGCACATGGGAGTGCAATGATCGTGAAGTAGGCTTCTTTATTCCCATGGCATCAGGTCTTTACAAATATTAAAATAACTTGAGACTAAAATAGGACAGTAGAATATTTACTTTCAATGAGCAGGTGGTTCACAAATTGATTAAGGAATCCTTCATCTGTATTTCTCTCTGAAGCCTTTGCCTCACAAAGGTCAGCCTTCCTCCATAAAACTTCCACAGGTACTGACCAGTTCCACTGCTCGTTGCCGTCCCTCAACACTGTCGACTGCTGCTGAGGCCATGCAGTCATTGAATAAAAGTCGGATACAGGTTTGTTTCAAGTTGGGGATTGATGCCACAGGAGCAGAGTGCAGCCTTTCCATTTTTACAGGATAGTATGAGTGTTATGGCTGCGTCATGTATGACAAAAGTACATGAGGCAGAGTGCTGAGGCAGCATGAGGATTGCCAGGTAGACCCACAGTTCCAAGTCATGGTGATGGTTGTGAGGTGAGTTCACTGTCTTGTTTAAAAGAGAAACTTCTTAAATATTCAAATATATCATACTATACAATGTTGGCACACTTTTATGCATTGACATCTGTAACTATTTAGTAGTTCGTTATGGTTGTTAAAATGATCATTGTACGCAATACTTTTGTATGCGTATTATATACTCTTTAGGTTTAGATATTGGGTTTGTTTATTCCATTTGGAAAGAAATAAATAACGAGTGTGAGAACCATTCATGTATGATTGGCGAGCATCAGTTTCCTTCGTGAAAATTTATTTTGGATTTCAGTCTGCGGAATTTTTCTCACATCGGAGCATTCCAGGTGTAAAAACCAGGAGGCTGAAAACTTGTATTTGATGTCACCCAACAATGGGGCATGTTTAGTAGCACAGGACCTATAAAGCTGGCAATTTTCTGAACAAATTGTTCTGAGTTGTTGAGCAAAGTGCATCAAACACAAAGATATTTTGTTCCTTTGGTGTTCAAATGCTAGTCATAAATGTGATTGCATGTGTTACTGCTTGACATTCATAATGAAATGAATGAACTTTATTTTGAAATATAAAGCAAAAATCTGGACATTAACTGCAGATTAACACATCATAGAATTTCAAGAATCAAGAGTTTTAAAGAATCGATCAATCACATTATTAGTGAGCTTTTGGACTCCAGAAACAGCAAGTTTTGACTTGTATTTTGAAAGTATAAAGATGTTTTCAGATGTCCAGAAAAATATGTAGAAAAACCTTATTATCAGAACCTGCAAGAATAGAAAATTGAAATAAAGGTCACATGAATGAGTTGACTTTTGAGCAATCCATCTTGTGTGTGAATTTCAAATGTACCAGATTTCAGAGTATCTTCATTCAAGGAAGCTAATTGGTGTGCATTATTGCCTCTTGCTTAATTTCATATTTTGTGGAAAACATTTTGCACAAGACCAACCTAAGTGAAAATACAGTTTTATTATGCAAAAACTGTAAAATATAACTGCATAATTTTTCTCCTGTTGTAATGTTGATGAAGAGTGATTTGCATAATTTGAGGAAAAATGTGGTTGCTTTACGTAAATATTGTCATTATAGTAATATTTTGCCATATCCTTTTATTGTCCTTTCTTTCCTCGAAGTATTATTGGTGCTGTCCGTACTGGAGCATATATGGTGTATATCCTGACAACCAGTGGCTTGAAGCAATCTGTTTGTGACCAAGGCTTCTACAATGGACCGATCAGCAAATTCTGGGCATATGCATTTGTGTTGAGCAAGGCACCTGAGCTAGGTAAGTATGGAAAACAGTTTTATGCTTTTGCTAAGTGTTTTAGAATATTTATATAGAGAAATTCTTACCTTACGAAAATATTATCACCAACTCGTGAACAAGTTTAAAATTATTCCATGGTCTCTATGTATTCAAGACACTCTTTCATTGATCATAGAAAAATTAAAACAATGAAGAAAAGAATTTGCTATGGGTCAGCCAAAATGGACATTATTTAATTTTAGCTGAAAATGTGTTGCTGGAAAAGCGCAGCAGGTCAGGCAGCATCCAAAGAGCAGGAGAATTGACGTTTCAGGCATGAGCCCTTCTTCAGGAAGGGCCCGAAACGTCGATTCTCCTCCCTGGGTGCTGCCTGACCTGCGCTTTTCCAGCAACACATTTTCAGCTCTGATCTCCAGCATCTGCAGTCCTCACTTTCTCCTTGATTATTTAATTTTAATCCTGCTTCTGGATGATAGCCATTGCATACCACATCAAGTTTGCTACATCATTTATTGTATTAATGCGACTGCTCAACCTATCTCAGCCTAGTATTTTCTAGTCCTGTTGAGTGCTGTAAGCAATTTATGTTGAAATTTCAATACTTATATCTGCTTTGCCATACTTCGATCACCAGGCTATTAATTAGACTGCCAAAAAAAATTCCTGTAGCATAAGAAAACTGCTGATAAAAGTTTGCACTTTGAAGCAGTGATTTAAATTGCTTCAAAAATAATATCCTTGATGCAATGCAAGATCAAGATCCCACACCCTAATTCATGATTGCTATGTATCCCTTCTGGCGCTTGTTTTGGGACTGTAAGCATCAGACAGGTCATAGGTGGAAGCATCATAAGTGGATCCCTCCCGCATATCAGACTCCGATTTCTCATAATACAGAGTAATTTTATGACACTTAAATAAGCAATTCAGAAACATTTCTAGTGAGGAAATTCTTGTACTACTGTTTGCAGGCAAAAAAAAAATCAGAGTTTGAATTGAAACATAATGATTGTGAATCATTCTGAATTTACTCATTTATTAGTCACTCTGCACTGGTATTGCACGTGGGAAATGAGGATCTTATGTAGCTTACAAGTAAAGCAAACTTAGAGGGCAGGTGAGAGTTGGGGCAAGGGGTGGAGAATAAAGGCACAAGATTGGTGGAGGAAGGAACTCGTGAGGGGGAATTGAGAGAAGAGAACAACAAGTAGGTATAAGACAGTGCCAGAAGGATGGGAGAAGCTGGCAAACACTCTTGAATGAACAAGAGATGGGAATAATATTACCATCAATCCGATATTTTTCTCTGTGAATTGTTCCCTTGACCAGACCTGGAACTCTATCTAGGTCTGGGATTATTTTTCCTCCATAATGGTCGTTTTACTCAGCCAATGTTGCCTGATTCCCATAGTGGGAATGGCGGTTAGGGCTGTTGAATGTTCCTCCTGCAGAATGTAAAGGTTACCAGTAATGTCCCTGCTGACTGCATCTGTGAGAACTGCGCCCAATTCCAGCTCCTCAAAAACTGCGTTAGGGAACTGGAGTGGATGAACTTCGGATCATTCAGGAGATGGAGAGGGTTATTGAGAAGAGTTACAGGGAGGTAGTCACACCTCGGATAAAAGAAGAAGGTAGATGGGTTTCCGTCAGAGGACTGAAAGGGAACCTGCAGGCAGTGGCCGTTCCCCTGAACAACAAGTATGCTGTTTTGGATACTGTTGGAGGGACGACTTACCAGAGGTAAGCAATGGGGCACAGGTCTCTGGCACCGAGTCTGTTCCTGTTGCTCAGAAATGAAGGGGGAAGAACAACAGAGCATTAGTGATTGGGGACTCCATAGTTATGGGGACAGATAGGAGGTTCTGTGGGAATGAGAGAGACTGACAGTTGGCATGGTTGCCTCCCAGGTGCCAGGGTTCATCATGTCTCGGATCGTGTTTTCAGGATCCTTACGGGGGAGGGGGTGCAGCCTCAAGTTGTGGTCCACATAGGCACCAATGACATAAGCAGGAAGAGAGATGAGGATTTAAGCTAGAAATTCAGGGAGCTAGGTGGAATCTTAGAGCTAGAACAAAGAGTTATTGTCTCTGGTTTATTTCCATGCCACGTGCTCGCGAGGTGAAAAATAGGGGAAGAGAGGAGTTGAACATATGGCTACAGGGAAGGTGCAGGAGGGAGGGTTTTGGATTCCTGGATAACTGGGTCTCTTTCTGGGGTAGGTGGGACCTCTACAAACCGGATGGTCTTTACCTGAACCAGAGGTCTACCAATATTCTGGTGAGGAAATTTTCTCATGCACTTTGGGTGGATTTAAACTCATTCAGCACTGTAGTTCGAGTATATGGGAGGTTGAGAGTAGTGAAGTCAGAACTAAGATTTCAAGATTGTAAGAAGGAACCGGCAAGCAAGAAGTTGGTTTGAAGTGTGTTTACTTCAACGCAGGAGCATCTGTAATAAGGTGGGCAAACTTGCAGCATGGGTTGGTACCTGGAATTTCAATGTTGTGGCCAGTATGAGTAGAGCAGGAACAAGAATGGTTATTGCAGGTTCTGGGATTGAGATGTTTCAGTAAGAACAGAGAAAAAGGTAAAAGAGGGGGTGGTGTGGCACTGTTAGTCAAGGACAGTATTACGGTTGCAGAAAGGACGTTTGAGGACTCGTCTACTGAGGTGGTATGGGCTGAGATTAGAAACAGGAAAGGAGAGGTTATCCTGTTGGTCCTGTGTTCTTTTGGGCTCCAAGAAGTTCCAGGGATGTAGAGGATAGGATAGCAAAGGTAATCCCCTATAAGGAGTGAGAGTGACAGGGTAGCTATGAGGGACTTCAACTTCTCAAATATTGACTGGGAATACTATAGTTCAAGTATTTTAGATGGGTCAGTTTTTGTCCATTATGTGCAGGAGGGTTATCTGACACATTATGTAGACAGGCCAACAAGGGGCGCGCTACATTAGATTTGGTACTGAGTCATGTCCCTGGCTAGGTGTTCGATTTGGAGGTGGGTGAGCACTTAAATGATGGTGACCACAATTCGGTTATGTTTAGATTAGATTAGATTCCCTACAGTGTGGAAACAGGCCCTTCGGCCCAACAAGTCCACACCGACCCTCCAAGGAGCAACCCACCTAGACCCATTCCATACTTGTGCACCTATCACTATGGGCAATTTAGCGTAGGCAATTCACCTGAATTGCACATCTTTGGACTGCGGGACGTCTCTGACTCTATGTATTCCCTTGCCTTGTTTTTCCTGCTCAAGTGCGTCGACTCACACTTGGATTTATTTCAATTTGTCACTGATCAGCCCACCTGACCTGCCATCCTCATTACTATTTATCACCCACCAATTTTTTGGTTTCATTTGCAAACATACTGATCACTCTCCTACACTCAAGTACAAATTGCTTATGTATACCACAAACAGCAAGAGCCCCAATATTGCTCCCTAGTGGAGAGCTCCCTGGACACAGGCTTCAAGTTATAAAAACTGTTGGCCTCTGCTATCTATTACTCAGCCAATCCTGTATCCAATTTGCCATATTTCCTTTGGTTCCATGGGCTTTTACTTTTGTTACTTCTCCCATGCGGAGATGTCCAAGTAGACTACATTGAATGCACTGCCCTCATCTCAATGCCCTGTTACCTATCCAAAAAATTCAATCAAGTTAGTCAGATGTGACCTACCTTTAACAAAACCATGCTGACTATTCTTGGTTAATCCTTGCCTCTCCAACTGCAGATTCATTCTGTCCTTTCAAATTATTTCTAATAGTTTCCTCATTAGTGAGTTTGGACTGACTGGCCTGTAGTTTGCTGGTTTATCTGTTGCTACCTTCTTGAATTATGGTGCCACATTGGTTGTGTTGCGCTCTGGCACACCTCCTGTGTCCAGGGAGGAATTGAAATTTATTGCTAACAACCCTGCTATTTCATCTGTGAATAGCAAGTTTCCCCTTGCATATTCTGTACCCCTAGCGATTTCTGATATTTTGAGCCCTTGGGAGGTGCCATTGGCCAGCCTTTCTCTCCTTGTACAATTCCATGTATCCCTTGATCTCCACACAGGAGATTTACAGGATTTGTTGATCTACCTTTTGTCTTACTGAAGTATGTTGACCCCGTACTCTCCCTGTTTACTTCTTGAATGCAACCCCACTCTGCTGTGACACAGTTTTACCTAAAAGTCTGTGTTTCCATTTCACTCTGGCCGAATTATATCTGATCTTATTAAAATCTGCCCTTTTCCAATTTAGATCTTTGATTTCAGGCCCATCCTTGTCCTTTTCCATAACAATTTTGAATCTAATGGTATTATGATGGCTGTCTACAAACTACTCTTCCACTGATACTAAATTTGAGGTATTGAAACAAAGAAAGTGGTTTAAGTCCAGGACATCCCATCCCTTGTAGGGCCTTCTGCATGCTGACTTAAACAAAAACTCTCCGAGATGCGTTATAAGAATTCCACTTTCTCAAACCTTTCATTCTATTGCTACTCCAGTTAATATTACGGAAGTAAAATCCTCTACTTGCAACACACTGTTTATCTTGCCTGTAATAAATGAGAAATCATGGACCCTACCGGTATTCTCGATGACAATTTGCAGCAAGCCGGACAGCTTCAGAAATTTGAAGTTTGAAAGCCTGAGTGGCAGTTGAAGTAACTGGTATATTCATGAGGCTGACAGTTATATGGACAGCACATACAAAGAGGTGTTTGCACCACAGCTCAAAGGCTTGGATACCGAATTAGAATGGCAGTCTAAGAGAAGCAGACAGTCCTGGGCACAGCTCTCAGATTGGTTTTCTGTTTTTGAAGCGGGCGAGAATGTTGGTTCCTCAAGGGAGTGCAGTCAGGACTGTGTTTGTGGCACAAATGAATTGGCTGTGCTGGGGGAAGAAGCAGGTGGGAAGAGCAATAGTGATAGTAGATTCACTAATTAGAGAGCAAATGGGTATTTCTGTGGAAAACATGTGATTTCAGGATGGTATATTTTCCAAAACCCTGTATTTTTAAAAAATATTAACCTATTTTTCAAATCAATCTAGAGCAGATGGGACTTGAACCTGAGTGCCTTCATCCTGGTGTAGGGGTACGATCACTGTACCACAGGAGTGTCCAGTGGTAGTACTGACATTTGCTGCAGGGCATTTGCATTGGGGAGGATGAACAGCTTGAGCTTTTAGTCCAAATGAAACCAACTGCTTGGGTGGGAATCGGAATTTACAAACTTATATAGTAAATTAGCAATTAGGACCTCAAATGTATTTATCTCTTGTGTCACTTGCACAGAAATAAAGAAGAAGGGAGATGAATATGTGGCTGGTAAGATGGTACAGGGTGGTGAGCTTTTGATTCTTGGAACACTGGGACTGGCTCGAGGGAAGATGGTATCTGCAGAAGCTGAATGATTAACATCTATAGAGAGCTGGGACTGGTTCCTTTTGGGTAGACTTTCTTACCCTGTTAATAGGGCTTTAACATACCTTAGCAGGGTTGTGGGAACCAGGAGAAAAATCAGAAGAATACCAGCATTTATAAAGGATTTGAGACAGATAGAAAGTATTAAGTTTAAGTCGGAAAGACGGAGTAAGTAATGAATTCTAAATCATGGTTACTGTGCGTGTATGTGAATGCTTGGTGTATAGTAAATACATGTGCATATTGCCATGGTGAAATGTAATATCATGGCCATAACATGTCACGACTCAAAAACGGGCAAGGCTGGGTGTTAAACATTCCTAGCTACAGGGATCTTCTATTTTTTTTGGACCCTCCTGTGATAGTGATAGTACCCCCATCCCGGGACTGAGGCACTCTCTGGTTCAAGTCCCATCTCCTCCAGAAGGTGTGTAATATCATCTCTGCACAGTTTGTTTCGAAAAATAGGTTAATATTTTTAAAAATACAGGGTTTTGGAAAATATAGAAAAGGAAGAAATGGGGAGGTGGTGGGGGGCAGTATCAGTTAAGTTCTGCATTGAGAGATTGCAAAAGATTGAGTGTTCAAGGACATAATCAAATTGGCTAAAGCTAAGGAAGAAAAGGGGTGAAAATGTATTGCTTTGCGTAGTCTGTTGCTGACAATTAGGAACGATGTAGAGGAAAGAATCTGCAGCAAAATTACAGAGATGAGTAGATATCATAACATAATTTATCATGGGGTGCTTTAACTTTGGTGGGGAAGCTTCTAGATGCAATTCTGTGGAATAAAATTAGTAGTCATATGGAAAAAGGTGGGCTGGTTAAGAAGAGGTAGCATGGATGTCTAAAATGGACACTGTGTCTAAATAACATAGTGTTTTGAAGAGGTGACAAAGGTTAAATAAGTGTAATGCTGCTGTTATGTATATGAGCTTCCAGAAAGCATTTAATACAGTGCCACACACAAGACTTATGGGAAAGTTAAAGCGCATAATAGAAAAGGGACAATAGGAAAGTGGATGTGAAATTGGCTGAGTGATAAAAACAGTAATGGTAAATGGATAGTCTTCTGGCTGGAGGACAGTTCATTGTGGAACTCCCTCGTGGTTGTTACTCAGACCCTTGCCTGTAGAATTTGAAAAGGACATAAACATGTTGCTGATGGATGGATAGGTATCAGAGAAGTTTCAATGCTGAAAAATGTAAGGTACAATAGGGAGGTGTAGGGGCAGGAGGTACCTTGGTGTTTGTGAACAGCTCATTGAGGGTCGTAGGACAAGTATAGAGAACAGAACAGGAGAAACAAATGTGATGTGAGAAAGATTTTTATTACAGCAATGAATAGTCCAGGTCTGCAATGCATTTCCTGGAAGTGTGTTGAGGCAGATTCCTTTGAAGCTTTTACTGTTTTTATTGAAATAATCATCCTGTGTGCAATGTTATGAGTTAAGGAAATGAATGGCACAAAGTCATGAAGTTTATTTGGATAAATTTTATCTGCCATGTGTCTACCCATTCCACCAGCCAGGCTGGATTCTCTTGAAGCCTATCCCTATTCACCTCCATAGTTCACACTACTTGGATTTTGTGTCATCTTTGAGCTTCCAGAATATTTTTATTCTCCTATGATGTGAACACACTAATAAACAATTACAGGCTAAGAGCCCAGGTCAAACTTGTCTGAACACAACTGCAAAGCCTCGTGTATCACAATTCTTGCCCCTCAGGCAAAGCAATGTGATATCTTTGCCAAATCAAGAAATCAGACATAAACTTAGGGCCAATTTGAGGTCACATATTCCGGAAGATTCCTCTTCAGCCCATTAAGACTAATTTCAGCAATCATTAGTGTAAAGTTTTTACTTTTAAGAGGTGATGGCTAGCCCAACCCAGTAAGAAGTTCAATTTTCACTTAAAGGCTTTCATCAAACCAGCTCCCACTGCAGGAGATAAACTGTGCACAAAGGTTACCCATTCTTAGGGAAAATAAAACATTTCCTGACACCTACCTTATATTTGGACTTGCATAATCTAAAATTATGACCCCTGGCCCTCCCTAAATTAAATAAACTATGAACTAGAACACAACTTATTACCTTCAAAATACTTTTTTTCTCTCTAATGTGGAGTTCCAATTCCTTAAGCCTATGTTGATGCTTTCTGTTGGAAATTAGCCCAGTGGGCCTTCTGGTACCTTTCCAAAGCTTTGACATCACTCCTTATGTGAGGAAAGCAAACTCTGACACAATATTCCAAGAGGCCTGACTGAAGTCTTATACAAAGGTGCATTTCTTGTAATCCATTGTTCCCTGAGTGTACCTCTTTGTTCCAGCTATCATTGCCCATGTATCTTTACAGCTAGTTGTCCAAATTTTTAAAAAAATTATTTACCACTTTCTGTGAAGCATGTTAAAATGTTGAATCCTGCTGATTTTATCAGTTAATCTCAATCAAAATTAACCTGAGGCAGGCAAACATTGTGTAGTCTTAACACTTAGATCGTATCTGGTCTACAGACTGTACCCCTGACACTTGAATCCAAGTTATTCATTGTTATTGGAACCTGGATGATTTCCTCGAACATCTTAAGCAGCTAATGGGTTGGTAGTTATCTGGGTGTATCTTATCATTTTCTTTTAAAAGATGAGATTAGCATTCTGCAGATTGCAATGAGCTACTAAAAAAAGAACCTTAACAAGAAGACCCATTTTTAAAATTCAGTCTGCTTAGCCAGCCACGAGGCTTGAGAGGTTTTACTGGTGGCCTAAGCATCTAGCACTGACTTACTTTCACTGAGGTTGAAATCCCAATGATGTAAGGGGGAGACTCTTAAGTGGTCATGAATTGGTGCCAAATTTTACTCCAGCCCACATCTCAACCCCAGGGGTTATGTACTCTATAATATTTCTGCCATACGCAGTGAGGCCTTCCTAACCAGTCCTTAACATCCTCCAAAGGCACAGTACTTTGCGGTTTTTGACAGTTCTCTGATTCTTCATGTAACTGAAATGACTATTTCCATTACTTAAAAAAAGTTCTGACATTCTAAACAAAGTTACCAAAGACTTGTGGATGCTAGAAGTCAGAAACAAAAACAAAAATTTCTACTGGTTAGAAATCGTCTCAAAACCTTTTTTGATTCAACAATTGATTTGTTTCCCACATTTGTCCAAATCTTCATTAAACTTTATGAATGATAATTCTTTAGGAAATCTGAAACATCGCTTTTAACCGCAGTGAAAGTAAATCAATGCCAGGTGCTTAGGCCAACCGGTAAAAACCTCAAGCTTATTGGCTGGCCAAGCAGACTGAATTTTAAAAATGGCTCTTGTTAAAGCTGCTACTTGTTGCCCTAGTCCTTATTTTTAGTGGCTCATCTGTAGAATGCTAATGTAATTTGCATCCAGTAAAATAATTTTTTAAGATGCACCCAGGTAACTACAGACCCATTAGCTGCTATCACAGAGTTGCTTGAGAAAATAACCTAGGTTCTAATAGGAACAAATTCCATGGAATCCCTACAATGTGGAGACAGGCCCTTCAGCCCAGCACTCCACACTGACCCTCTGAAGAGTATCTCACTCTGCCCCATTCCCCTATTACTCCACGTGTACCCATGACTAATGCACCTAACCTACACGTCTCTCAACACTGGGCAATTTAGCGTGGTCAATTTACCTAACCTGCACATCTTTGGATTGTGGAAAGAAACCAGAGCATCCAGAGGAAATCCATGCAGATACAGGGAGAACATGTAAACTCCACACATGATTTGGATGTAAGTGTTGGGGGTATAATCTCTTTCCAGTTGTATCCATATACAGCCACTGAAATCTAAACGATAGTAGCCTAAGCTTTCCTTCCTTTTGGATTTGTGTTAGCTTTGCAGAGGTTCATTCTGACAAGTGAAGGTAATGCATGCTTTAGACTTTAAAGCTTTGCTGAAAACTTTTTGAAATTTTTGTCTTTTGGAATTTTTTGTAAATCCACCTTTTTCTTTCAGCTACCATTGCTGTTGTCTACGTCTACACACCACACTAGCAGGTGTTGCATCCCCACCCCCTTCGCTGTCATACATGCTTACTTATTTGCCCCCTTATGTTCCCATGCATTTCCCCTCCTCACCACTGGGGCATGCTTGCAACCAACAAGGGCTCACCCCCAACCTCCATACTGCCTCACTTTCAGTGAGGAGCTTGATATAGTTTGTGGTGATAACACTTTCAATGATGTCGTCTTCAGTTTGACTGGGCATTGGTTAGATGGGTTTAATGTTTCATGACTCTTGTTCTGAGGCCATTTTTCATCTTGTCACGCAGCTGCCATCGTTACAGACAGACTGGAACACAGCTAAGTCTGGAACACCCCTCCTCAGAATTATCCCTGGGTTTTTGTAGGTGTCCAGAACCTTTGCTGCATACTATGTGCTTATCTATTGATATCTGTGGTGCTGGGGACTACATGTTGATGCTGAGATTAGATTAGATTACTTAGTGTGGAAACAGGCTCTTTGGCCCAACAAGTCCACACCGACCCACCAAAGCACAACTCACCCCCCTACGTTTACCGCTTGACCTAACACTACGGGCAATTTAGCATGGCCAATTCACCTAACCTGCATATCTTTGGACTGTGGGAGGAAACCGGAGCACCTGGAGGAAACCCACACAGTCACTGGGGGAATGTGCAAACTCCACACAGGCAGTCGCCTGAGGCGGGAATTGAACCCGGGTCTCTGGCGCTGTGAGGCAGCAGTGTTAACCACTGTGCCACCCTAAATAAATCAGTTGCTTTGGCCCCCTGGCTAAGGATGGTGCAAAGTTCTAGCCTTGTCTTGATATCTTGGCCTAGGACAGGGTTGACTCCAATGTGATGAAGCTTGCCTTGTGTCAATATCACACTGCCAGACAAATGATATCTTTTCCTTCATTGAAAGGAGCTTCAAGTATAGGAGCAAAAATACTGTTCAGGGTTTTGGTAAAACCACACCTGGAGATAATGTGCAGTTTTGATCTTGCCTAAGAAAAGATATGCTTGCCATAAAGTGAGTTCATCAAGCTGATTCCTGGGATGGCAGGTTTGCTGTATGAGGAGAGGTCGGATTGACTAGACCTATATTCAGTGGAGTTTAGAAGAATGAGAGTAATTCACATTGAAGCAAGAATAATTTTAAGAGCTGAGTAAACTGGTGCAGAGAGGATGTTCTTTTTGGGTGGGAGTCTAAAACAAGGATGCATGGTCTTTACATACAAGATACATCATTTAGGACTGAGATGCAAAATTTTTAAACTCAATGGTAAAACTATTGAATTCTCTAGCACATAAGATAGTGGAGGATAAGTCACTGAATATATTTAAGAAAAAAATATATTTCTAAAGACTAAATGCATCAAGGAGTATGTTGGATACGAGGTATAATTTCAAAACAGTAAAACAGGTGATAGCTATTCGCTGATTCATTTCTTAGGGCAACGCATTGACCAATCAGAATCAACCTACCTGGTTTAACATTTAAACACAGTTTGGGAGTTAACTCTTAATCATCATTGGCTGATGAATTTTCCATAGCAGCACCTCTACCAATTAGAGTCCACTTGCATTCTCCTGTCATACAGTATAAAATGTAATTTTCACCTTAAATTGGTGTTGTTGTGAATTGTCCTGATGAGTGCAAGACAGCAATAGTTGAGTTCTGTTCTATCCAACAACTGTAATAGGCAGTTACTTTAAAAAATGTTTTTAAAATGCCATGTTAGTACTTTTAATTAAAAAGACTATCTTCAGTTATTGTATTTCTGCGAAAATAGGACTTTGAAGGATTGGGTGTTGTACTGAACAAATAATAAGTAATCAATTCTTAAGCTGCTTGAAACAGTCAACCTTGGTGGTTAATAGTGAATTCTAACCCATTTAAATAAACTAAAAGATAAATAACGTGTTCCGGAAGCAAGTATTATTAATGTACTTTAATTAGCACAGCATAACTTCTTACAAATAGAAACGAGGTTTACACAATGAAATTAGCTTTATTTACGAAAGTGTTTCTGTTTTTTTAGGGGATACGTTCTTCATTATATTGCGGAAGCAGAAGCTCATTTTCCTACACTGGTACCACCATATTACCGTACTGCTTTATTCTTGGTACTCGTACAAAGACATGGTGGCTGGAGGAGGGTGGTTTATGACAATGAACTATGGTGTGCATGCTGTCATGTACTCCTATTATGCTTTGCGGGCAGCTGGCTTCAGAGTCTCACGCAAGTTTGCTATGTTCATCACCATGACACAGATCACCCAGATGGTACTGGGCTGCGTTGTTAACTATTTGGTGTATGAATGGATGCAGCAGGGTCAGTGCCCATCACACATGCACAACATTATCTGGTCCTCCCTCATGTACCTCAGCTACTTTGTCCTCTTCTGCCAGTTTTTCCATGGGGCCTATTTGAGCAACAGTACCAGGAAAGCACTGAAGGCCAACTAGAACTGGATGGTTTAAGGCCACAGCTCAGGGGCATCAGTCACAGGCACAGTGACATATATTGAGTACTTCAAAATGGCAGCCTGTGTTCATTAGGTTGGTTTAATCCATTTGAGCTCATGACACCTCAGTGAGATCATCCTTAGAATTTTCAAATAGTAAGACAGACACTCCTTTAGGTGTGCTAAAAGGTGATGTGATGCATATATGGACTGTATCAGTTGTTAAATGTCAGTACGGGGGTTAGTGATCTGACTTTTTTAAAAACATGGATCAACTGAGGTACAAAAATGAGCTTAATGGTTTATGCCAATTAGTATTGAATCTCAAGGGCAGCTAGAAGAACCAAAAGCTTAAAAAAATTAATGGTTTTAAAAAAAAATATTTTTTTTACGTTATTCAAATATGAAAGATTCTGCACTGATAAGATTACGAGCATCTTCCTGACCCATGGTGTCTCTGATCATTAAAAAAAGTGTTCTGCCTTTAGAAATACCCCTTTTCTTTTGAATATGCAATGTTGGAGAGCATTTGCATTTGTATTTTGTATGGTCTTTTAAAAGCTACTATTTGAATTATAATGTTATTATTCCTAATAGAAATAGCAGATTTAACTAAAATCAAAACATTATCACATTTTAGATGTACATTTGCAGGAAAAAAAATCAGTTACAATTTTATTTTTCCCTTATTTCTTTCCTGAATATTGAAATGAAACTATTTGATATTAGCAACCTTGTTAGTATGTTCATTGAAATTCTTGCATCTATGGGTGTTAACTTATTTTAATCTTAAATGTAAAATGGAGGACAAAGAGTTTCATGCAAATGTATTAATGAAAATACTAACATCATATGGAATGGTTTCAGTGTGCATTTGTTAATTACATATGGTAAATTAATAAATCTGCCTCACTCACTTGTCAATTGAGAGTAAGCCTATGTAAGAACCAAGGCTTTTTTTCTTGGTTTTCAGTTTCTCTATTTATTTTCTATTCTGAGGCACTTAAAATTGCTCAAGTACATTGGTTCTTTCCCAAATTACTCCTGGACCTTCCCAGAGTGCATTCAGTTTCACTCAAACTAAATTGTTTACTTAGTTGTTTGCATTTCTTTGCCATTATTTCAGAAATTCTAATTTTAAGTAATGATGTTTCTGCTCTTTCTTTGCTATTTCATCTTTACTCTTTAAGTTTATAAAATTTGAGAGCTGTGGGTATTTGCATACTACTACAACAATCTAAAACAGTTTGTTTTAGAAATTTAAGCATTTAAGAAATTTAATTAATCAAAAAAGGCTGATGGGACCATCTATGTTAACATTATAGAATTTGGGTTTTACGAAGATCTTTATATAAACAAGCCTGGGATACTTTTACAGATATTTTTACTTGTATTTTTTGATACTGTGGTCTTATGGTTAAATGATTCAATGTAAATACATTCTGGGGCAGTGAAGCTTTGAGAGAGATTATTTAACCTTTAATATACAAACTAAGACATGATGATTTTCATAATTTTAAAGTAAAAATCTTCACAACGGCATTTATCAGGCATACAAGCTTTCCAAATTTGAGCTGTGTTTTTTGGTAAAACAATTGATTCAGAGCCAAAGTAATGTACCCTGCTGTGAATTATCAACTGACAATGCTGTAACACCTAATAATAAATATTTCTAAAGTGTTTCTGGCAGCTTTACTTCTTTTAATTCAAGATTAATTATATATCCTACCAAGATTATTAAAAGTAGTTTGAGCTAAGTAATTGCACCTGTTGTTTTGATAAAGCTTTGGGATTTTAAAATAATTCATTAAAAAGTCTAAAATTTCAGCAAATGATTGCAAAAATAATTAAGGTTCTTAACTTAAAACATCTCTGTGCTTGCATGTCTTACTAAGAAATTTGTTTGGCTAGTTCAGATTTTTTCCACTATGTAATTGAGTCGCACTTCCTCAAATTAATGCTGTTTCAAACCCTGGACTTGCTAAATTAGTTGTGGCCCCTTTGGATAGCACAACTTACATAATTACCTGTGATTGGAGAATGTAAAATTGAAAAGTATTCCTCTGTGATCATCATTATATGGTAATATACCCTGGCTGTGCACGTGTGGGCTTTAAACTTCTTAAATTATTCAGGAACAATTTAATCTGGACACAAATCATTTACTAGTTTAAAAGATTGAAGAATTTTGGGTGAGAAATGCCCAAATCTCCTCTTCATCCACACAAGATTAGTGATTGAGGTGTCATAAAACTGACACATCAATCTCAAGTTAGAGTTTATTTCAACTTTCTGCAAACAGTTCAAAATACCATCAGATTTTCACACAAATAAGGAAATTATCTGTTTCCATTGTCTTATTCCAATATTTCTCATGATTTGGAGATGCTGTTGTTGGACTGGGGTGTACAAAGTTTAAAATCGCACAACACCAAGTTATAGTCCAACAGGTTTCATTGGAAGCACTAGCTTTCAGAGCGCCACTCCTTCATCAGGTAGTTGTGGAGCACACAATTGTAAGACAATTTATAGCAAAAGTTTACAATGTGATGTCACTGAGATTATACATTGAAAAATACCTTGATTGTTTTTGAGTCTTTCATCTGTTAGAATACTATGATAGTTTCATTACTTTCCATATGTAAACCACAAAATGTTTTTTAAAATGTTACATTCTCAGGTTAACTGTAACAATTGGTGTCAGCCAGATAATATGTTGAAGGTGTTAGCCCTGCTGTGTTCCCTGTCTGTGCCATAATGTTTAGACTGATTCTAATCTAAATAGTGAATTAACAGAGTCTTACATGGATGCGTTCACAGTTTTTGAGCAAAGTACAATGTAACTCTAAGTACAAATTCAGCCCACAAGTGAGTGTCTGTCTGTGTCTGTCTGTGTCTGTCTGTGTCTGTCGTCAGTGTAAGGTGGTCCAAGTCTGTGAGGGCCTGTGTGTGTGTGTGTGTGTGTGTGTGTGTGTGTGTGTGTGTGTGTGTGTGTGTGTGTGTACTGCAATGGTGGTCACCTGTAGTGTGACATGAACCCAAGGTTGAGGCCATCCCTATGGGTGTGGAACTTAGCTATCATCCTCTGCTCGGTTACTTTTTGCTGCTGCCTGTCCCGAAGTCCGCCTTGGAGGATGGTCACCCAAAGGTCTGAGGTCGAATGTCCCGGACTGCTGAAGTGTTCCCCAACTGGGAGGGAACCCTCCTGTCTGTTGATTGTTGTGCTGTGCCCATTCATCCGTTGCCATAGCCTTAGCTCACTTTCCCCAATGTACCATGCCTCAGGGCATCCTTACCTGCAACGTATAAGATAGACAACGTTGGCTGAGTCACATGAGTACCTGCCATGTACATTGTGGGCGGTGTCCCCACGTGTCCACACTCTGACAGTCTTGCAGCGCCTACCATAACAGGGTTGTACAGAGTTGTCCTGAAAGCCGGGCAACTTGCTACGAACAATGATCTGTTTGAGTTTTGGCAGTTGTTTAAAGGCAAGCAGTGGAGGTGTGGGGAAGGTCTTGACAAGGTGCTCATCCTCATTGATAATATGTTGCAGGTCATGAAGAACATGGTGTAGTTTTTCAGCTTCTGGGAAGTACTGGACAACGAAGTGTACCCTGTCAGTTGCAGCATGTCTGTCTCCTGAGGAGGTCATTACCGTTCCTTGCTGTGGCATGTCGGAACTGATGGTCGATGAGTTGAGCATCGTACCCCGTTCTTATGAGGGCACCCCTGAGTACTTCCAGGTGTCTGACAGCATAGGCCATCCTCCAAGGCGGACTTCGGGGCAGGCAGCAGCAAAATGTGGCCGAGTAGAGGATGATAGCTAAGTTCCATACCCATAGGGAGAGCCTCAACTGGACCTAGACCACTTATCACGTGCGCGCGTACACACACGCACACACACCTACAGAGACACACACTGCCATACTCCCTCATACACCCTCTCACAGACTTAGACACTGTACACTCTCATACACACACACATATACACTGTCTCTCTCGCTCTCAATCCCCCACCCCAGACAGATACACATACACACACATGTGCGCGCACACAAAAACCCACAGGCATTCATAGACATATACATTTGTGGGGTGAATTTGTACTTTGCTCAAAAACTGCATGAATCCATGTAAGACTCTGTTAACTCAGATTAGAATCAGCCTAAACATTATGGCACAGACAGGGAACACTGGGCTTACACCTTCAACATATTGGCTGCCTGACACCAATTGTTAGAGTTAACCTGAGAATGTAACTTTTTAAAAAAAAGTTTTGTGATTTACACATGAAAGGAGTGAAAGACTCAACAAACAATCAAGATAATTTCAGTTACATCTCACTGTAAACTTTTGCTATAAATTCTGTGTCTTACAGTTGTGTCGTCCACAACCACCTGATGAAGGAGCGGCGCTCCGAAAGCTAGTGCTTACAATTAAACCTGTTGGACTATAACCTGGTGTTGTGTGATTTTGAACTCCAATTTTTCTTGTAGTTCTTTTGAACAGTTACCCTTACTGAGACCTCTGTTTTTGATATAGTGTGATTGGCAGGAAATGCAACTTTACTTAGCTTATTTCATTTATAGGATGGGAGTATTGGAAGCAAGATCCGTTTTTATTGCTGACCCCGATTGCCCTAATTGCCATGTTGAACTTGCAGATGGAGAGAATGCTTGAAAAGAAAAAATGCTGGAAATCACAGTGAGTCAGACAGCATCCATGGAGAAGAGACAGCAACCTAATTTTTCAAGTTTAGATGACTCTTCAGAGTCCTTTCTTAATACCGGATGTAGTTTGCTTCCTGAGCTGCAAGGTTTGTTTTCAGACGTTTCGTCACCATAGTAGGTAACATCTTCAGTGAGCCTCCTAATGAAGTGTTGGTGGCTGCTTTCTATTTATATGTTTGGGTTTCCTTGGGTTGGTGATATCATTTCCTGATCTTTTTCTCAGGGAGTGATAGAGGGGATCCAAGTCAATGTGTGTGTTGCTAGAGTTTCGGTTGGAATGCCATGCTTCTAGGAATTCTTGTGCGTGTCTCTGTTTGTTTGGCTTGTCCTAGGATGGATGTGTTGTCCCAGTCGAAGTGATGTCCTTCCTCATCTGTATGTGGACTCTAGTGAGACTAGTGACTAGTTGATGTTCATGTATCCTGGTGGTTAGTTTTCTGCCTGTTTGTCCAATGTAGTGTTTGTTACAGTTCTAACAAGGTATTTTGTAGACTGCATCAGTTTTGCTTGTATGTATGGGGTCTTTCAAGTTCATTAGCTGCTGTTTTAATGTGTTGGTTGGTTAGTGGGCTACCATGATGGCAAGGGTCTGCGTAGTCTGACAGTCATTTCCAAGATATCTTTGATGTAGGGGAGAGTGGCTAGGGTTTCTGGATGTGTTTTGTCTGCTTTGTTGGGTTTGTTCCTCAGAAATCGGCAAACTGTGTTCATTGGGTATCCATTCTTTTTGAATATACTGAATAGGGGATTTTCCTCTGCTCTGCATAGTTCCTCTGTATTGGCTCATTGAAATAATGTTCTAATGCAGCTTTGTTGATAGATATTGGGATGATTGCTTCTGTAGTTCAGTATTTCGACCGTATGTGGTGTTTTCCTGTACACACTGGTTTGAATTTTACCATTGGCTGTTCACTTTACTGCAACATCTCGGAATGGCAGTTTGTTGTTTTCCTCCATATTAGTGAATTTTATGCTGGAGATGCTGGTGTTGGACTGGGGTATACAAAGTTAAAAATCACACAACACCAGGTTATAGTCCAACAGGTTTAATTGGAAGCTAGTGTGCTTCCAATTAAACCTGTTGGACTATAACCTGGTGTTGAGTGATTTTTAACTTTATGCCAGTAAGGGTATTATTGATGGTCTTGAAGGTTTCCTCTAATTTGTTTTTACAAAAGTTGGGAGGTCATGTTACGGCTGTACAGTATATTGGTTAGACTACTTTTGGAATATTGCATGTAATTCTGGTCCTATTGGAAGGATGTTGTGAAACTTGAAAGGGTTCAGAAAAGATTTACAAGGATGTTGCCAGGGTTGGAATTTGAGCTATAGGGAGAGGTTGAATAGGCTAGGGCTGTTTTCCTGGAGCGTTGTAAGCTAAGGAGTGACCTTATAGAGGTTTATAAAATCATGAGTGGCATGGATAGGGTAAATAAACTAGGTCTCATCCCTGGGGTGGGGGAGTCCAGAACTAGAGGGCATAGGTTTAGGGTGAGATGGGAAAGATATAAAAGAGACCTAAGGCGCAACATTTTTGTGCAGAGGGTGATGAATGTGTGGAATGGGTGCCAGAGGAAGCAGTAGAGGCTGGTACAATTGCAACTTCCAAAAGGCATTTGGACAGGTATATAAATAGGAAAGGTTTGGTGGGATGTGGGCCAGATGCTGGCGGGTGGGACCAGATTGGGTTGGGATATTTGGTCTGTACCTGCTCAAGTTTCACAACACCCTTCTGATAGGAGGAAGACCAGAATCATATACAAGATTTCACAAGTGTCCCAACCAATGTCCTGTACAGCTGCAACATGACCTCCCAAATATTATAACTCAATGCTTTGACCAATAGAAGCAAGCATACCAAACACCGCCTTCACTATCCTATCTACTTGTGACTCCACTTTGAAGGAGCTATGAACCTGCACTCCAAGGTCTCTTTGTTCAGCAACACTCCCTCGGACCTTACCATTAAGTGTTAAGTCCTGCTAAAACTTGTTTTATATCTGCCTTGCACTGAGATGATACACCAATGGTGTAGTATCAGATAAGTGCTAGATTGCAAAGTGCATCTATTATTGTATATCTCAAAGGTCCGTATTTTCCACGTTTTAAGGTGAGAATTAAAGTAGGTGTATGTAAAGGCATGTATGAATTACAAAATACTGACTAAGCTTAAAATTATCAGAGCTGTTAAAAATTATAGTTAAAATGAACTGCATCCATTGCCCCTCTTTGACCATTTCGAGATTTATCTTCTGGGCTTCATTTGAAAAGGAAACCTAGAGGCACGCCTGAATTTGCATTTTGATTCTGAGAGAATTTTGAGATCGATTTAGCTGTGCAGAACAAGTGTATTTCCAACATTGCAAACCATTGGAATTATTTGTTCAAAGATGAAATCCATATATTTAGCTTGCAAAGTATTATAACAGAGATGTTGAAAGGATTTTTTAATAATCAGTCACGTGCATAAGGGATTAAAAACAATTGCTTTCCTGTGAGACCAGATGCTTGCAGTCATGTTGCAGAAATGCAACCTTTCAAAAACATCACTATATTATCTCAGAAGGTTCTCTGAAAATAACCTCAAAAGCCAAAGATTCACCAAACAGTAAAGGTGACAATGTAGCTTCAATTTTATCTTTTTGATGAAATACTAGATGCAATATTCTACTTGTGAAATATTTATTCCAACCAGATGAATTAGAATCCTGTAGAACAATTGATTAAGCTGTATTAGTTCTTAGTAAATGCATTTCATAATAAACGTTTGGCAATTTTAAGCTCCAGTATGTCACCATGTTATTTAAATGTTACAATTTCACAGATACATGCAAGTGTTATAGTACAGAAGGTGGTCCTTCAGCCCATCATAGGTTTAATATGATACATTTGAAACCTGTTCAGCTCCTATTTTCCATTGTCAGTTGGTTGATTCAGATTTTTTTTGTTTGACCAATAGAAAGAAAATAATAGTTGGTTGATCACATTTGGCTGGTTAGCAATGCAGGTTGAGTTCAATTCCAATACCTGCTAAGGGTACCATGAAGGATTCTCCTTCTGAACCTTTTTCCCTTGTCTGAGGTATGGTGACCCTTCAGTTAAACCACCATCAGTCATCTCTGTCTAGTGAGACAGCAGCCCTATGATCTGGGAAGAGTATGGTGACTTTTCCTTCACCTTTTGGAAATAAAATATAAGATAGCAGGACGGAAGCATGTACTACTTCAAGGCAAGTTCCAATTCAGCAGCGTAAATCTTTTCTGAAGTCTTTCAAGTTTAACAACATCTTCTTGAAAGCAGGGTTACCAGGATTGAATGCAGTATTCTAAATGTGGCCTCACCTATGTTCTGTACATTGCAACATGATATGCCAACTCTTATACTCAGTAAACTGACCAATGAAGACAAGCTTACCAAATGCTGCCTTCACCACCCTGTCCTCCTGCAACTCCACTTTCAAGGAACTATGCACCTGCACCCTGAGGTCTCTGTTCGGCAACACTCCCCAGGACCCTCCCGTTAAATGTATAAAGTTTGCCTTACCAAATGCAACACCTCGCATTTATCTAAACTCAACTTCACCTGCACTCCTCCTCAGCCCCTGGCCCATCTGATCAAGATTCTGTTGCACTTTAAGGTAACCTTTTTTGCTGTCCACGACACAACTAATTTTGGTGTCATCTGCAAGTGCACTAAAATGATTGTCAAAGTATTTCCCTTTTAAGGATTGTAGGCTAGCTTTGAATGGAACTAACCACTCAACATGACACCTTTCTCAAGCAAACAATTAATAGTGGTTGCTTCATGTTGGCTGAAACAATTCAAAGTGGTACACAGCGTGAAGTTGATTTAATACTGCTTTTTATTTAATGCATTCAAGTTAATCACAATCCTTGTGCCTTTTTTGGGGGACGGAATTATATTAGCACTTATGATGGACTGGATATTAAATTAGGTTGCTGTTGACATTTTGGCTGTAGTACTTGAAAGCTTTATGCCGTGGTTTGATATTTCCACTGGTTTGCTTGGATTCATAGAAATCTGTGGTTGTGTATTAGGTGAACTAATTGAGCCTGTTGAATAGCTGAAATTACACACTAATCAAGTGAATGATCACTTTAGTTTTAATAAATTCAGATTGCACTAATGAACAGATGGGAGTAAGAATATAATGGACACAAATTAGGTATAAAAAGTAAATTATGTGAGTAAACATGATTGTCAGAACATTGTTATTTAGTAGTAGATTCCAAAAAAAATCTAACTTTTCAGATGCATCTGGCAATTTATTTTCATGAATTAGCCCCCTTTGGATCTCATTGATATATCTGTCATTTTTAATTTACTGTAACACATCATTGGCAAAAAGTCAAATATAAGTGATCTGTGAAGAGTAACCTAATGAATGTTTATTGGGATGATGAATAAAGATATGTCCTTTGATAATGAAGATGTACTGTATTTCCATCCATATATATTCACTTGTTTTAAATATTTGAACTGAGAGAACACTACTTTTGCTGTTACTGTGGAGCCATTCATACTAGTGATGATTTTGGAGGTATGAATTTTTTTAAAAAGTCACAGATAACATCTGCACAGCCACTAAATTATGACAATTTCTTCACATAAAACATGTCAAATAATTTTAATGTTGAAATGTTTGAGTTTAATGCAAGTTTGCATGAAAAAATATATAAGATATAAAAATAAAATCAAAAGGAGAATCTGAAGCAAATGGTGCTCAGTTTTTGGCCACAAACATCTATTACAGCCAAGCTTCTTTTAAAATCACGAACACACCTCACACAAGAGAATTGTAATAAGATGCACTAGAGAATATTTAATATCATTTAATGTAAAGACAGTTAAGTACAGTTAATGTTAAGACAGTAATTCTGGGAAGTTTCCATTTGTATTCAATTTAGCAAATACTGGGCATGGCTATAGTTCAGCATAGATTCAGAGGCGCATGAATCAGACCAAGAAGAAAGGTGACCTCCTGAGGACAATCTCCAGATCCTGTAATGGATGTTGCCATCCCCAGTGATACTTGGCAGTTGTGGTCACAAATATTATGTAGATTTCCTCATACCTAGAGTCCTGTTTTCCAGACTACTGCAGCAACCCTCATCTTCCATCGTGCATCCTCCAAGTTGGGCCTGCCAAGTGCCTAGGTAAAAACAATGACTGCAGATGCTGGAAACCATATTCTGGATTAGTGGTGCTGGAAGAGCACAGCAGTTCAGGCAGCATCCAAGGAGCAGTAAAATCGACATTTCGGGCAAAAGCCCTTCATCCGGAATAAAGGGTGGAAAAATAAGCTAGAGGAGGGTATGGGTGGGGAGAAAGTAGCATAGAGTACAATTGGTGAGTGGGGGAGGGAATGAAGGTGATAGGTCAGGGAGGAGGGTGGAGTGGAGCAGCACTAATCCAGAATCTGCCAAGTGCCTAGCCCATCTTCCATCGTCCAATAGACCATATTCTCAGCAAAGTCATGTGAATGGTCAACAAGGTGACAATACGGAGTATGGAATCCATTTTAGTCCCAGTGTAAGAAAACCTTAAAGGATGGCAAGATTTCACTACTATACATTGCAAATCTTCCCTTTGCTCCAATCTTTTAGGCTGGTTAATCGATATTTTGTACTTTTCACAAAATGTCTGCATGTCTCTCGTGCAGTTTACTACCAATACAAAGGAATTGTGTCTTCATTGTTAAAGATCACAGCAATTTTACTAGATGTTATTCAAATGAACTGCAGTACCAATAAATCCTTTGCTGACTGGTCTGAAAGATTTTCTCAAATTCTGCAGGAGATGTAACTGTTATATGCGATGAAATAGGAAACTTATTTAAAAAGAATGTTTGTTACATTCCATGAACAAAATTGCTCAAATGTGGGTCCAAATACTGGAGAAATATACACCTATTGCCTTCCTTAATAATTAGACTCCAGAGCCCAATAACAGGCTGTCATGTTTTTGTCTGATCTGCAGTGAGAGAATGCCAAGAGCTCTCTTTGCTGACGGCAAGAAATTTCCATAATTAGACGGAGAGCTGGAGGGAATATCAACTCTGAATTAAGATGCACAACAACTTATGGCAGAACTAATGCAGTGAGAGCAGTGTTGCATCAGCTCTTTCAATTGTTCTCTGTTTACAGCAAATTCACTTCTGGTCTTCTGACTTTGCCAAATGATATCCTCATGCCACCAAGTCTGCAATGTATAACCAGATCATTTAGCTGCAATTCATATCACTTGCTTGTTTTAAGTACCTGTCCCTTTGACCAGAGTTACAGTCACTGGCATTTAATATATTACTGCTTGACTTTTTGTGGTCAGGCTTTATTATATTTAAAGGCAAATGGTTAGTTTGTCATTGAACTTGATTGGGCGAACATGATAATTCGGTGATGCTGAATTAATAACCTAGATTTTAAATTGGTGAGCTATAAAATTGAGTCTAATAAATCTAGTATTTTATGACTCAAGCCAACTTAGTCTGGAAGCTAGTAGGTTTTCCCAAAATCTTAACAGTTTCATTAATGTCACTCCTACTCACTGGACCTTAAGTGGCTCCCAGAGCATAAAGGTTCTCAATTCTTGGAAGTATGGAATAATGTCTTTTGTGTGTTGCTTGCATACCTGACACAGATGTTCAAAAGCAAATATTTGATATACTGGATTTTTTGGAGATGGAGACCATTGAGAATGCTAGTGATTGGATCATTGTGGAGTCTGCCAGCTAATAATTCATAAATAGGATGAGAGTGGGGATATATAACTTGAGCAGAATTTTTCAAATTGGGGAATTCATGTCCCAAAGCTTTGAGTCAATATAAAATGCATCCCCATCCATTGTGATCGTGCAATGTATTATGTATAATCATAACTCTGTTTTCACCTGTCACTCCAACAAACTCATCAGAAATAGTGTCAAGAATGGCTATAACTTACAACCTCACATTTAAAAAAAATGTGGGATCTATTCTATTAATATGACTACAGCTGCTTTTGAATATTCACTTGCAAAATGGCGATAAACTCATTTTAGTTATGTGCCAATGAAATCAGCTCTTCACTGAAAACCATTAGCCGCATTCATTAAATGATCGAACAGAACTTTTAATCGTGATTCTTTAAAAGTACTGACGCACACAGTCATTTGAGGAACTCTGAAAATAAAACTTAATTAAAAAAGGAGACCAAACAAATGGTAGCAAGCATGTAAAGCATTTAAGATAAGCTCAGTTGTACATGATAGGTAAACGATTTCCAAACTGTTTTCAATTCCAGAATATGAGTGCCATAGGAAGGGGCTAAATAGATTGGGGCTATTTTCTCTAGATCATTGGAGGCTGAGGTTTATAAAATCATGAGGGGCATGGATAGGATGAATAGCCAAGGTCTTTACAGGGTCCAAGAATCTAAAACTTGAGGGCTTAGGTTTAATATGAAAGGAGAAAGATTTAAATAGGACCCAAGGGGCAACCATTTCTTGCAGAGGGTGGTGCATGTATGGAATGAGTTGCCAGAGGAAGTGGTGGAAGTTGATACAATAACAACATTTAAAAGGCATCTGAATAGGTACATGAATAGAAAGGATTTGGATGGATATGGGCCGAATGTTGGCAAATAGGGCTAGATTAATTAGGGCTATCTGGTCGGCAAAGACGAGTTGGACCAAAGGGTTTGTTTCTGTGCTGTACACCTCTGAGTCTATAATAAATGATGAATGAGACTTGCTCCAAATTACGTATTTAGAATAGCAGTTTTGTTATTTTGATTCTTGTTCGCAATCACAATGATACATTTTCTGTCCTAATTTATTGAAATTACATAAATATTACCAAAGGCAAGTCAGAATTATAATATGTTATGTTTATTGCACAGAATAGGAACAAAAGTGAAAATTGACCAAATTTCTTACATTTTGACTGTTGAAGTGGGTTGTTCGTTGATATGGGTTATTACAAACTCAGTTTCTGATTTAATATTCATATAATACGTCTGTTTGGTCTCCTTTTTTAATTTAAGTGAGCTTAGGGTTTTAAAGCAGTTTTAATTTGCATTTGTACAAAAGTTGTTTATAAATAATTGACAGGCGAGTCCTGTGGATGACTGTTCTAGTCTCCTTTTGCATAGGAAAAGCCACAGGCAAAGTCATATCAGTCACTTGCAGTTTAGTTTGTAGGTCTCTGAAAATCACAACACTTCACAATTTTCAGATTCATTAATCTGCTCTAAACTGTCATCTGTTGGCCAGAGCATGGAACTACAGAACCACAGGCTGTACACGTAAATTGGAAAATCCTATGGGAAATATGCATCACCAGCATTGAGACAATATGGAAAAACCAATGAATTCTATTGACATAGTAAACTGAAAATGGACAGGTGATATGGTTTTAAAATTATTTATTTTGAATATGCCTGAATATTTTGATAACATTTTAGTATTACCTCTCATTTCTAAAATATCTAAACATTCCTGCTAAACTCAAACTTCACAGTTATTTGCAAATATATTAGAATAAGAAATAATCATATTTCATTCTGCATTATCCAAAATGTACAATCATTGTCAGAAGCCACAGGACTGGCAGGTTTTATACTGCGTATTCCACTCAGGCCAATATTTAAGTCATAAATATAAACAGAGAAAAGCTGCCTTGCAATTTCCCCATGTATTTTTTTTTCCCTGAAATAAGAGTGTAACAGATTATGATGAAGTTTTACTTTTCATTACTAGGGATCATGG